>NC_068295.1:7589822-7898572 GCF_025860055.1 Xyrauchen texanus | reverse complement strand
AGAGGACCATCCATGCTGCAGAGGGACACCTCTAGCCAAGGCTTTAGATGAGGCGACCCCTCTGGTAGAGTGAGCCCTGATACCTACTGGCAAAGCTTGATTCGCGCCTCGTAGGCCAGGACAATAGCGTCCCTCACCCAATGCGACATATTCTGCTTTGTGGCGGCCGCCGCCCCTGTTGCGGCCCCCATGGCAAACTAATAGTTGCCCTGACTTAAGCCACTGGCTAGTGTGGTGGACATAAGTCTGAAGGGCACAGACTGGACAAAGTCTGTGAAGTCTTTCCTGCTCCGGCGTTGTAAACGGCGGAGTACACTCGAAAAAGGAACCTTAGGCAGGTAGTGAGGATGAGGGTGCAAAATTGCTTTAGCTATTCCTGGGGCAAAATCTAAGCAGGCTGGCAAGACAGAGAGAGCCTGTATATCTCCAATTCTTTTTAGAGAAGTAATTGTCATAAGAAAAACCATCTTGAGAGTCTCTGACTCTCTGACTTGAGAGTCTCTGACCAGCCCCTCAAGGACTATTGCTAAGTCCCATGAAGGGATCCTGGTCCTAGCAGGAGGTCTCAATCGCATGGCTCCACGAATGAAGCGAGCGAGCAGAAGATGTCTCCCCAACGGCACCCCGTCAATCAAGGCGTGGCAAGCCAATACAGCGGCCATGTAAACCCTGAGAGTAGTGGGGCATATGTCTGCTGACAATCTTTCCTGCAGAAAGTCCAGAACTGAAGCAATCTGGCAGTTAACTGGATCAGCATTATGTGCACTGCACCATCTCTCAAAGACACTCCATTTATTGGCGTAACTTCTTCTAGTAGAGGGAGCCCTAGCACTTAGAATGGTCTCAATAACATCAGGTGAAAACCCAGAGTCCTTCAGGGGCCAAACATGAAGGTTCCACAGCTTGGGCCGGGGATGAAATATTGTCCCCTGCACCTGGGACAAAAGGTCCCTTCTGTACGGAATCGCCCAAGGCACTCCCCCTGATTGCGGATTGATATAGCATTCCCTTCTTTTTTTCTTTTTTTTTGGCCACCAGACAGAAATCTGTCTTCTAGTTTGGAGCGTTTGTGGTCTCTTGTTCGTGTGGCCAGTCTAACTATAGTCTGGCCACAGCCCGAGTAACCACCTCGAGTAATTCCTCAGCCGCTTTATTATTGTGCGTGGAATGTTCAGAGTCCCCCTCGTGAGCCAAAGAGGCGCCGAAGAAACCGTGCTTCAGGCTTACGAGAAGGATCAGCCCGGTCCCTTATCAGGCTAATTAAGTGATAAGAGGGATAAAGGCCGATTGCGGACGGTGGAGCGGGAGAGAGAGATCGCTTACGGACCTGTCGTTTACGGACACGCCCTCCACCCTGTCACAACTGTAAAGAAAAAGGTTTCGGCGCACTGCCTAACAATTCTAACTCCTAACAGAGGAAAGTAGAAAGTTCTGACAGTCAAGAAGCACAAAACACACAGAATGATCTGAAGACAAACGATCTGACGATGCACCTGTGACGTATCTATTTATAGCCCTGCGACAGGTGCATCCAATGATGTCACCAGCAGAGGCTATAAATTCTGGTCAATTTCATTGACGTGTTGCACACATATTCACAGCTGCGCTAAATCAACGCAACATCAAAGTGTAGCTTTATGACACTTGTTTTTTTGCTGCAGTGCTATACAAAGCCAGTTCTAGTGTGAATGAAATTCTCTCATTGACGTATGACAAAACAATTATTTTATCATTTAATTAAAAGGACTTAAATTACAGGTCGTTCCACACCAAAACCTATTGAAAGCCGTCTGAAGACATTGAATGTAAAATTCCCAGTTATGTTTTATTTATGACTCAACTTAACCTTTCTCCGAAAATTCCTTAGGAAGAAAAAACAAGAACAAAATTGAGAAACTTGATTTTATACAGTAAGTGAATAGTAAGAAGATACATAATGTGGATAGTATGAAATCTTGGACATTGGATTGCAGCAAATGTGAACACAGAGACATTGTTGAGCTCTCCTTTGAAACTATAGAGGACACACATATGAGACTACTGTATTTTTTTCTCAGCAGACAAATCTGAGAAGCAGGAGACTCCATTTGAGCCTAAAGAAATCTTATTTGTGATGTTTCATTCCTTTGTGCTGTAATGTGACTAATTTGGTAGATTTCAGAGTCCTGCTCTTGCTTTCTCCATCTGTTAATCTAATAAACTATGTTAAAACAATTAGTGTCAGTTTCTTTCTTACCTCGCTTTTTTGCTTGCGAGAAGGGTAATGGTTTAAAGTGATAGACATCACTATGCTTCAGCAAAGCAATCTGAGGTGAGAAGGCCACAGATGCAAACTGTAATTTCAACCTGCCTTAATAGCACCCACTCTTTCCTCTGTCACAGGCAAATAAGAACTCAGTGAAAATTGCTGACATCTCGAGCTAAACCCTATTACAGTCAATGCTCGACTGCCATTTATTCAGAAACGATCTGTCAAGCTAAACCTCATCAAAGACACTTTGATGCTATGCCATGCTAGGACACTGTTTTGCATCACTAAATAATTTAGAATGACTAAATTTCACTGACAAGCCATTTATTCACCCTACATGCTTTCGAAAGCCACACAAAAAATGGCCCTTTGACAGTTAACTGATCACCAATGGGCCATACAGTAAGTCACTTGTCATAAACACCAAACACCTACAAGATGTTACTGAAACTTTACAGTAAATGTAATATAAAACGCTGTGCTTCTTCCTGCTTTAAAGTTCACCCAAAAATGGAAATTCTGTAATTATTTACTGATGTTGCTAGTCAACACTGGAATTACTAGTCGGTTAATATTACACATTAATCTGATCGTAATTTGTACACACTTATGTTTGGCTTCATATTTTTACAAAGGCTGCGCTTAAATTTTATCATATTAAAGTTACATATTTGTCATGAGGAGGAGGGTGGGGCTGGGCCGTGACTATGCACGCCTGGCCCCCAATGGGGCTAATCAGCCGAGGAGAGAGATATGTGCAGAGGGATGCAGCAGTTCGAGAGAGAGCCACACGCAGCTGCCGTGTGTGCAATTATGTTTTGTGTCTTTTTGTAAAAGTTTAAATTAAAATATTACTTTGACTGTTCAGCCAGTTCCCGCCTCCTCCTTGCCAATTTTAACCTTGTTACAATATTTTAAATAGAATTAATAATACAAGAATGAGGATATCTGGAGCAGATACAAAGTTTAATTTCACCGTGTTCTGGCGGCCGATAGGGAGCACCTCCTCCCCTCGCGGATGTCAGCCATTCCTCCACATCCAGGCAGTGGAGCCGGCGGACAGCAGCAGCTGTTCCTTTGGGCAGACGGCAGTGGCGAGGACTCCACGACAGCGCATCCCTCCTCCCTTCGGCACCAATGTAACAAGATTAAAAATGGGAAAAGAGGAGGCGGGAACAGGCTGAACGTTCAAAATAATATTTATTGAAAAAAAGACACACAACACAAATACACACACGGCACCTACGTGTGGCTCTCTCTCTCTCGAACTGCCGCATCCAGCTGCACTAATCCCCCTCCTCTGCTGATTACCCCGATTGGGGGCCAGGCGTGTGTAATCACGATCCTTCAAGTGTGTAAGTAATCACGGTCCTTCAAGTGTGTAAGCACTTGAAGGACCTTGTGTGTACCCTCTAAACAGTGTAGAAAAATAAATCACGGCTGGGGTCAAATCAAGTGGCAGATGTTTGACAGGTAATTTTCATTTAAGATCACGTGAACAGAAAACAATGTTGCAAATTTCAAATAGGGATGCACCAATACTAAAGCTTTTAAATGGAATGGGTATCGGTCCAATGAGCCTGATCCAAATCCGATACTGTGTTAGTCATGTTTGTTATTGTCAAGCTCCACAAATGACATAAAAGAACCATAAAAACACCATTAAAGCAGTTCATATGACTCGTGCATTTTATTCAAAGGCACGTGCGATAGCTCTGTGAATCACAAAAGGCTGTGTTTAATAAGTAAATACATAGTTTGCGCAGTGCGTTAGTGAATGGTGTTGCTCTGTTGACACAAACTCACACACAGGCTGGTGATGCACTTGCGGTTATTTTTAGCATTCACAATGGTGCGCAATATTTGAGGGCTACTCAAGAACAGCATCTCAGATGTAGATACTCAATATTTCGGTTCACTTATAATATGCATTTAGAATGGCACCGGAGGAGCATTTTATGAGAATTTGAATAAGAACAAATTAAACTACTGTGAACTTGCCTACAAATAGACACATATACAGGACTTCCTGGAGAGTTTAGAATGTCAAAATAAAAGTGTGAGGGTTTAAAAAGTGCACGATTTAAATATATTACTGTTATATTTTAAATTTAAATTAAAAGTCAATAATAATAATAATATTAATAACAATTTATTATTATTATTATTATTATTATTGTCATCATTAGTATTTGTTTACAATTTATAACAATATTTAAGTTGAATGGGTTCCAAAAAAGAACTGTGTGAATGAAAAGTGGACTGATGTCTTGCAACTAAATTGAAAAAAAAAAAGATCTGAGGCCAGATTAAACATTTTTGGGGGAAAAAATTTAATAAAAAAAACTGGTTTCTTTTCTACTGAAGACTTGATGATTGGAATTACTGTTAATTTTTGCTGCTACATTATCCAGTATGCTAGTTAATAATAAAACGTTTCTTAATAAGCTATACATTTATATTGAAATAATGTGTAGAGGTTTGTGTTTCTTTACATATTAAAGAGTACTCCCAATTAGTTCCACACAATAATGTAAAGATATTCTAAACTGATTATGCAAAAAAACACAACAACACTGGTATCAGCTTGGGATGGGTATTGGCCGAAAATGAGATTTCCTATATCGGAAGAGAAAAAGTGGTATCGGTGCATCCCTAATGTCAAAATAACACGTTTTGCCTCGATATGGCTCGTTTTTTGTTTATTTATTTTTTTGGTTCATGATATATCAAAATTCGATATATCGTCCCACCTCTAATAAAGAATCTTCAAAAATGTCTCCTTCTGTGGGCCTGTGTAGCTCAGTGGTAAAAGACGCAGGGTACCACCCCTGGAGTTCGCAAGTTTGAATCCCAGGGCGTGCTGAGTGACTCCAGCCAGATCTCCTAAGCAGCCAAATTGGCCCGGTTGCTAGGGAGGGTAGAGTCACATGGGGTAACCTCCTCATGGTTGCTATAATGTGGTTCGTTCTCGGTGGGGCACGTGGTGAGTTGAGCATGGATGGCGTGAAGCCTCCTCACGTGCTATGTCTCCGTGGCAACGCGATCAACAAGACACGTGATAAGATGTGAGGTTTGACGTCTCAGACACGGAGCCAGCTGGGATTCATCCTCTGCCACCTGGATTGAAGCGAATCACTAAGCGACCATGAGGATTTAAAAGCACATTGGGAATTGGGCATGCCAAATTGGGAGAAAAAGGGAAAAAAGTAATTCTCTTTTTGTGTCCCACAGAAAAATAACAGCAATATATATTTTGGAATGACATACTGGTGAGAAAATAATTTAATTTTTAGGTGAACTATTCATTTAACATCTCTCTCTCACTCTATTTCACTCTAATCTTCTATCTCAGTATCACCTGAGTGCTAAGTTGAACCAGAAAGAGTGAATGCTGCCAAAGACAGCAGAGAAATTCATTACCTAGTGTGAGATGTAATCAGGGAGCATCAGGGGTCCACACACTAATGACTCCACTGATTAACCCATGTCAACCATCCAGACATTCTCTACAGCAACATTGATGCCAATCATCCACAGAGATAGAGTAATGTATTTGCATCTCACCTTACCTAAATAAGTAGCCACCCCCACCCCCATTGGTCCACTAGCTAGACCAGCACAAACCAGTATAAACTAGCCTAGACCAGCATGCAATTACGTTAATATTTTTTGAGAATTCACAGTAGAGTGTTTGTTACTTCACCATTTGAGAACTGTATCCAGCAATTTGAAATCAATACTACAACATCAAACAAGCAAGGGGAAAATATCACACAGGAAAGAACAATGCATGCTGTAATAAAAGTATAGGTTATAGAAAACAATGAGAGTGAGAGTGAATGACAGAGTGATGAAGTTTGAGGCCTAGGGACAGCATACAGGTCTGAAAACCACTTCAGAGAGCGTAAGAACAGACCGGAGGTCAAAGCATCTCATTCAGACTCCATCAAAATTGACAACACATCAAGCCACACATCAATGAGTGTTGGTATTTGTGTATTTTAAGGGTTGTATGAACCACAGACATTTGTTGGCTGTTGAGGTGAGCCACTATTTTCTGAGCTTGAAATCTGAAACGTGTTACAACTGACTAAATAAAGAACCTTTTTACATTAAAATGTCAGCTATGTTTGGCCATTCTTTAATATTTCACTGCAATTACAATGCAGTACATTACAACTACTGCCTGTGCCAACCATTTAGAAAACAATTTAATATAACGTAAAAAATATGAAATATCTAAACTTAATGTGCAAAAACATAAAAAAATATTTTTTACATTTTGTAAAAATATACATATACACACAGTAATTAGTTTGTGGAAAGGGATGTACAAGCATTAAAAACCATATCAGAAATGCACCATGTACTGTATAACCTACTGTTATTGCACTTACTGTAACATTCAAAGACTTTAAAGTCTTCTAAAGCAACATTTTGGTGCATAAAAATGCACTATTTTTAAAGATAAAGAAACAATCTGATTGTCTGTTAAAGAGACTAAAGGGGAAAATTACAAATTATCAAACAAATAATACTGACAAGAGCTAGCAACAACTTTAGGTGGTTTTCACACTGGGTGCGTTTGCTGTGGTTTGGTACCATCGTCCGCTCCCTGGTCCGCTAAAAATCTTTGATATTACCAGTTTTTCATGCAAACCATGCTCTGTTTCTGACTATACTACCAGTGTGAAAGCCCTCTTAATCATGCAGAACATACAGAATGAGAGAAACATACTAAAAACTATTATTACTTGAAAGTGATCAAATCAGATAAGACAGTGTAACCATTTTCTGGCAGGTCTACAATGGTTGCTATAGTAATGTAGGTGTCTCCCAGATGCCAAGTGACTTTCTTTTACTACTGGAAGCAGAAAGCTTTTGGCAGAATGGAGACAGCAGACAGAAAATTGTAAATCTGCTTATCTACACATTGGCATTTCACCACTGAACTTAACTCATGCTCTAGTAGAGTTAGAGTCTCTGGCTCTTCGGAGAAAACCTCTCGCTCACAAGAGAGTGAAAAAATGGTCTCCAAAAAAAAGAAAATGCTAAAAAAAAAAAAACCTGCCAGTGGTGCAATCTGTCTTTTTTTATTTTTATTTACTTATAGCGGTTTGTGTCCAGTTATAATATTAACTCAAACCAGTCCCATCCTAAAGATTAGAGCACTTCACCTCCACAGAGGTTTTAACTTTCTCAACAACTTACAAAGTCCTACAGCGAATTGTCGCCCGAATGGGCAATACTGGCAAAAGTTGAATCAGAATCAGAATGAGCTTTATTGCCAAGTGTGCTCATGTACACAAGGAATATTTCTGGTGATAGGAGAAACAAACAAGTGCACACAGAACATTACAGTGAGACACAGAATATAAATCTGCTATCATATCCACTGTTTTGAGTGTGTTCAGCTCAAAGTTGTTCTGACCACACCAGACAGCCAGCTGTTCAACCTCTCATCTGTATGCTGACTCGTCAACGTTGCAGATGAGGCCAATGACTGCGTGTCATCTGCAAACTTCAGGAGCTTGACAGAGGCGTCCTTTGCAGTGCAGTCATTCGTGTACAAGGAGAAGAGCAGTGGAGAGAGAACGCGTCCCTGAGGAGCATCAGTGCTAATAGGGAGGGTCCCAGATGTGATTTTTCCCAGTCTCACTAGCTGCTGCCTATCTGTCAGAAAGCTGTTAATCTACCGACAGATTGTGGTTGGCACAGAAACCTGGGTCAGTTTGGTTGAGAGAAGATCAGGCATGATGGTATTGATGGCTGAACTGAAGTCCACAAATAGTTTCCTTGCATAAATCCCAGGTCTGTCGAGGTGTTACAGGATGCAGTCCCATGCAGTCCCATGTTGAAAGTATCATCAACAAACAAGTTTGCTTGGTAAGCAAACTGAAGGGGGTCTAGCAGGGGTCCAGTGATGTCCTTTAGGTAGGCAGGTATGTCTGCACTGTCCAACTGGTCCCCATCTTCACACAGATCTTCAATAGATCACTGGAGTAGTGTGAAGTTCCCTGCTGCTTCAAATGGTCCACCATCATTCCGGTCTACAGAAAAACCCAAATCACAGGACTACATGACCACAGACATGAGGGCGACAGGTCTGTAGTCATTAAGTCCTGTGATTCAGTTTTTTTGTTTCATTTGAAGCAGCAGGGAACTTTACACTGCTCCAGTGATCTATTGAAGATCTGTGTGAAGATGGGGGCCAGTTGGACAGCGCAGACTTTCAGACAGGCAGGTGAGAAACCGTCTGGGCCTGAAGCTTTCCTTGTCTTTTGCTTCCATAAGACCCGGTACACATCCTCCTCACAGACCATAAGTGCAAGTTGAGTAGCAGGAGGGGGGTTCCAGGAGGTGTTGGTGTGTGTGTAAAGTGAATATGAGAGTGGGGGAAGGGTGTGATACTGGGCTTTTCAAATCTGCAGTAAAACAAATTCAGTTCATCAGCCATTTATTGATTCTATAAAGAGCAAGGGTGAGGTGTCTTATATTTGGTAATGCTTTACAGTTCTTTCCACACAGATGCAGGATTGCTGGCGGAAAACTGGTTTAGTAGCCTGTGTAATTTCCATCTCTAGCATGCTCGAGGTAGCGGGGGTGGTGTGCCATTCCGAACTTAGCATAAATCTTCCTATTCTTCAAACTCAGTCTCGTGTAAGTTTTGTACGCTGGTTTTACATAAATGATGGCAGCTTCAGAGCAGCTTTAAACTGTCATATATTTTTACATTTTATTTTATATTTTAAAGCATAATGGCCATCATCAGTTGTTGCACCATAATTTATGTATAAATGCATGCATGACCACTGAATACCATTAAGCTGTTTGAACATTTACCTGAATGTATTTTGATCAGAGGTTCTCCACCCTTTGAAGGCCCCCACTGTCAGAGAAAGCATTCAAACACCTACAATGTAGGGTACTTTATTATTATAATATATTTCCTCTATTTCTGCTGTAATAATAACAAAGCCTGTTTTCAAGTTTTAATGAAAGAAACTACTATCGACAATAGATTAAAACTATTAATCATTGTAATTTGTACTAAAGAACATCTAGAACGGTATATTCTTTAAAGGAAGTGTTGCTGAAGGGTGTATTAATTTTAGCATTTTCTGTAAGTTTTATAATGTAATAAATATTTAAATCATAATAATCTTCCTATCTAAATCATTTTAAAGATATTGAGGCCCCTGGAAGTGTGCCGAGGTCCCTTACTGAGTCCTCAACCCCGGTTGAGAACCACAGTTTTAGATGCAGCTTCTATTCCACCTTTTCAATGTCTGTCTAGAGTCTTCCCTTGCAGGAACTCATGCTGCTAGGCATCTTCCAGAGAAATACTGTTCGGACCCTCTCACGGTAATATCATACTGACTATTATAGAAGCTTCCTTCCACAAATGGTTTCAGTCTATCATTAAATCGAAATCAGCAGGCATGCAGTAATTGGACATAAGGCTGTATTTTGCATGCTTTAGCAATTTAAACAAGCAGTTATTTCATAAGATCCTGTTGATATTATGACTTAATTTGAACGTCAGCATTCTCCTGTCCGTCATTTTAGTTAGGCGTACATTTGATTTTCCTAAATCGGTATGCATCATCTAGGGTCACTCACGCATTATAAGCTTGGAAAGACATATCGCTTGTGTAATGGAGCAACAAATTCATACCATTATCCAACAGGGTCTGAGGCTGTATCGCATGATCGCACCTACTGTTAAGTATAAGATATGAAATAGAAGAACATTCCCTCTGTGGCTTACACTTCTTAATTCATAATCAGTGGTGTCCAATCATAATTCACTGCAAGCAGTGCAAATGTGCTGTCTAGGTGCCACAACTTTGGCATCTTAGGTCCAAGCAACAAAACCTAACAACACTGCAAGCATATATGCTGTCCAGGTGCCGCAATTGCAGCATTTACAAAAAAACTTCACTTATTTACTTCTCCTATACTTTAATAAGGATCCCGTATTGCCTAATCCAAATTAACACAGTTCTGTCCTCTCTAAACATGTCTCTGGACTTGAGACCAGAACTCCTTTTATGACCCGGTCTTCCTAACTGTTGACGGATAACCTATGAGGAGTCATGGTTCGCCTGCAGTGAAGCAAATATGTCTACTCAAGGGACTCTGTATACAGAAGGCACTTTGTATGCAGAAGCATACACTAGCACTCTTCAAAGCTGGAACAAGATCACTTCAGCATACAGGGTTACCTTGTTGGCTATATAATAGAATGGAATGTTGGTTTTCAGCAGCACGTGTTTCAGTTCAATTTATTTTGAATACTCAAGCTATGAATTCTGGATTCAGCTGATCATACAATTGCTCAGGTGGTTGCAGGGGTATGCTGTCAGCTGTGCTGTGCTAGTCATCACCTAAACTGGCTAGGGTGTGCTGTCAGCTTGTGCCATGCTAGTCTTGTTTAACTTGGCTCAAGCCAAGGGAGAAAAAACAAACTGCAAGCAGGACAAATATGCTGTCCAGGTGCCACTACTGCAACATCGATAGGTCGACACTGCAACAGCGCAAATGTGCTGTCCAGGTGCCGCAACTGTGGCGTCTATAAAAAAAAAACTAATAACTAGATAAACTAGACAAACCCCAGTGGGAACACATTTTTAACACATGCTAGGGATACACTGCTAGCTAGAGGCAACTGAAATCCACCTCACTGCAGCCCATATGTCTTGCGGTCAGATCTGCCCGTTGGAGGGATGGATCAACTTATTTGCTGGTCTTGTCTATTTATTTTCTTTTAATGTGGTTTAGGGGATTTTATGTTTGTTCAGTAGAAGCAGCATGCCTCTCAGTCAGCAGCAGTGCACAGGATCCGTGCAACATCAGCAACATATTTACTAATATCAAGTAGCAGCAGCAGCAGCTGCATGCGTGGAGCAGATCTACTCCACCAAGACCAAGCCCATACCATGTCATATATAAATATATATAATAAAAAATATTGTTATACTACACCGAGAGCTGTCTTAACTGAAATAAAAAATTAAGTTCAGTTAGGAAACTCTATGGCGCAGGCTGATAGGTCACCCCAGCACACCTTGCTACGTTAACAGAATCAGAACCCCTTTTTTCCTCATCAAATTATATATTACCCGCTTACGCACTGTAGTGGCCCGGCTGCAGCAGCATGGTAACACGAAGCATTTCCCCCTCCACCTCCCAGCATCATTTGTCTAGATCTGCTCTATGGGGGGATTTTATGTTTGTTCAGTAGAAGCAGCACGCTTCACTGTCAGCAGCAGCACACAGGTTCCGTGCAACAGCAGCAGCATATTTACTCAAGTCAAGTAGCAGCAGCAGCAGCAGCCAAGACCAAGCCCATACCATGTTATATACAATATATAGAGATTAAAAATAATATGTTATAGTATTCTGAGACTATTCTTGTCCTAAGTGAAATATTTTTAACAGCATTTATTAAGCTTTGCTAATGCTAGTTAATAAAAAAAAAATTGTTCATTGTTGGTTCATGTTAGTTTATAGTGCATTAACTATGTTGTTACCATATACAACTTTTGATTTTAAAAATTTATTACTATAAATTGAAATTAAAATTAACCAAGATTAATAAATAATGTTAAGGTATTGTTCATTGGTAGTTCATGTAAACTATATTGTTAAATAATATAAAAAAATGCTACCTTATTGTAAAGTGTTATCAGATACTCTTCTTTTGTTTCAAGCACTACTATTTAGCGGCACTGCAAAAACACTACATGAAACCAGTAGTGTAGTCTAGGGCATATACACGCATACTACGTATGCCCACCTATGTTTCTTAGGATTTTGCGTATGCCCACCTAAAATAAGTGATGATACATATGGCCGCCAGTACAACGAGTAGGCTTTTGACTAGGAACTTTTTCAAACTAATAACACGATGCCACAGCACCTTTGTTTGAATTGTGTTTTTATTATTATTGTTATTATTATTTTAAAAAGTGTACTGAGATTCTCTCTAAACATGCAAGGAGCAGTGAGAGGTGGGAGGGCAATGATGGTACAGGCAAGAAAGACAGTCTGACTAAGCTGATCCACCAATCAGAGCGTTCATTTAAGATGCAGTTGGATAACCGATTATATTTATAAGACCTATAAATTTAAATACATATTTAACATCAAGTTACCATACCATGGTTCTTAGTTTTTCTGTACATCATGCCAGCAAGAAATTGAGGGGAATGGTAGAAGAGAGGGCGAGGACTCGTAGAAAGTGAGAAGAATGGGCTTTTAATAGTAAAACATTTTTTTTTTTAAACTACCCCGAAGGTGAAACACAAAGGTCCAGGGCAGAACACTGCAGAACAGACTAGGTTTGATGCTCTGAGCTGGAACAGACATGGGAGAACCTAACAGGGTGATAAACCACAACAAACTGGCACAAGACAAAAAACACCACGGAGTTAAATAGGAAAGAAAACGAGGAGGGTAGTAATAAGGAAAGCAGGTGAAGCAAATAAACTAATAATGAGGTAACAAGCAGGCGGAGTCCGCACAAGAGGCAGGAGAGCACATGGCATACAACTTAACAAGAACCATGTGCTCACAATAAACATGACAGAAACAGCGTATGGCAATGAAGCCGTCATTGGGTATGTGCTCAAACAAAAAGACAAGACCAAACAAGAACATGGCAAGTGACCCAAAACCAAACACGAAGCTGTGCTCTCGCAAAGACAAGATATGGAGCATGAATGTCCGAATCCCTACTCAGAAACAAGACTGAACCAAAATGAAGAGTCAGGATCCAGACACCATGCTCTGAACATGAAACACAGACTTGACATGGCAAGAAAATCAACCAAAGTTGTGTGCTCACACAGAGACATAGAACATACATGTCAGGATCCTGTCACCACAATAAACCTGTCTGACAAAGGTGACAGCATCGTTATATTACACACCCTCAAAAGGGACAAAACAAATTAAGACTAGAGATTAAGAAATTAAGGCTGGAAACACTGAAGAATGAGCCAGGAAAATTATTCCTCCTCCTCTGTCTCTTAGAATGGATCATCAGAGGGCTGGGGATCTGGCTGACCAAGGGTGGGAGAATGGGGAAAGTTCACATGGGGGAGCTCTTCCTGGAGTGGAAGTTCTGGCTCCTCAAGATAGAAAATGTGGTAAACTAAATCTTAGAAGCCCAGATTCCCCAGCTTTTCAATCTGCCGCTGACTTAGAGGCTGAAAGAGGCAGATGTTAAAAACCTCTTTCAAATCAGTCTCATTATAGTCCAGCTTGTCCGTTGCGATCAGAAATTCACAGGCAAAGTCCCTCATGTCAGCATCCCCCTAACAGACCTTGCGGAGGTGGACAAGCCAGACCATAAGATAGCAGATGGAGTAAGCGCAAGTAGGAGGAAAAAAGAAGATGCCCATCTTCTGCTGAGTCTTCTGTTGGGCAGTTCTGAAAAAAGGGCAAGGACTCGTAGAAAGTGAGAAGGATCAGCTTTATTTAATCCTCAAAAAATAAACAAAACAAACAAAAACTACCCTGAAAGGGAAAACTCAAAGGTCCAGGGAAGAACACTATAGAACAGATTGGGTTTGATGCTCTGGAATGGAACAGGCATGACAGGGCAAGACAGGAGCAAACACAGGTGACCCTAACAGGGTTATAAACCACAATCAACAGGCACAAGACAAAAACACAATGGGGTTAAATAGGTATGCAAATGAGGAGGGTAATAGTAAAGCAGGTGAAGCAAATTAACAAATAATTAGGTAAAAAGGGGGCAGGGCCAGGGCGAAAGACAGGAGAGCACATAGCAAACAACTTAACAAGAGCCATGTGCTCACAAAAACACAACAGACCAGACAGAAAGAGCACATGGCAAAGAAGCCATCATCAGCTATGTGCTCAAACACAAAGACCAGAAAAGAGTGCACTCATGGCAAGAGACCAAAACAGAACACGATGCCATCCGCTCACAAAGACAAGACATGGAGCATGAGTGTCCGGGTCCCGGCTCAGAAACAAGACCAATCCAGACACCATGATCTGAACATGAAACACAGGCTAGACAGAAGAGCACAAGGCAAGGAAAACAAACAAAGTGCGCTTACACAGAGACATAGAACATAGGTGTCAGGATCCTGTCACCACAATAAACCTGACTGACAACGGTGACAGGATCCTGACAGAAACTTACCCTGATTTAAAATACATTTTGTAAATTCATGTGGGACTATAATTACACCGCTGATTCTTTTAGTGAAAACCTTAAATTCATCATATCCATAATACTTAAGGCTTAATATGACTATGTGTTATTAAAGATACACTTTATGACTTTTGTTGTAATTAGTAGTACATATATTTTATGCTAATCAGATAACCAGATTGTTTCCCATTTGTCTGGCAAACAGTATCATTCACAGATATGTTGACAGGCACCAACAGGCATCAAATTTTCTTTGAACTCTGCTGGAAGATCTGATATAGAATGAATGACCCTATTGTGGAACTGAACTAATGGCTTGTATAGGAACATTTCTTCTGAAAGGCTCTAAAAACATCATCCCTAGAGTGTAGAGATGAGGCGTTTTCTTTTCCATGTTTTTTTTTTTTTAACTGAGCACTCACAACGCCATTGTTGCAGCAATGTTGAGCCTTTCCAAGAACCCAAGAATGAATATTCTGAAACCCAATGCAGAGGCACAGTGTCATTTGATGGTTTTCAGACAGCACAAGCCTCCCTGTTGTACATTAAAGAGAAAAGTTCAGATTCTAAGCTTCACTTAGCTAGACATGAAAATGCACCTCTACCCAGTGCACTTGGCTTTGGCAAACCTCTATTAATATTTCAGTATGCTACTTAGAAAGGGGAAATAAATGCATAGAGGTAGCAAAGTCTTTTCAAAGCCAATGTCTTGAAAACTATTTGAATACTAAGACTAATTCAAAGATAAATCAATCCTTTTTATTCATTAACGTGATATTTCTCCCAAAAATGCACATTCTGTCATCATTCACACACCCTTAACCACCCTGAGCATCTGTCTCACTCTCTCACCACCCTCAGCCCAGACCTTGTGTCTTGTATCTTCTCTAAATCAACCCTGCTCAACAGCAGCCCCTTTACACATTCATTTTGTCCTCCAAACTCAACCATTCTCTTCTAAACAGCTCACTTAACCCATCTGGGCCTGCAACTGTAGTGTCTCAGCCCAATAACTGAGCACTCTATTATGCCCTGGAGCCTGAATTCCCGACCTCCCCGACTGTTCCCTTTATGTTGGAGCACTAAACCTCTGCTGGCCTCGACTGCTGCTGCCGTCCCAGGGGAATCCCAGCAGACAAAAGCTGATTAGACATGAATCAGACAGCTGAGGGAGGCTGAGTGAGGTAAAGGTGTATACTGGAGACATCAGGACTGGCCTGGATCTTTCCTTTACACTTCAGAGACTACATACTTGACAGAGAGGTCAATTTTATTCATATTAACAGTACACACCCTTGCTTCTAACTGCCATTTGCACATATCTGTACATAGCATAAAGACTGTAAATATGTGCAGCAACTCTTTTGTACTGTATATATTTTTTGTCTGTCTTTCTTACATATGTTTCTGTGTCTAGTTGTTGTATGTATACTGTTGTATGTACAGTATCTAGTTGTCCTGTGTGTATACTGGAAGTGTACTGGAAGATATTTCCTTGTGTTTTAACATACGTGGTAATAAGGCTCTTACTGATTCAGATTTAATTTGGGTTATAATCAGCTACAGTATTTTGGCTCAAATAATGCTGCGACATTGATAGAGAGGCCAAATCACCATAACACAACAACAATGTGCAAAACAACATATTTTCATAATTGACTATTTGGTACCTTGCCTGAACAACCAATCGATAGACTTCAAATATTTTCTTCGACAAATCAATAAGGTTTAGAACCAGTAGTATTAAGGAAACCATGTATATCCATGCTGATAACCACCATACACAGTGAATGGATGCATTTCTTAGGGGGCGTTCACATAGGGTGCATTCTTGTATTTACAAATAGCTGGAAAGTGCGCAATGGAATGGAACAGAATGTAAGGGTCTTGATACACATTTTTAAAGATTAAAGACACACCATCATAAAAATGCAACTCTCATGGTGCAAGACAATGAAAAAAACAGAGCAGAACATGATGCAATGGTCAAAGACATTCCCCTGCATGTGTAAATAAACTAACAATTACTTAATAAATAAATTAGTACAGACTGCGCAGTCATTCAATAGGGTAATTAACAGATATGCAACAACCTATTAGCGTCTTAATTATTTGTTAAAGGCGTTTTTCCTTAAGTATTCTTTTAATGCCTGCTGTGGAACATCTTTCCTTCCCTACCAAAACAAATAACAAACTACAATGTGACACTGAAAAAATGGCTTTGAAGTTTTTGACTGAATTTATATTTATATGATATTATTTTCCCACACTCAGTTTTCAAAAGATCTGATTTCAGTAATAATGAATTTTTTACCAAATGTCTAGTTACTGCATATTGTCTTTGCAGTTGGATCAATTTAAAGACTTAACTTCTCTAAGAAAATTTACCATCCTAACAGTCTAACAGCACATTAAAGCACAGCACACTGTCAACACCCAAAATCCTCTTAGAAAAATTCTAAATTAATCCCCTTTGAAGCACTACCACTAGAAATAACAAGGTCAAAAAATAAAATGATTCTTGATAAACTAGTCAACCTCACTTACAGACTAGTCTGTTGGTGAATGACTAGTCAATCCATCCTGAAACCAACCCTAACTGTGTAACATCTAACTTTTACATAGAACTTTCTGCTCCTTTTTCGTCTTTCTCTCCTTCTCAAGGTGCTGCTTTACTTGCTGTGCTTCTGTCCATCTTAGACTCTATCCAGCTGCTCTATCTTATTCTCTATCTATTTTCTTCTCTGCCTTCCAGGTTTTCTCTCCTTCCATCAACATCTGTCTGGCTCTGTGAATGGAAATCATTTCCGGCATCGCTACTCAAGACTAATGCCTTGAGTAGTTCCCTAAGGTGTCCACAGTGCACATGAATACAGTCATGTCTAAACCCAGATTGCACACAGCATGATACTCCAGTCCAAACGTTAAAAAAACTGCGATATATAATGATATTCTTACTATCCCACATATGCACACACATACATACTCAAAGACCTCTATCACCTCCTATTAGTAGGTTATAAGACCTCTGGTCAGTTGTAAGATGTCTCAAGCTGTATTATGGGCATGAAAAGGTCTGAGGTCAACTGCAACACAAGGCAGATGAAGGTCAGGTGCATGTGTAAGACTTTGACCACTGTGTAATTGCCTTAGACCACTTTATACTATGTCATGGTATAGCTCCCATTTGCTTCACTTCACTGATCAGAGTATAATGCTCATAATACTTCCACTGTGCAGAGCAACAGACCACAAACACGCAGGCCACATTAAAAAAAAGTCCTGAGACAGTTTTGCAACATCAAAAACTTTCACAAAAGATGTTAACATGAACAGGGAGTTCCCTTTAACATTTTCGTGCTTTCTTTCAAGCAGAAAGCATAAAAAATACACTTGTGTAATTTAACTAAAGCAACATGCTGGGCAAAGCTTCACAATAAGATGCACAACTTCACTGGTGTATAGCCTAGGCCAGTGGTTCTTAACTGGTTTTGCCTTGGGACCCAGATTTTACACTGGACATCAAGTGGCGACCCATCATAGTGAAACACATAACCTGTATTTACTGGATAGCATTTTCTTTTATCTTGCACAGTTTTGTTCATGGTTTTCAAGTATGAATGTATTTATCAAGTGACATTATTTTTCTCATCAAAACTTGATGAGAATATTTATTTATATAAGTCCAATATATTTATTATCCAGTTTATTTCCTAATATCAAACATCGTTCTAACAGAACATATATTACAAAGTAGGAAAACTTGTCCACAAGTCTTGGAGGTCCATATTTTAAAGCCTTTAATGTCTTTTGCCTTATATTTAAAGTGCAATGATATACAGTATAAGTACAGGCATAAGATCATAATGGCCCCTCATTACCATGGCTAGGTAAACCTAGCTAGTCTTTCTAATAATTATAATAATAATAATAATAATAATAAATTATAGTGTTCATGAAAAATAGTACAGATTCTACATAATAGAGTATTTAATATGAAACTATAACATTAGTCAAAAGATCACATTTACTGTTACCACTGTAAAATCGTTAAACATGTTTGTATGGGTAATGATGTAATTTAAAAAACAACAACTTTATTTTGGCACATAGCTCAGTGTTACTATGTTCCACCTCACAGCTGTGTATAATGTCAGGGCTGCCTGTTTGAGAGGTTTGACTTCCTTCATAGTGATTTAAACAAGAAAAATGATCACTAGAATTAAAATGGGCATTGATGCGCAGCACCAGAGATACAGTTGATCATAGAGCAGATCATTGGCATGAGTTCCATTACACTCACGCAAAAAACAAGCTTAATCACACCGCGAAAGTATCACATTGCAGATGAGAAGCCTTTTTGTGTGTATAAAACACTGAAATTTCACTTAGAAAATCACTTAGGCCATAGAAAAATGTTCAATGGGACAACAATGGCATGTTCTTTCCCTGCTGTCCGCGACCCGGTCCGAATAGACATGCGTCCCACCAATTGAGAAACACTGGCCTAGGATAAATGGAGTATAATCTCATTGGCGTACAACCTTACTGGCAATGTAACCCTACTTTGACAGTATCACCTCACTGGCCAATAACCTCATTAGTGCATAACCTCACTGGTGAATAACTTCACTGGTTATAAACAGGGCCCAAAATAATAACTCCCGCCATGCACCAAATGCGATTAAATTTTTTTATTTAGTCTGTGAAATTTGCCACTATGGTTGGTGCAATAAAAAATTATTGTCCTCTAGGGGAGTCTGTTGGCATACATGCAGTAAAGTCACAAATGTTTTTGCGGCATTCCCAGAGAAACTCCTGATAGAACAGCAGATACTACAGCTTGAATAGTAATAGTTAGTTTTCCACTGCTCAACGATAGCCTCAGTTGTAAATCTAGAAGCTAAATAAAGACAATATTTAGGATGGTTCAATCCATTGGGAAGAAGAAATGACCACTGTCAGATTTCAAATTAATTTTTAGGTAATTCTCTAATAATGATCACATTAAAATACTGGAACTGAAAGATTTCTGTTAACGGTTCATGAACATGATTTTTTTTCTGGAGATGCACAAAGAAAACAGTATTAAAAGTAGCCTACTACAACAGTGTTACCTGCACTCATATTCAGTGGTGTCATAACCTAGTGTGACAAGTTCTTTGCGAGATCCAACTCAAACTTGCAAGATTATTTCTCAAACACAAATTTGCTTTTCAGCTTAGGATAACATGTACACAGAGAACTCTGCTGCGTGTGTCTCTCTTCCAGTTCACTGGCGTCTGGCTCACTCTTAAAAAAAGTCTCCCACTCTCACTGCAATGACAAACAGCTGTTAGAGACAATCATTGACAGGTGATGATCCTCACCATTCTCATCTTTTAATCTCGCTCTCCATACACAAGCCGGCGCTTGACCACGCCCCTACCACAACACCTCGTTACTGAATATACAGTGCGAAACAAAGCGTGACCAGTGTAGTCTGATTTACAAACAAATGACTTTTTTGAGTGGGTTCTTTTAAGTGAATCAACAACAGAGCGACTCATTTTAGGGAATAAAAAAAGTATGAATCATTTGGAGCAGTGATTTGATGCTTCTGACAGAATTCATTTACTTAAATATCAAGCGCAAGGAAGTTGATCGTGCTTCAAATCATGATCGCTCACAATTTATAGTGAAAAATAAGTTTTTATATATATAAATCATTGTTGAAACAAGATACATTTACTTTGCATTAAGATATTTAGGCTTTTTTATCTAAGTGTATTTTGTCTTATTGGTAGATGTTTGTTTGTTTGTTTTTTCACTTGTTATTAACTTGTTTATGGTCAGATTGAGTGAGAAGAAAATCTGTCAGTGTTGAAGAAGTAATCCAAAGTATTCAGATTATGCTACTGACCTTGAGTAATCTAAAAGAATATGTTACAAATCAAATTTTATAGCATGTATTCTGTAATCCGTTGTGGAATACATTTTGAAAGTAACCCTCCAACCCTGATAGTATGAGCCTCACTGGAACACAGATTTTTTAAATTTATTTAAAGAAATTATTTTTATTAAAAGGAAAAATCGAAATACATTTTTGTGGTAATCAATATTATGACATAAATGCTGTCCATTGCGCTGAACGTGTGTTGAACCCGGAATATTCCTCTAAAAAGAACGCCTTCACGCTTTCACCAAATTTCAACAAATTACCATTAATGCCATTTTAGAGAAATTGTGCCATTACGTCAAGAACTCCGGTTAGAGAAGACGAAGCAGGTGTGTCGTCACTCTATGACATGGTTCAGAGTGACTGAAACTCCTGACTGATTTCAGAGCTCCTTCATTTCTTGTATTTACAAGGAAACGTGTTGAAATTGATCTCCAAATAAAGCACACTGCACAGGGTGACTGTATCAACTCAAACTAATGAAGTTAGACCCAGACGCCATTGAGTTAATTTACCAGATATGCCTTGATTGAATAAAAAAAACTTTCTAGAAAATTATCGATTTTCCCTCATATAGATTCAGAAGGCTTAAGATGCGGATCTAGAGAGAGAGGTTGAGTGAGGAATAAAATACATGTAGGCTACATGTGTGCGGTCTCAATTTAATCTCTTTAAAGACTGCTATAGATTGCTACGAGTCTGCTAAATGTAAATAGGGATTTAACCTTAAAGACATAGATCACATATAATCCCAAAAACATCCCTGTCCAAGAGAAACGCAAAGATCAGCTAATCACACTCAGTTCAATTAATTTACTCTCTCTCTCTCTCTCTCTCTCTCTCTCTCTCTCTCACTCTCTCTCTCTCAGAACATGACAAGATGTTAGATATACTTTTAATCATAATAATACTGTTTACTCACGCTGATTATTTGAGATATTTCATTTCTTCATTTCCCTTAAAACAGCTCGTTGACAGCAACAGTTACGGGCGCGCTCGTTTTCACTCCCGCGCGCGTGTGAAATCATTCATTACTCCCGTCAGGAATTTAACAAACGGTCTCCGTATCACTCAAACCCACCATGTCGGTTAAAGATCCAGAGTCTCTCCGGACAGACTCAAGCAGCGCATCCCGCATCAGTCTCACGGTGTCAGTCTCTCTCTCTCTCTCTCTCTCTCTCTCTCTCTCTCTCTCTCTCTCTCTCTCTCTCTCTCTCTCTCTCTCTCTCTCTTATAAGAGGACAAAGCAGGAGAGTCCCGGTGATATCAGTTCTTGTAGATTGTCCTCACGCGGTTAAAGTCCACGAGCGGCTCAGAATCAGGAGGGTGCTCGTCTGTCCTCTTAAAGTAATGGTGAAAAGTACCGTCACTGCTCGAATGAAAGTGCTGCCCACCTCACACAGCCCTCATGACATTCAACCCTCAATGCCTCCTCCTCCTCCTCCTCTCTCTCTCTCTCTCTCTCTCACTCTCTCTCTCTCTCTCACTCTCTCTCAATTTAATTTCAATTTAAAGTACTTTATTAGCATGCGTGTGTTTGCATACAATATTGCCAAAGCATTAATACACAAAACAATAATAATAATAAATTAATAAATAATAAGAATAAAATAAAACAGTAAAACAGTAACAAATAACACATTATGAACATAAAAAAACTGTATAAAAAATACTCTCTCTCTCTCTCTCTCTCTGTGTGTGTGTGTGTGCGCATGCGTTGAGCGAGTGTGGAGCGTGGATGCGGAGTGTTTGGTTGCTGAGTAAGGTACGAGTGTTTGTAATCTTTTTTTTTCTTCCTTTTTTCTATCTCTGTTTATTGTGGTTTGTAGGCGTTGTGTTTTCGTTTCTTTTTGTTATTGTTTTTTTGGGTAGTATCAGTAAGTAAAGAGTGGTTGTCTAGGGAGGGCTGTTTTTAACTCCCAGTCTGTGTACTGGGAGTATGGCCGCTCCAGGTGCGGAAAGTTTGGAGTTTCTGACAAGACGTCATGGGGTGAAAATTGATACTACCGCAAGTGTAGAGGAGTGTGTTTTAGCGGTAAGTGCAGTTGTTGGGCATGAAAATGTTCTGTCAGCATCGCGGATGAACAGCGCTAATGTTCTGTTCGTCAAGACTATTGATCTGGCGAATCTGTTAGTTGAGAGCGGTGTTGAGATTGGTGGTATTTTTACGTCAGTTCTCCCTCTTTCTACTCCCTCCAAAAGAGTAACACTGTCTAATGTGCCGCCGTTTATAAAAAACGAGGTTCTTGCCGGAATGCTCGTAAGGTACGGGAAAATGGTCTCTCCAATAAAGATGATCCCAATTAGTAGCAAGTCATCTTTATTAAAACATGTGGTGTCTTTCAGAGGTTATGTTTATGTGGTTTTGAAAGAGAACATAGATGAACTTGATCTGACCCTCAATTTCAGTCATGAGGGTTTTAATTATGTGATTTACGCCACAACGAACACAATGAAATGTTTTGGTTGTGGCAAAAATGGACATCTTGTTCGTGCTTGTCCGAGAGGTGTAAACAATCAAAACGAATCTGTTTTAAATGTAACATCTGAAAATGTAGCTGAAGTGCGGAACGACATTGCCGCAATTGATGAAGAGATGCCAGGCCCAAGCAAGGCGCCGGTTATTCCAAAGACTGTGAAGGATAGTTCTGAGCTTCCAACAGGAGAAATTGTTGAAAAAAAAGGAAAAGTTGTAGCTGGAGGGGAAGAAGTCAGAAGTGATGTGAGAACTGAAGAAGAAGTGTGTGACTCAGATGAGTCTGAGTATAGTATCAGTGAAGATGAGGCTATTAATGAGGTGGCGTTACCAGAGGCGGAGGGTTCTGAGTCGGGAGATAAAGATTGTTTTCTTAAAACTCCCCAAAAAAGGAAATTGTTGGGTTGTCATGCTGACAATCAAGCTAAAAGACTAGATGGAAATTGTGAGAAACAGGCTGACATTGAGAGTGAAAATGATATGTCAGAATGTTGTTTTAATGCCAGTTTACCCCAAAGCGGTTTCTCTAGCAGAGAGTACACTGTTGAGGAAATACACTCCTTCTTAAAGGTGACGAAAAATATGAGGAACGTAAAAGTGGATGAATATTTCCCTGACATTATGCAGTTCATTGAAGAACTGAAGAAGAAGTGTGTGACTCAGATGAGTCTGAGTATAGTATCAGTGAAGATGAGGCTATTAATGAGGTGGCGTTACCAGAGGCGGAGGGTTCTGAGTCGGGAGATAAAGATTGTTTTCTTAAAACTCCCCAAAAAAGGAAATTGTTGGGTTGTCATGCTGACAGTCAAGCTAAAAGACTAGATGGAAATTGTGAGAAACAGGCTGACATTGAGAGTGAAAATGATATGTCAGAATGTAGTTTTAATGCCAGTTTACCCCAAAGCGGTTTCTCTAGCAGAGAGTACACTGTTGAGGAAATACAATCCTTCTTAAAGGTGACGAAAAATATGAGGAACGTAAAAGTGGATGAATATTTCCCTGACATTATGCAGTTCATTGAGAAAGTAAAGTTTTTCAGAAGTGAAAACCGTTTCGCTAATCAGGATGTTTACCGTCTTAAGAAGATAATAACAAAGTTAAGTAACTAGTCAAGAGTTTTCCGGGGAATTTTTTAATGGATAACATAGTAAATCCTTTTTGGCTTTATTGCCTTTGTTGCTCTTTTCTTTTCTTTTTAATGGGGGAAATAAACCTTGCTTCTTTAAATGTTAATGGAGCGAGATATTATTGAGCACAGGTTTATGAAACAATGAAGTGTAAAAAATTTGATGTGTTGTTTGTGCAAGAGACCCACAGTGATGCATCAAATGCTACAGATTGGGCTAGAGAATTTAGTGGTTTAGTCATTTTAAGTCATCATACTTCTTTAAGTGGTGGAGTTGGAGTTTTATTTTCTAAGAGTTTTATTCCACATTCCTATAACATAGAAGAAGTAATTAAAGGAAGGCTTTTGAAGATAAAAGCTTCTTTTGAAAATAGTACTTTTATATTTGTCTGTGTATATGCTCCAACCGTGGCTTTAGAGAGAATGATCTTTTTGAATACTTTGGATAATGTTTTAAATGATTGTAATGCTGACGAGCTTTTATTTGTGGGAGGGGATTTTAATTGTACTGAGAATGGCATTGATCGAAATCATGTCGAACCGCATATGCAATCATGAAAAAAGCTAATTCAATTGATGAAGTCTCATAGTATTGTTGACATATGGAGAAATTTCCATGGCATGCAGAGTCAATATACTTGGGCTCATGCTTATGATAATCAGTTATCAATGGCAAGGCTTGACAGATTTTATGGTTTTAAGCACCAGCTAAGTATGTTTAGGGAATGCTCAATAATCCCAGTAAGTTTCTCTGACCATAGTTTGGTCAAATGTATTGTAGCAAATAATCACATAAAATCAAAGAGTGCATATTGGCATTTTAATAATAATTTATTGGGTGATTCTTTTTTTAGAGATGTTTTTAAAGAATTCTGGAAAAATGCCAAAGCTATGAAATCGTCTTTCTTGTCATTGCAGCTGTGGTGGGATTTTACAAAAGTTCAAATCAAACAGTTGTGTCAGCAATACACTCACAACGCTACACGAGACATAAATAAGTCAATGAACGTCTTGGAAGATGATTTAATGAGAATACAAGGGCTTGCAGACTCCACAAAAGATGTCAATTTTTCAGAAAGCTTTAAAAAGAAAAGGAATCTATTGGCCGATATATTGGGTTTGACAACACAAGGGGCAATAATTAGATCCCGTTTTCAGAGTGCTGATTTAATGGATGCTCCTTCAAAATTCTTTTTTAATATGGAAAAGAAGAATGGACAGAAAAAGTTTATTCATGGTTTGAAGTCCGAAACTGGAGTCTTATTGTCAAATCCCCTAGATATCAGAAAAAGAGCTTCACAATTTTACAAAGACCTGTTTGAAAAAGAAATTTTAGAGGCTAAAGATGAAAGGTTTGGTTTTTTTGAAAATTTGCCACAAGTAACCAAAGATGCTAACATAGAAATCGGTAAAGCCCTGAGTTTAGGAGAATTAGAGGATGCTCTTAAAAGAATGGAGAGTGGAAAAGTACTGGGCATAGATGGAATTACAATAGATTTTTATAAATCTTTTTGGTTAGAGGTGGGTCCAGATTTAGTAGCTGTTTTTAATGAAAGCTTGGTTAATGGACAACTGCCACAGAGCTGCCGTAAAGCAATTATCACTCTTTTGCCTAAAAAAGGAGATTTAAATGAAATTAAAAATTGGAGGCCAGTTAGCTTGCTATGTAATGATTATAAGATACTGTCTAAAGCCTTCGCAATTAGATTAGGTGAAGTCCTTGCATCTATAGTTCATCCTGATCAGTCGTATTGTGTGCCAGGAAGAAGAATTTTTGATAATGTCTCTTTTATTAGGGACATTTTAGACTGTGGAAAACTCTTCAATTTGGATTTTGGTTTGATTTCAATTGATCAGGAGAAGGCTTTTGACAGAGTCGAACATATTTATTTATGGAGTGTCTTAAAAGCTTTTGGTTTTAATTCTGATTTTATTTCCATGGTTAAAGTTATGTATTGTGGCGTTGAGAGTATTTTAAAGATTAATGGTGATTTATGTTCTCCGTTTAGGGTAAATAGGGGTGTAAGACAAGGCTGTGCACTGTCAGGCATGTTGTACACTTTAGCCATAGAACCCCTGTTAAGCAAGCTAAGAGCTAATGTGCATGGACTGTGTATGCCAAACTGCAATAACACTTTTAAAATATCAGCGTATGCTGATGATGTCATTGTTTTAATCAGTGATTCTAATGATGTCAGTGTTATGTTGAAGATTTTAGATGATTTTAAAACTCTGTCTTCTGCAAAGGTGTACTGGGAAAAAAGTGAAGCCATTTTAGTTGGAAAATGGTTAAAAGTCGAACCGAGACTTCCTGAGGGGTTAAAATGGACCAGAGATGGATTTAAATATATTGGAGTTTTTTTAGGTGATGAACACTTTGTGAAAAATAATTTTGAGGGTACTATTGAGAAAGTAAAAGGGCGACTGGATAAGTGGAGGTTTTTACTCCCCAAAATGTCTTACAAAGGACGTATTTTGATCATCAACAATCTGGTAGCCTCTGCACTCTGGCACCGTTTGGCCTGCATAGACCCCCCAGCTGAAGTTTTAACGAAAATCCAGTCCATTTTAATTGACTTTTTCTGGGACAGACTGCATTGGGTACCAAAAAGTGTTTTGTACCTGTCTAAAGATGATGGGGGACTTGGTCTAATACACCTGCAGAGCAGAACGGCTGCATTTCGCCTGCAATTTATACAAAGACTCTTAAGGTGCTCTGATGAGTCAAGTTGGATGGGTGCTGCCTGTGCGATTCTTCGAAATATTGCAGGACTAGGACTGGACAAAGTTTTATTCTGGTTGGATCCTCAGAGACTAAAATTACATGATTCTCCAATCTTTTACCGCAACCTGTTCAAAGTCTGGTCCTTATTTAAAACAAGCAGAGAAAACAATTCATCTTCATTGTTTTGGCTACTACGAGAACCTTTAGTCATTGGCTCACGACTGGACTTATCTCGTGAGATGTCCTTTGCCATACCTGAACGGACTTTGTGTGATGCTAAGGTAACAACAATCGGACACTTGCATCAAATAACGGGTCCTGCTTTTAAAGATGTGAACGCCATTGCTGAGCGTTTCAGAATCAAATCGCACCGAATAGTGACTAAAGCAATTGAAAAATGGAGATCAGCCCTCACTGGTGAAGAAACAGAACTGTTGGATCTATACTCAAAGCGATCCATTTATCCTGATTGCAAAGACCCTTTTCCAAACTTGAGTCTTTCTCCCAGTTTAGGTGAGTGCAGTGGCATACTGTTAGATTGTAAAGATTTAATAATTGTGGGTCCAAAATTTGCACTTGGTAAAGATATGTATAAGAGCTGTGTGAAGGCATTTAACAAAACATTTCTAGATAACAAGTGTGACACACCATGGCGAAAGGTTCTTAATCTTGATGTAAATGAAAAGCCTGAATGGAGAACACTATATAAATCACCATTAGTTAAAAAAAATGGAGATTTACAGTGGAGTTTGTTGCATGGTGCCATTGCTGTCAATGCTTTTGTCTCTCTGATAAATGATGACGTTACTGAAGGTTGTCCTTTCTGTTCACAAAAAGAGACTATTTTTCATGCCTTTATGCATTGTGATAGGTTACAACCTCTTTTTAATATCCTGAATATGTTTTTTATTTCTTTCAATGTAGTTTTTTCAATGAAAGTGTTTATTTGTGGTTTTAAATATGTTAAAAAACATCGCCAGAAGTGTCAATTGTTGAACTTCTTATTAGGTCAAGCAAAAATGGCAATATATACCACAAGGAAAGAGAAAGTGGAACAAAATGTTTTTAGTAGTATAGAAGCTGTTTTTGTAAAATTAGTCAAATCTAGAGTTATGATTGATTTTCATTACTACAGATTAATGCATGACCTTCCATTATTTGAAGCAATTTGGTGCTTAAACGGGATCATTTGTGAAATTTTTGAAGAAGAGTTGTTTTTCCCCTTTTAATTAGAATGTTTCTTCTTTTTTAATTGATAATAATAATAATAATAATAATAACTTTATTTTGTATAGCGCTTTTAAAAGTTAATTCTCAGAGCGCTTTACATAGCAAAATTAAAAAAAAAAAATAAATAAAAATAAAGAATTAAAAAAAAAAAATATATATAAAAAACACATAAAAAGGCATGATCACACAATACAAAATATTTCACACAGGATTACAAACCTAAAAACAAATTATAAATAAATATCAAGACAGATTAAGACCATAAGATACATCTCATTGACAACCACCAATATTACCTTTACCCAAATGCTTCCGTAAAATAATGAGTTTTAAGTGATGTTTTAAAACTTTTCAAAGATGGTGCAGATCTGATTTCGGAAGGCAAGGAGTTCCATAACTTTGGGGCTGACTGAGGAGAATGCCCTATCACCCATTGTTTTTAGCTTCGTTACGGAACTTGCAAAAGACCGGCATCAGCAGAGCGAAGATTACGTGTTGGGATATAGGGCTTTAAAAGCTCGGCGAGATATTGAGGGGCGAGTCCATTCAATGCCTTGTACGTCAACATCAGAATCTTAAAATCAACACGAAATTTAACAGGTAACCAATGCAAGATCTCTAAAATGGGTTTTATATGATCTCTTTGTCTTGTCCTAGTCAGAATACGTGCGGCAGAGTTTTGTACCAACTGAAGTTTATTCAGAATTGATTTTGATGCTCCTGCTAACAAGGCATTGCAGTAATCAATTCTAGAAAAAACCAGAGTATTAATTAATTTTTCAGATACAGGAAAGGACAGCATGGGCCGTAATCTGGATATATTTCTGAGATGAAAAAAAGAAACTCTAACAGTATTACATACGTGAAGATCGAATGTTAAATTAGAATCAAAAATTACTCCCAAATTTTTTAATTTTGATTGAAACTGGATTACAGAGCCGTCCACTTGTAACGCTACAGGTTGCACTCTGCGTAACTGGTGAGGCTGAACCAATAAGCATCACCTCAGTCTTATCACTATTTAAGCATAAAAAATTAGCAGACATCCAATTTTTAATAACTGTGATACAGTTAGAAAGATGTAATACTGCCACATTTACATCAGATTTTGAGTGAACATATATCTGGGTGTCGATCCGCATAAAAATGAAAATCAAGACCTAGAGACCTCAAGAGTTGGCCAAGAGGAAAAATATAAAGAGTGAAAAGTAAGGGACCCAAAATTGAACCCTGAGGAACACCAAATTTTACCATACCAGCCTCAGATCTGCAGCCACCCAGCACAACAAATTGTTTGCGATCCGAAAAATAAGACGTAAACCAGCTCAGAACAGAGTCAGATACACCAAAGACAGACTCTAAGCCGAGAGTAAAGTGCTATGATCAATAGTGTCGAAAGCAGCACTGAGATCGAGCAGAATCAGTATTGATAAGCAACCAGCATCGGAAGCCATCAATAAGTCATTTGTGACTTTGACTAATGCTGTCTCAGTGCTATGCATTTTACGAAAGCCAGATTGAAGTGGCTCAAAGAGGTTATTTGCAGACAAATGAGAAAGCAATTGTGAAGCAACAATACGTTCCAGGATTTTAGCAATAAAAGGGAGACCAGAGATGGGACGAAAATTTGCTAGATTCTCAAAGTCACGGCTATTTGTTTTTGGAACAGGGGTTACAGCAGCAATTTTAAGTGCAGATGGCATGACACCAGAAAACAGTGAGTCATTTATAATACTCAATACAGCCGGACACAAAGAAGAAAAGCATGACTGAAACAACCCAGCTGGTATGGGATCAACACTTGTGGTGGCAGCCCTCATTTTTAGAACCACATTACACAGGGATTGAGAATCTAACATGGAGAATTCTGAAAAACAAACACCAGAAAATTCCATGTTACTTATTTTTGGGGTAACAGTTGTATTAGTGGTAGTAATCTGATCTCTTATCCCCTCAATCTTATTGCCAAAAAACACAAGAAACTTATTGCATAATTGAACAGAAGGAGGGACATTGGGAATGTTATTTCTGTTTAAAAGATTGTTGATAGAATTAAACAATTTTCTTGGGTTATCTTGATTACTTGCAATGATCTGGGAGAAATAAGCAGACCTTCTCGATACAATTTCAGTCCTGTATTCTCCCAAACTTTCTTTCCAAGCCAGATGATACACAGTTAGACCAGTAGAGCGCCATCTGCGCTCCATTTTGCGACACTGAGTTTTCATTGCGCGCAGATCATCGTTGTACCACGGGGCAGATCGTTTAAAAGATACAGCACGTGACATCAGAGGAGCAAAAGTGTCCAGGCCAGATGAAAGAATTGTGTACAACCGATTTACTTTATCATCCAATGCATCAGATGGTATAATACAGCTAATAGCAGAGTCAATAAAGTCTGAGAAGTCGGTGGGTGCAATAGATCTCCACTTACGGTAATAAATAATACGGGAAGTAGTAGTCAGTAAATCAGGTAACTCCAACTTGAAAAGAATGGCTAAGTGATCAGATAGCCCAAAATCAGATACGGACAGCCCAGACACAAGTGTACCATTTTGAATCACAAGATCCAAAATGTGGCCTTTATTGTGTGTAGGACAATCCACAACTTGATGTAACTCAAAACAGTCTAATAAAGATGTAAAGTCTCTAGTTGATGAAGTATCTTTTTTTGATACTTAATCTATTTTTTGTGACATGTACATTTTGTAATAAAATGGGTTTTTGAAAATCAAAATATCTCTCTCTCTCTCTCTCTCTCTCTCTCAATTTTCAATTTAAATTTAAAAGTACTTTATTGGCATGATTGTGTTTACATAATAATACATTGCCAGGTAATGAATCAAATAAAATAAAAACTAAAATAACAATATACACTATACAATATAAAATATGCATGTGATTTCTTCTCTCACAAACTCAACTCTATAGAACAGAACTATGATGTGGGGAATCGTGAGCTTCTGGCCATGAAGTATGCACTTGAGGAATGGCACCATTGGTTAGAGGGTTCCCAACACCCATACCCTCGCTGATCATCGCAATCTGGAATATTTATTCTCCTCCAAATGACTCCACACAAGACAAGCTCTTTGGGCTCAGTTCTTCACCACATTCAACTTCTCTGTGAAGTATCATCCTGGGTCTAGTAACACTAAGGCTGATGCCGTTTCTCAGATTTATTCCCCTGAATCTCCTGAGTCCCCTCTGACCATCCTGCCCACATCAGTGATCGCTGCCCCTGTTCAGTAGGACATCTTGAAGGACATTGAGCAGGCCACTCTGACAGATAAACCCCCACCCGGTGGCCCTAGAGACCATGACTATATTCCTGTCAAGCTCTGTCCTCAAGTCATGCAGTGGGTCCATACTTCCTTGAGCTCTGGTCACCCAGGTGAGAACCGCAACGTTCAATCTGTTCAGAAAAAATTCTGGTGGCCTTCCCTGTCATGAGACGTTGCTCAGCATGTAAAGAGGTGTTCTATCTGTGCCCAAACTAAAACTTCCAGACTTCTTCCAGCGGGACTCCTCCACCCCTTACTCATCACACAACGTCCCTGGTCTCACATTGCCATTGATTTCCTTACAGATTTACCTGTGTCTCAGGGGAACTAAGACAGTGGTGGTGGTGGATAGGTTCTCCAAAGCCTGCCATCTCGCCCCTCTCAAGAAACTACCTTCTGCTCTAGAAAAGACAGAGACCATCTTACATCAAGTGTTTTGCCTCAATGGTTTACTTGACGACATCGTCTCTGACAGAGGACCTCAATTTACCTCACGGATTTGGAGGGAGTTCTCAAACTTCTGAATGTCAACGTCAGCCTGTCATTAATAGTCAACAATGGGAGACCGGGCAATTTGTCACACATTTTTCTCCAGTAAATATTAATCAGAGTATGTTTTGACCTAGACCATCATGGGAATTGCATGCTGGTCTTTATAGCACTGTTGGTTGCAAAAAAAAGCTGTTGATCACCTTCACATTATTGCTCAGGAAAAAGATGCACATTGCAGAACTCATTGACCTAACAGCACATGTCTGTACAGTAATGTGGTTCGCTCTAGCCTACAATAAGCCAAACTTTCAGTTATTTGCCTTCCCGTGTTCTAAAAACACAGCAATCACCTATCACCTTTCAGTCGCAATTGCCAGTCATTAACACATAAAGGGCCCTCACAGCAGGACTGCCATCAGTCATCACAACCAGCCGAATTTCCTCTGTAAATTTCCGTCCAACTTCTCAGCTCCCTTTACATGTCCGCTGAATTGAGGTATGTGGCTTTTTGTGGTCTATAGCGGTTACATGTTACTTGGGTCCGTTTTTTCCCTAAAACATCTCACAAACTTGAAGTTAAGTGGGAGTTTACTATTCTCGCATCTTTCCAGATTTTACTCTTTTCATGCAGTGTCATGTATTCAGAATGCAAGGAAATTATCGTATTACCTTTTACTAGATGGTTATACCACATGACATTTTTAAGTTACATTTTTAATAAAAATTTAATTCATGAATTTTCAAAAATGTATTCTACCAAATTGGGCAAAAAAGTTACATTTCTGCAAACTTGACATGCATGTCTTAAAGGTTTTTAATTTTTATCACCTGGGACAGCTTTATTTGTCAATGGCCCTCCTATTTTATGACAATTATCTTACTACTTTCATGTGAAAAAATGTATGACTAAAAATGTATAATTTCAGGTCTCAAAAAGGTCCTAAAAAGTTAGTTTATTTGAACGTGTTTGTGATTCTCATTTATAACTGAACTGTGTGTAAATGTAACATCTTGGTTACTATTGTAACCTCCGTTCCGGAGGGAACGAGACCATGTGTCGATGTAGTGACACTAGGGGTCGCTCTTGATAGCCCCGAACACCTCCCATTCTTTGAGAAAAGGCCAATGAGAAAAGGCCAATGAAAATCGGTGAGTTGACATACAGGTATAAAACGAGCTGGAATGTGATTCCATTTAGGTTTTGTGCTGAGAAGTCGAGACAAGGTCTGGTCATTTCAGCGACTAGTACATTGTTGTGGCAAGAGGGACACAACGTCTCGTTCCCTCCATCAGGGAACGGAGGTTACGACAGTAAACAAGACGTTCCCCTTCTGTCACTCACTCGATGTTGTGGCATATGGGAAGGGGAAAGATGCTATACGCAAGTGATACACCTGGCCAGCTGTTCCGTATTACTGAACTTTACCTGTTCGTACCTGAAAGAACACACGATCTTGTGAAGATATTGTGTGTTGCCGAGCCCGCTGCTCTGCAAATGTCTGCTAGAGAGGAGCTATTGGCCAGTGCCCAGGAGGACGCCACACTCGAGGCACTAGAGTGTGCTTGAACCCGCAAGGGGGCGGGCACGGCCTGTGTCTGTTAGGCCAATGCAATGGCGTCCATGATCCAGCGGGCAAGCCTCTATTGAGAAGGCACAGGGGGCAGCTAGAGTGGCTTTCCCGTGGAAGAAAGAAAGCCATGACCGCAACGTTGCCATGGTCATATTCTCACAATGAGAATGGCCGTCGGAAGCGGAGAGATAACGAACGCATCCAGGACCCACACAAAGACGGAAAGGCATCTTTAGAAAGACGCATCTTTAAAAAGATGTTCGACGTCAATGTGTGTGCTCTATAGAGAAAATATACTCTTTAGCAGGAATATACACTCTTTTAGCACTGTCTAAGAGTCCAGGGGCAGGAGAGAAAGACGTTGGAAATGCATTGTATATTCAACAGCATACGCTTCTTAAGAGGTGAATGGAAGAGCAATAGTATTTAGCTCGCTGATAGTACAACTGCTGTACTCCAAAGATAAAATCTGAATGTAATTGCATTCCAGCTCATATAGCATGCAAATTCCACTCGACAATTCTCATTGGCCTTTTCTCAAAGAATGGGAGGTGTTAGGGTCTCTCAAGAGCAACCCATAGTGTCACTACATCGACACAACATTGAGTGAGTGACAGAAGGGGAACCATATTTAGCACTATAAAACAGTTGAGGACTGACAACCGTATTCTGCTTCTATATATCGTGTTTCGATCTATCTTTCCTGTTTTGTTACCATAGCTGTCTGCAACTTACTGATAACATGGAACTCTCTACTGAACATGGAAAAATACATGCATACACATCTCCGAATCATAGTTCACATCCACACCTTGAGCACAGTAGATCAGCAACCAACCCCAGGAGACTCATGTGGCAATCACAAAATGTACTGAACGGCCTGAAAATGGAAAGGAGAGAGAAAGCAACAGAGAGAGAGAGAGAGAGAGAGAGAGAGAGAGAGAGAGAGAGACAAGAGACTGAAGAAAGGGAATGTAATCGAAAAACCACTCCAAGGTCAACACAGTAATTTGTAGTCATAGCAGACCAATTAGTTCATTAGTTAGATTTTGGACTTTGGACCAGTGGATTTTGGAAGTCTCCTTGGGTCTTAGACAGATACCTACCTGCCAATAGAGTGTCTTCATATACTCACAGTAACCAAACTAATGCAGTCTAGTCTTCTAGCTAAAGTGGGCTGTGAGCTGCAGCTTTAATGAATCAGAACCTACAGACCCCCATTTAATAAAGCTATGAGTAGGTGGTCTGAAAAAGAATAAGAACAAAAAAATAGCAGAGGTAAAATACACATATTCCAAAGTCAGCCAAAACAATACAAAATTAAAACCGTTCGGCTAAAGCGGCGCACCTCCCACAGAAAATTATTCAGGAAATGTAAGCTGAAACACAGTGATGCCCTGCTATCAAAAATAAACCCCACATGCACGCAGGAAACACGCTGTAGCTGTTCGCTCATGCCTCAGCAAGCTCAGGATCAAACATTCTCAATATAGAAGAACAACAAACTCTGTTCTAGCATGCAGTACATCTACACATTATAAAAATCCTGATGTTTGCAAAGACATTCAAGATTTCATTTCAATTCAAGTATTTCATAACAATTCAAGTCAAGTCCAAACCTCATATTTGCATACATTGTATCGTAAAATGTATAGGTTTTATGAACAAAATTACAATTTCACAATTGTGTAGAAACTATTTTTAAAAGTGGTCAGTCAATATACGTTTTTGAACAGCCTGTTCTCATGAAATTTACATTACAATGAAAAAATGTTTGTAAACCAAAATTATGTGCTTCATTACACATTTAGCTGCAGTTTTCAAGTGAAATGTCCAGCGGGGGGTGCCAAAAGCGAGTGAAGATATGTTATTATCAGATGAGGTTTAAATGGGGAATATTAGATGGATGTTTTAATGAGTAAAATGTACCTCCTTAACCTAAAACTTTAGCCTAAACCTAACCAATTGTGTCTGAAAAGAGAGGTGAACAAAACAGCCATCCTTACCTTAGACCAGGGTTCCTCAATAGGCGGCCCATGGGGAAGAGACAAATGTTTGGCCCATGCTAAAGACCTGTTCACACAAAATCTTTTTGCGAGGCAAACTTCCAATGATAGGTTTATACACAGAGTATGTAAAAAATAAAGAGGAAAAACAATATCACCCCTGTACATTAGGCGGCACTGTTGCTGTTCTTCAAACATTTATACCATCCAGTCTCCTGCCCAGGTGTCAGTGCTAGAGATTAATATATTGAACGCTGTTAAATAATTTATTTACCTAATTTGGCATTGTTTCATTATGTTCTTTCCATGGTGTTAATGCATTCTGAGGAGTATATAATCTGTGATTTTATGCGAGTGAGATAAGTGAAAAGCGCTGTTGCATAAATATACATCCTATTTATATTTGCACATCTATTTTGCAAGAAGTATATTCCAAGCGGACTCCCGAAGCCAACTACTCTTTTTTGTATTTTTTTTATACAAATTAATGCCTGGATCATATAACACAAGGTACTGTGATTCAAATACATGTGGAATACTGCACAATAAGAATAACACTGTAAAATTAAAAAATAATAATTGATTCATAACCTAATATTACAAATTATTTATAAGAAAACACTGGCTCACAGACTTTTCTTTATTGAAATTACTGCAATACTTTGTTATATTATCCTGAAGAACAATAACTATATTAATACCAATAGGTCTAATAATTGAATCTGTAATTAGAGACAGTACAGTTGACTCGCATTGAGGACATGGAGATCCAGATTCTTCATTAAAGTTTTTTCTTCTTTTTTTCCAGCTGGCAAAGTTTTGTGTATCTATATACAAACAAAATGTTCATAATTGTTTGGATAAATAAAACAGGCTACTAATACTAAGAAAAATAAATAATAAAATAATAATTAACAAAAGTAGAATAATAAAAGCAACAATTGTTGTAGTAGTAGTAGTAATAATAATAATAATAGTAATAGCAGCAGCACAAACACTTTATCATTACATCAAGGACATTAGCCCAGAATTTGGCCCTTGGTTAAAACCAATTGAGGAATAATGCTTTAGACCAGTACCTAAACCTAACTAATAGTGTTAAAAGCATATTCAACATGAAAAGCACATTTACTTAAGCAGCCACGTAATTTTGTGTCGCTTCTATGGCACTTTCGCCTCTTTTTCACTTTGAGTGTCCTTGGCTGAGCTAATCTTCTGTCATTATTTACTCAACCTTGTGACGGCTGAAGGCTCTTCCAAAACATATGCACCAAATTTAAGCTGCTTTCTAAGGCCACATCCATATTAATTCATTTTAATTCATTCATTCAAGTTTTATAAACTCAGTTTACAGTTTCCTAATGTCTATAAAGCACTCTGTTTTCAGCGGAGGAAAATGCATTTCTATTGTGGATGAGAGGCATAAACATACTAAAATTAATATGCTTTCAACAGAAAATGTATTAGTGTGGATGTGGCCTAAAGTACCTAATTTTGGCCAAATTCTAATGCAGCAATGCATGTTTCTTCACGGATAAGGCAATGCCAGAATGCATTGCATTGAGTTTGATCATTTATGAATAAATAATGATGGACAAGTTGAATATTAGATTATAAACAGGACCGGATTATGACTAGACTTTGACTAGAAGTTTTTCAAGTTGAATCTACACAATCAATTTTCATTGACTGAAGGCTCTTTTAATACCTGTTCTGTTATTTACAGTCAGATTAATTCAAACCCAGAGCACAGATGTGGTAAAGAAAATGCTCAAACGAAACACATTAGCTGAAACGCCACTGTTCTTAAAGAGACAGTACCATTTTAACGTTAGTTGTACATAATGTATACTCAATGTAAATACTACAAATTATGCATACAAAACACATGGGGTCATAATATATTGTGAAATTTTTAACTTCATCACTTTAAATATTGATGAAGTTAACAAAGAGTTAACATTAGGCTCCTACAGTACCTATGAAAGGGTTTGGTAAATGATGGTAAATGGTAAATGGTCTGCACTTATATAGCACCATTTTTAACCTAAAGAGTGGTTCTACAAAGCGCATTACACTGTTTCTCATTCACCCATTCACACACACACACACACACACTCACACACCAGCAGAGCTGCCATGCAAGGTGCTAGCATGCCATTGGGAGCAACTTGGGGTGCGTTCCATTCAGAAGTGATCATCCCTTAACCCTATTTCTTTCAAAGACTTTAGACTCCATTGTGAGAGCTTTGAAGGGCTGAAAGATGTGGGGCTCTAAAATAGAGGTAATTTGGTCATTTGGTTATTTTTTGGGAAATTCTATATGGAAAGACATGAATAAATAGGTGCTGAGTGAGTGTATATTTTTCAGAAATGAGCAAATGTACTGTTTCTGTATTTTAAATTTTCAAGTTGTATATCCCTGGTAGTTGTGTGATTTATGTGCTATTAATAAAAACTGGATAACCCTTCAGTGACATGGCTTGGCTAATAGAAACTCTCACTTTTCCCTCAGGTCATAAATTATTAAACATTGCGTGAGTCGCCTAAAGTTACAGTAAGATAAAAATGACTGAAGCCATTGCATTGTAGACCAGTAAAGCTTGTTTATTTTTCATTGCAAACTGTGGTGTTTTCCTCCACTGTCTTCTGTTAATACATATCAACATTACTAATAAGAGTGTTAGTGAGAGTACTTGCTCTCTGCTTTGCTATAGCTAAGCCAAGTTTAATCACACTGCTATATCCCTCTGGGGCGCAGATTTAGATATACAACTGGGTTAGAAAAGAGAAAGAGAGCTTTCTTAGGCCGTAAGGCATCACATAAGAGGTCAGAACAGATCACCGGAGTCTTCTGGGCATGAATGAGTAACTAAATAGAATAAGATTCAATGTGTGTGTGTGTGTGTGTGCATGAGTGCATGCATTCGTGTTCAGGGTTGGGAGGGTTACATTTGTAATGTATTCCATTAGATTACTCAAGGTCAGTAATGTATTCTAAATACTTTGGATTACATCTTCAGCACTGGTCGATTTTTTCACTTGTTTTGACTATAAAAACTGTCAGTACAGGAAGACAAAATACACATGTTAAAAATACATTCTCTGAAAAACCTAAATATCTTATGCAGTGTTGTTTCTAAAACAAGATCAATCAAATTAATCTTGTTTTAAGGATTTTTTCTATATTTTTACAGGAAAAAAAATGCAAAAATTAAAAAAAAAAAAACAATTAACATGTGCATGTAAAATGGCTAGAAATAGCATAAACAAAGTTTATTCCTATTTCTTCTGCTCCAAACTTACTTCAAATATATTTCTCTGTCTGTTTAAGTGTTGTGTTATCTTACCAACATGTTGATGCCATGTCTATGTGAGGAGCACTATATGTCTGCTGTGCGTGATTGAACTGTTGAGTTGCTGCCCATGTATATTGTTCAAGACCATTCCTTTATGAGGTTCCATTTAGTTTAATATGCTTTGTTTTGTGGCTTTTAGTCCACGTCTATTAGGCTTTGAAGCCATCTATTTGCTAGTGTACACCCAAAAGTTGACAAAATAACCTTTAGCAGATAAACCCATATACAATTTACAGTATTTCCCTTCAGAGAAAAAAACAAAAAAAAAAACAGGTGATAACTATTGATGATTTATCTTGCAATCAAATGCTTACTAGAATGTGAATATCCCTCCCCATAAAAAAAAGTACAAGCCCTTCAGTACATCCCACCCAACCTTGATTTAATAGGAAATATATCAGCACATTGTGTCGATGTGTGTAACCGGACCTGCTCAACCCACTCTGAGCAGGATTTGAACCGGCATCAGCTGGCAGGGGAGGCGGGCATGCTAAGGAGGAGGCTAAAGGTTACAGCCTCTAGCATCAGTAGTGAGCATCTTGAGGCCAGGGGAGCGAGGTTTACACATACCGCACAACTATCACGTTCCTGCTGGCCCCCGTTACACACCACCTAACCCTCACTCCCATCCGGTCACGGCACCACTGTACCCATCCTGCTCAACCCACTCCAAGTGGAATTTGAACCGGCGTCAGCCAGCATATGAGGTGGGCATGCTAACGAGAAGGCTAAAGGCTACAACCTCTAACATCGCTCACTAGTGCGCCACTTGAGGCCAGGGGAGTGAGGTTTACACATACCACACAGCTATCACTTTCCAGCTGGCTCCATGTGTTACATGTGATTATAGTAAAATAAGTTCTAAGATCCTTCAGTTGTTGACTTATTTCTGAGTAATCTCTGTCGCATCACCTGCGGTCGCTTATGTCACTTCATATTGCCAACTTTCATTAAAAATAAATGACTTGTCATCTAAATCACTGTCATTTTTAATGCTGTGTCAGAAGGCAGCTACCTATGAAGACAGAAGGCATCAAGACAGCTCACTAGGTTTAGGAACAGATCTACTGAGTTCTGTTGGAAAAGAAAACGAACAGGCTGAGCTGTAAAATGACAGTGGGCATTTCTTACTGTCATCAATAAACTAGCTGTACAGTCATGTGCATAGCAATACACAGCGCATAATTAATTATTGTGAAAAAATAACATCTGTGCATTTACACAGAATTGTTGTATCAGCACAGCCATTTCAGACTGTGCACACACTGTATGAATGCTCTCATGAGCATGCTCAGATGTTATTTGTTAAACAACTTATTCAATTCTGCAATTAGCAATGGAATATCACAAGCATTTTTGGGAAAATATTCCTCCAGTTGCCTATGACCTCTGCAAGATCTCTCTGAGGTTGTTGTTGAATTGGAATTCTTATTAAAGCAACAAGTTGCTTTGGGAGGCCATGAACCAAAACACAATCATTATCTAGTTCACTAGAGCTCCAGAGAGTAGAAGCTCTCAGTGTGTACTAATAATTAGCTGGAACGAAGCATTTACAAACAAAGTCTCATTAATAATGTGTGACAGACATCTCCTTCAAGCCCTGTGGAGCTTGTGAACAGCACAGATGGTCCATCCTGCCAAGACTGTCAGTGAGTATCACTTAACTGTTTATAAACGGCACATCTGTGGAGCATAGAAATGTGTGTGTGTCTTTTGCTGAGACTTGCCAGCCTATGAAATTAGCCCCAGGTCATTAGAGGCAAGTGTATCCATCTTAATCTCACAGCAAGGAGTTTTTTTTTGACATGTAAAGTAATTGTTGTAGCGCTGGGTGAAGATGTGACTCCAGCAGAACATAAGTGAAACCTCAGCCAGTCTAGAGCTTTGATTTTCACAAGGTGAGGGGGGTTACACTTTACATTTAATGCAACTAGACTAAGCAAATACTGTTAAGACACACAACATTATTTACAGGATCTTTGGTCTGAAAAGAAACAGCTAAACCAACTGAACATTAGCTTGGCTGAGATGGGAGACCAACTAGACCAACTTTAAACAAGATAATTTTAGGCTGATTTAAGCATTTTTGTCCCCAGTAGGGTCTTATCTCATTAAAAAAGATGCTACATGAAAGTGACTTCTTCATTTGTTGATGCATTACATATGGTAGTTTGAATTCTTCTGAACAAAACATTGGCTTCTCTCCAGATAAAAATAATCTAGAAGTCATTAAAAGAATTTAACAGAGTGAATTCAAAAACCACCAGTGAGCAGGGATGGAGCCAGGAGTTTTTCACAGGGGTGGCCGAGCAGGGGACAGCGATCAGTCTGTGGTGGCACAGAAATGTTCGGACAGCATTTTCGTATCATCGGTGGTTGTTGGGGTAGAAAGCGGAGGCGCGTGGATACAAAAACGGAGGGGAGTGGATACATGACACCCAGGACAGAGAGGTGCGGCGACCTTGGTGTGCGCACATATTAAGTCTCCTGTGTGTTGTGGTTGTAGAGAGACGGTTCCACCTCTAAAAAAACGAAATTGTGCCCAAGACAAAAAATGACCAAAATGGCATTTGTGAGTGGTGGGCAAGGCCACCCCTGGCTACCCCCTAACTCTGCCACTGCCAGTTAGATTCCATCACTGTTGCAACCTAGCCTTGCTGTATAAGGCCTACATAGGAAAATGTCTTCCATAGGCTAAATAATACTTACTCTGCATAAAGGCTTCATTTAGTTTGCTTAAAAATTTGGACAAAATGCTCTTTTCGAAAAAAGAAATTCTTCTTCTCAGGCGTTCATTTGGGCCGTTCAGACCAAATGTGTTCTTGCACAAAAAGAGGTGTCTTCAGATATGTTTTTAAAATTTGAAGGTCTTTTTTCAACTTAATGTATCATCTAACTCCTATGTGAGGTGAAAAAAACAAACAGCAAGAAATGACACATCATCAGTCAAAGACGTCTGTCTAGCGCATGCATACATAAAAAAACAGTTAAAAAAACAGTGCAAATGGATGGAAAAATGCTTTGGTGTATATGGCCCTTTTGAGTTGGGCAAAAATGTGGTATTTAGCATAATAATGCTGTCTACCTTTTGGAACTGCTTTAACTTTGGGAGTGCGAAAACAAGTGTTGCTCCGATACCAAAATTGTAGCTTCGGTACCATTCCAGCTCTGGTACCTCTGTATAGATTCAAAATCGATACTTAGGCAACAAATAAATAGCCTCAGATTACTGATGGATTTACACAGAAAATGACTTGATTAAAAGAACTGCATAAAATCTTGACAAATTCTGTGTTTTACCATTTACATTTTTGTGTATTCCATGTTTTATGTTTTAATAAAAACTGTTATCATTACAATATTTAAACAAATTAATGCATGAAACTTTAAGCAAACGAAAATATGATTGACATGAACAGTTAATTAAATAAAAAAAAATATAAGGTAAACAGTGCTTTTATTTTGGCGGACCTTTTAGTTCTTCTTTAAGTTTTTAATAAGCTCCGCATTCCAAAGGAAATGCTGTACTACTCACAAGCTGAAATCCCACTGGAGAATAAATGTATGTGTTCACAGCTGCTCAAACAATAAACCAACCTCATTGAGCATCACACACGATTTCTCTTTCTCTCTCTCTCTCTCTCTCTGCGTTTGTGTGTGAACTTTGAAAGAGAGCACAGTGGCACCCCTAGTTCCTTCTAAAGTGTGCAGCGCATGCAGACTGCACTGTATATTATTTAATTAAACGACATCCTTATGTTGTGCAATGATCACACTTGGCCATATCAAAATTAGAATGTGATTAATTCTCAAATCTAAAAAAATGTCCCATCACTTAAATTTCATTAATAGCACTATACTGAAATTAGCAACATGATGATTAAATACCATTTAAACATCTTTGGTATCGCGATATTTATTTAGTACAGTATACCGCTCAACCATAGCGCCTACTGTATGATATCTTCAAATGCTGTCTTGGTAGGCAGCTCACAAAGTTTTCAAATATAGTTTCTATCACAGTTGTGGCTGTTTTTGAATTTCAATGCTTCCCATGGCACACTGAGAAATATATTATTTTCGGGTGCTGGGCAAATCGTTGTGTCAGTGGTAATGAATATGTTAATTTAGAGAAAAAAGAGCAGAGCTTTGTGGGTCATTTAGTGCACAGCTGTATATGATCCCACAGCACTGGAACTTTACAGCTCTATGAATGAGCCAATAAAAGTGGAAAGGTGCATATGAAGGAGAAGAGCTAAGGATAGGGGGTCATATTGGGGAGGAACTAGGCACCTGTGTTTGCTCCTTCCCAGAGAAAACATTCTGTCATTTTAATCAAGAGAAGACTACACTTCTGTACCAGATACATATGCAAGGAATCTGCTCTCTGAGATGTCACGGGTGACTAAAGCAAACAAACAAACCTTAAAGAGAACCGAGATGCATGTAATATCTAAATTATAGTGAAAAGGGGGCTGTTGTGTCAGTGAAAGCACACTGGTGCTATCCGTGGTGCTGAAATGTGTGGTGGTGCTGGTGCCGTGAAATGCTAATTTCACACGCTGTCGACCCAACCTGGATTTCCAAAGTGCTGAAATACACAATAAATTGCATGAGAGATCTGGCTGCTTTAAACAAAGAATTATGTTCTTAAGTTAAGCTCACAGTACATTACTGTAAACAGCCAAGGTAGCAGTGAGACCCGAACAAATGCACCTTGCTCCTATTGCCTTCATTTCTCAAGCCTGTTATTTTTGTTTCCGATGTGTGTGCATATTCTCAGGTCAAATGAGCCTCAAAATTAATTAGACATCAAAAAAGAAAATCCCACCTGCTTCAGCTATAGTGCATGAAATAAAATGCAGCTAAGCACAATTAAAGGGATTGTTCACACAAAATGAAAAATCTGTCATCATTTACTCACCCTTGTGTTATTTCAAACCTGTATGACTTACTTTCTTCTGTGGAAGACAAAAGGTGATGTTAGGCAGAATGTTAACCTTTCATCATTCACTTTCATTGCACCTTTTTTATTCCATATATATATATATATATATATATATATATATATATATAAACACTAATCTTATTACTATTAGAATGGTTGAGTTGTGGCCAGAAATTAAAGCTATTCATCCAATCAGATTAAAGGGCCAGAAGTAAGTGTTGCATAGACTATTTTATATAAGCATCTGCTCTCAATTGGTAGACTGAAAAACAGCAATGACAGCATCTTTGGCCAAATGAATATAGACACAATGCATTACTCTGCTGCTTTTAATTAGTAATAAATAAATGGCCATACTTTTGTTATGAGTGAATCGTGAAATTGCAGGACATGATGCATTTTTAATGCAACAGATACTGGAAGCATGCTGTGGTTTTCTATGAATCGCTGTAAAGTCAAGCTGTCATGTTAAACCATTATACACAGAGGAGATTCTAAACATGACAACAAAGCTCAGATTTTGCTTGAAGATCAAACAACGTACCCACCACTGAGAGGATGTATGGTTTAATATCCCAAATTCATCCAAAATAACCTGAAATACACTTCAGATTGTGTGTGCGAGCGGGATGTTTTGTTGTGAGCACACAATACACAGACATTTAGCGAAACATTTCTGTGAGTGACTCATGCTGAGAACGTAGGAAAGGGTGAAACCGAAGATGCGGAATAATAAAAAGTGAAACTCATTTGATGAATGACGAAATGCAACTTGACAAGCTTAATCTTCTCACTATGGACATAGGTGAATTATGGATCGGGCCAATGGGGCCAGTGCCCAGGGGCCCTGGACTACCAAATTCTATCAACTATCATATGCTTAAATATGTGAGAGCTTATTCAAGGCCCCCTCAATAGGGCCCATTATGATTATGAGGGCACCCAGCCCTCTTATAGGACCATTTTGCATGTTTCTAATTCAATTTTTTGAGTAACTCATTATCCTTATAATGCTATGCGTATCATATTTGATACATTACTTTCTGAAGCCTCTACATCCTCATCATGATGTGTATGAGATGTCTGCTGTCTCCTGGTGAAAGTTTTTATGCTGTACTGGAAGTAGAACACCTTGTTATTTAATTTTCCAAAATAGCTACCATCATGTTTGATGAACTCATCTTTTTTGTATGAAATGTTTGCTGACATTGAAGTAAAATAAACAATAATGTTTATTTATTTTTTTGTTTATTTATTATTTATTTCAAAAGTAGTATGTATTGAATTCAAGAAACATGTCATGTGCACATGTTATAAGCTTGATGTCATTCTTTTGTAGAAAAATAGGTTTAATCAGGTTTAAAACAAATATTTTCTGACTTATTTCATGTTAGGCTTTATGTGGTTAAGCTTTATTCTTTGTAAAAATGGGTTGTTGAACAAAATTATTTATTATACTATTCATTGCTATACAGTAACTGCATATTTGCCCTACATTACGAAAATAACTTGGGTTGGGAAAAATAAAAAATTATATTTTACTTTGTGGTTCAAAAGTAATAAATAAACTAGATGTCAAGACAAACTATGTTGTTGATAAAATATTTTATATAATATGTAGTATTTACATTGAGTTTACATTATGTATAACAAAGAGTAGCCCATTGTGACCAAATGACTAGCCCTTGCTAGTTATAATAAGCCGCTGATTATGGACTGTTACAGTAAAACTGCAAAAGTCTGTCACAACGTTCCTTAACAAACAAGCTTTAATTCCATCTGTGACTGTTCCACTTCCTCTCAAGCAGACTGTCTGTAATGTTTATTGAAATAAACTCAATATGTAGAAACCACCCACATCACAGTGGCACAACATGCAGCTAAGACCTAAGATTTGAACCACTGACTCCATGATTCCACAAAGTGAATTTGCTTACATGTGATTAGTGATTAAGTAATCCTTCTTAATTTTTCAACATAACACTTCTTTGTTGTACATTTTTCAAAGTCCAATTGCCAGATTTAAGTGGAAAAAAAGACCCAAGTTTTAAGAGTGATCTCTTTTGGAAACGAATTTTTATGTCCAAAAATGGCAAAACTTACATACTCATATACAGTAATGTATAAAAGAGTAAAAGTTTTTAACACATATAGAGATAAAGCAGTTTAAAACGAACCTCATACCCAAGGTCTTGCATTAGAATGGGAAAGTGCTGAAATGATTTATAGGTAAAAGTAGATCTGTGGGAAGAAAACAAATTTACAGAGACGAACAGCACAGCTCAATCAGCCTCTATTGATCACAGCATTACAGCCCAATTGCACTGTAATGCAATGGTCTAGTAAAGGTAAGATCCCTTGGCCAAAGCTTGGTGACAGAGTCACTGTGGATTACAATCTGTATTTGTGATGATTTATGGCTCAGTGTGATCTCTCATATAAATGTTCAGATCAGCATGAAGTCTTGTCAGTTCTTAAGTAAAAAAAGATGCTCATTGGTCACTTGATGAGAACACAAGAGTTGTTGTGTCAACAAAAAAACAAATTTTTCAAATAATTTTGATGTGCTTTTCAATGTGCTGGAACCATTGACTCAGCAGGAAGTGAGTTAAGAATGGTCAAGGGATAAACAACCTCCCCCTGGAAGGTGCTAATACACACTCTGTCTCTCACCTACTGGCTGGTGTAAATAAAGATTAAACCTGGAAATCGCTAAAACAGTTTAACGTTTAACGTATTTTCACACGAGTTTGGACATTTGATGAGGCGTTTTCAGTGTCTGAAATGAATACCTGCCGGTCGCCAAGTGCGGGTAAATTTTCTATTTGGCCAGTAAATTTTGCAGTTTCACCCGCTAAACACTTTTAATATGCAATAAATAAATAACTAATTGGCCTGCAAGAAATCAGACAAGCTGTTTTTGTTTTTCATCTACCAGCCACCTTAGCTAAAAAGTTAATTTCGGACCCTGGGGCGTTCAATTGCACTTTATCAAGTAGCAAATTCCAACTTTCTGGGTTGCACTGAGCACAGTGTTTAGTATAGTTTAGATGCTGTTACAGATATGCCCAGTTGCTGAGTTATAAGCTAAGTGCCGGATCTTAGAACCATTACGCTTGACAGTGCTGTGTAGATCATTGAGCTAAGGGTGGTATCAGGAAGACCATGTGCCTGCAGGCTGGAGTTCAACTCTTTCTGAGAACTTGATGATAGGAACACAGTGAGAACAGAGACTGGGTTGCTCAGATCTTCTGATCTAAAGCTAAAGCCTATGGGATAAACCTTACACTTATTCTCTGATAAGACTGCCTTCCCACAGACACATACAATTAGCTGTACAATCAGACTCATGCTCTCCCTCCCTCATACACATGCTCTCAAAGACTTGAGTCAAACCTCACACCTACATTTAGACCTGCGTTCACACAAACAATTGTCCACAGCCCTGCTGCAGATGATTATTTTTGCAACCACAGCCACAAAAGCTCTAGGAACTCCATTAGGAATCTGACTGTCAGAAAAATGGAATAACGGTGGCCAAGTCTTTCCAAAACAAAACTTTACTTGTTCCCCTGACACTGTGTCAGATATAAACTACAGTCATTATAATCAATCATGCTTACACTCGAAAAGTAAACATCAGTACTTTAAAATGTATTTTAAAAGATCACACATGTTACTGTGAACTGATTAATATTAATTTTATACAGTATATATTTATAATATATATCACAATAAAAAAATAAATTATATATATAAAATAGCAACTAATACCTATTATTAGTTGGAATATAATAGCCTAACTCCTGTGTTCATTAGTCAAAGGCCGAAAGTACACTTTGATCAGACTCGAACCCTGGGCGTCTACATACAGGACAAGTGACGTAAATTTACAGTGCTCGAGCAATGAATGCATGTAGACAGATTTTTTTAACCGCACATATTCTTAATGCGCAGTGTGCGCATGTGCCTGGAATTATTTGTACTAATTGGTGGGTCTACAAGGTGGTCATTTGAGTCATAGCTGTCACGAAGAATTGCTAGATGTAATCGCCGCTAAACAACAGGAGACAAATGTAGAAACAACAACAGTGGATGTGCATGTCAAGAATGCTTGTGTGAGGAGGTCAGAAAATGCCTACATTTGGGGTATGGGTCTAAACTCTTGAAGATAAATAGTCCAGGCTCTCTTAACCACCTGTGTATGCACGCACAGTCAAATGAAGGATACGTTTAAAGGCTTGCATTCGACTGTACGCAGATGCTAAGCATTTGCGTCAAACCCAAAATTTCCTTTGGGCTTTAATCAATGCATCTTTTCAACATCCTCCTGTGTGATGTAAAAAATCCAGCTTTGTTTTCTTAGAGGTATGCTGATATCTTAGAGGTGCTTTGCCTTGACTAGCATCAAAACGGCTGAGAGCGTAGTCCTCCAATTAGGAATTAGAGCTCAAGGCCTGAAGTTATCTCCCTCTCCACGTGCTCACTCTGCTAACTTTCTGTGGATTAACGCTTCTCTGGTCTTATCTGAGACTGCAAGCTAAAATCCATGAGATACAGGGAGATAAAAGCAAAGCAATAAACCAAGGGGAGGCAGGAAAGGAGAAGGAGTGTAAGTACAGTGTAAGACTACTGACCTATTCAAATTTAAATTTTTTATTATACTAATATGACTGGGTCTCATTTACTAATAAGTGCAGTAACAATTATGTACACAAACGTATTGATATATAATCATGATTTCTAAATGAATGAGATCGAAGTCTTTCGCAGGTCTCTGTTATATCACTGCCGGTCCGTGACAATCTTCTGTCATAGTGAGCAATGTGTTGGGAGATAGATACAGTAGTTCAGCATCTGGTCTGGTAACCCACAGGTCACTTATTTAATTCCTGGAGGCTGGAACATGTGATTGATGACTTGGGATCCCATATCGCCACTGGAATCTTTTTTGCCATTTCATTAGTTTTTTTATCTCCCCGTCCCTGTATGTCCTGTTGTTTCAGTCAAAACAAGTATGTGTATGGAGTGTGCATCTACCAACACACTCTTGTGACCCCGATAGCCAGACAGACATCTGTGCCTCTGAGTTTTTTTTTTTTCTTATAAGCTGCTGCTCATACATAGTCACAGTGACCATACCCATATCTGCATACATAGATGCCACTGAACTCTGAAAAATGAACGTGGATCTGTGACACAATCTCATTAAAAATAGGTTTTAGACTCTAAAAGATATGCTAAAATCCATGCAGGTGACCAAGCTTACTTTAACTAGCCATTCAAACCAAAACAACACTGGTTCGCTATAACAATGATTTTATTTAATACTGCCTGTTTAGTTAAAACTGTGTGAAAGTCAACGCATATAGAAAGAAAAACGTCTAGGTTACGTATGTAACCTCCATTCCCTGATGGAGGGAACGAGACGTTGTGTCGAAGAAGCAACACTAGGGGTCTCTCTTGAGTTCAAAATATGCCTCTGATCTATGAAAAAAGGCCAATGGGAATTAGGAAGACAGTATTTGCATACCCCGCCCTGGACATACAGGTATAAAAGCAGGCAAATAAGTCAAGTTCATACAGGATTTTTCAGAGGAGCCGGAAATGGTTCGGCCACTACAGCGGCTCGGCTCAGCAACGTGGCCGGAAGGACACAACGTCTCGTTCCCTCCATCAGGGAACAGAGGTTACATACGTAACCTAGATGTTCCCCGTCTGTCGCTCTCGCGACGTTGTGTCGAAGAAGTGACACTAGGGGTCCAATTCAAATCATGCCATGCGCTGAGCCGCGTATGTGTACAGCTGACAAATGAGCGGGCAGGATTTTCACGTGCAAAGGCGACCAGTTTTGTCAGACTGCACGTACCCTTCCCCAATGCAACCTAAAAAGTCGTCGGATCCTTTTGGTTGCCCTAAGCAGGGGAACAAGGTGACGCTTGCCAATCTGGGAACGGGCCGAGCCTAGCCATAGTCTCTCTATGTTTCTCGCATAGAGCCAAAGTGGCAGGGGCCCTTACACGCATCGTGGGAAGGGGGTCTTACCCGGTTTCATATTCTTTCAGGGGGAAAAGACCCTGTGGAGAGTACACCTGCCCAGAGAGAGAATTCCTCCGCTGAATTGCGGACTCACAGGGCTAGGGAGGAATCGTCCAGGGATCCGAATGTACGGAATCTCCTGGGAGAGAAAGCACACAGTTTTACCTCAACCGAGGGAAAGGGCGCTAAGTGCAAGCGATCCACCCGGCCAGTCCATCAGTGTGTTACCAAGTTCTACTGGCTCGGACCTGAGAAAACACAGGATGATACTGACTCAACCCCGAGACTGAAAGATTTTGCAAAGGTATTGGGTGTTGCCCAACCTGCTGCTCTACATATGTCTGCCAGGGAGGTACCCCTGGCCAGTGCCCACGAGGACGCAACACAGAAATTGAGTGTGCTCGGACCCGTAAGGTGGGGGGCACGGCCTGGGTCTGATAGGCCAATGAAATGGCGTCCACTACCCAGTGGGAAAGCTGATCGTGTCTACGACGGCAGGTGGTAGACCAGCTAGATCTTCTGCGTCCCATCCAGGGGCCAGACTTGGAGGTTCCAGAGGTCTGGGTGCTGATGGCAGAGAGTGCCCCATCCCTGAGAAAGAAGGTCCTTCCTCAGGGGAATTCGCCAGGGAGGGGCTGTTGCGAAGAGTACAAGGTCCGAGAACCAGGCCCTCCCTGGCCAGTAAGGAGCCACTAGGGTGACTTGTTCCTCGTCCTCCCTGACCTTGTACAGCACCTGTGCAAGAAGTCTCACTGGGGGAAATGCGTGCTTGTGCAGCCCCGAGGGCCAGCTGTGTGCCAGCGCGTCTGCCCTGAGGGGAGCCTCTGTTCGGGCATACCAGAGCAGGCAGTGGGAGGTCTCTCGGGAGGCAAACAGGTCTACCTCGTTCCCAAATCAGCTGGACCGCCTGGGGGTGAAGCCTCCACTCTCCACCCGGTCAGAGTTGTCGTGACAGCGCGTCCACTATCACATTGAGGTCGCCGGGGATGTGAGTGGTGCACAGCGACTTTAGTCGTGGCTGGCTCCAAAGGAGGAGGAGTCCATGCTCATCTCGGGACTCGAGTCTGAAGCCAGTGCTGAAGAGGTCTCATATGCATCAACCCCAGCGGTGCGACCACCGCGGAGGATGCCATATGCCCCAGGAGCCTCTGGAAAGTTTTAAAGGGACCGTTGTGCCTGGCCTGAAGGTGGCGAGGCAGTCCAGCACTCGTTGGAGAGACGTGCTATCATTGAGACTGTCTAACTCCATGCCGAGAAAAGAGATACGCTGAACCGGGGTGAGTTTGCTCTTTTCTCGGTTGACCTGAAGCCTCAAACGGCTGAGGTGCCTGAGCACCTGGTCTCTGTGAGTGCATAGTAACTCTCGGGAGTGGGCCAGTATGAGCCAGTCATTGAGGTAATTGAGTATGTGGATGCCGGCTTCTCAGAGCGGGGCTAGAGCTGCTTCTGCAACTTTCGTGAAGACGCAAGGGGACAGAGACATGCCAAAGGGGAGGTCTTTGTACTGATACGCCTGGCCGTCGAATGCGAACTGCAGGAAGGGACGGTGTCAAGGCAGAATTGAGACTTGAAAGTACGCATCCTTCAGGTCTACCGCTGTGAACCAATCTAGATGCCGGACGCAAGTTAGAATGTGTTTTTGCGTGAGCATTTTGAACGGGAGTTTGTGCAAGGCCCGGTTGAAAACTCGCAAGTCCCAGATCGGTCGTAAGCCGCCGCCTTTCTTGGGTACGATGAAGTAAGGGCTGTAGAAACCCTTCTTCATCTCTGTTGGAGGGACAGGCTCTATCGCGTCTTTGAGTAGAAGAGTAGCAATTTCTGCGTGCAGGGATTTGGCATGTTCGCCATGTACTGTAGATAAGCAGACACTTCCCGAGGCTCTGGTGCTGAGAAAAGCACTTACCTTGCTCCACACACCCGGCAAGGGGCGGGTCAGTGACTGAGGAGGAGGTCATGTAGCAGCATACTCTGAACTCGTCAGAACCGGCTGGCCGGGGAACAGTCGAGGGGCTGAGGGCGGAGGGTCTGCGTCCAGCGTGCCGGGACTGTTGAGGTGTGGTGACAGAGTGTCGTGAGAACGGCATTTGCGGGCCACGTGACCCAGAGACAAAGGAAATAGCTCTTTTATTGAAATCTTCAGAAGCACTAAAGTAAGCTACTAAACTTAAATATGTGTACTTTTTTATGTATATATAATTAACAAAACAGACTTTAATATATATATATATATATATATATATATATATATATATATATATATATATATATATATATATATATATATGATGTATATCATGATGTTTTGTTTATTTATATCTGAACATGATATTATAGTTTTCATGTTTGTATAACAATATAACCTTCTGAGAAAGAAAGAGAGAGAGGTTTTTCTTTTTAAAACACATTTTATCATGCACAATTCAGTCACTAAAAACTATACATTTTCAGAGGAAAATAAATAAATAAAATAATAAATAAATAAATAATACACATATTATCACCAGTTGAATTAAATGGGTCCATACTCATAAAGAGAAAGTAAAGTACCATTCACACACCACTTATTCTTGAATGCATACATATTTCCTGTAGATTGATAAAATGTGTATTCAACTCTGATTCTATACTCTATCAGTGCAGTGAAAAGATGTAGAACATTTACATTTTAACCTTCAGTTGATAATCGACAAGTCTTCCAAATAGAATGTTTAGCCTGCCCAATTATGATGTTTGCAATTGTAAAATTTTCTCTGTGTGTTTTCAAATACCTACAACCAAAAATATTAAATTACTTTGTTGAAGGTAAAACCTAACCTTGACAAGATTCCCTCCAATAGCGTGAACAAAGGTAACAGTCTGTGATATTCACAAATAAGAAAAACTGTCTCAGTTAAATTTCAAAAATTGCAATGTGGTCTAATGTTTGATTTGAACTTAGACACAAAAGCATTAGTTGCCAACACACAGTGCAAAGTCCTCCATTGAAGATCTCTTGATCATTTTGGAAGAGGGCCTTTAAATAAAAGCCTCCAAGAAGGAGACACATTATCAGTAACAGTAAAGAAATCTCTCCACTTAGTATCACATCTTTCATTAATTCCATAAGAATGAGCAGTTTTAACACAAACATAATATAACTCTTTCTTTCCAGCTACCTGAAAATGTAACCCTTGCAGTCCCTTAAAGATCAGAAGATTGCCTTCTGGAGCATTGTCTGGACAAAAAGGAGATACCTGAAGCTCTGGAAAAAAAACTGAGTGGGACTACCATTACACAGTTCACAAGCTGGAAAAGAGGAGGAGGAAAGGCAGCTTTCAGATTACCTATCAATTGCTCTACTGCCCTCACAAATCTAAGCCCCACTTGATTAGAAATCTCTATAGGCTGACCGTCATAAAAGTTTCAACAACTGTGTTAGACATATGATCATTACCTAAAAAGAAACTAATAAAAGAGGTTTACTCAAGCCGAAATGCTCATTTTCTGACCTAAAACACTTGAATACATTCCAAGAAGTTAAAACTGAGAGGTAAAATTTGACATTAGGTGAAAACCTCTTAACAGCATTAGATGACATTAGAAATAGTTGCTTATCCAGATTGAAATTACCGAAAGTTCGGAGTAAAGCCAGACCTACTGATATCCATTGCTTATATTCCATGTTGAATAGCAGTCTCTTAGCAGCTTTTAATCTCATAGCTTTACCTTTTGCTGCCAGATTGATCAGTCCTTGTCCTCCTTCATTCAATGGCAAAGATAGAGTACTGGGTGGAAGCCAATGATACTCATCCCAGAAAAAGTCCACAAAAACCTTCTGTAAACTTTTCATTAGATTATTAGATGGATCAATCACAGTCAACCGGTGCCATAGCACAGAGGCTGCCAAATTGTTTATAACAAGCACCCTTCCTCTGTATGGGAGTTGAGGGAGTATCCATCTTCATCTCTGTAATTGCCCAGACACTTTATCATACAGACCTTCCCAGTTTTTCTGCAAATAATGATCAGTTCCAAATAAAACTCCCAACACTTTAAACCCCTCTGAATTCCAGGAGCAATGCAGGGGAAGTTCTGGAGGGTTACCATCTTTCCATTGACCCAGTAAGAAGGAAGTACTTTTCTGCCAATTTATTTGTGCAGGGAAGACTTCTGATAGATTTTAGGACATGTTAGTAAATTCTACACATCCTCATTTGTTCTTATGACAACAGTTACATCATCTGCATATGCGCTAAGTTTAACAGTTACTGGGTCTTCGTTAGACGATCCAACTACTTAGATTCCACAAAGCTGTCTTCTCAGAGCTATCACTAATGTTTCAATAGCAATAGCATACAGAAGTCCTGATAGACCACACCCTTGCCGTATACCCCGGCCAATAGTAAATTGTCCGGTAAGAAGGCATATACTTTTTTTAAATACTATAAATGTCTGTATAGAGAAGTTTTACATATGAGGTAAATACAGGACCAAAACCAAAAGCATTAAAACATCTAAAAAGAAAGGAGTGATCGACTCTGTCAAAGGCTTTTTCCTGGTCCAGAGAAACAAACCCTACATCAAGCTTATGCACTCTGGCAAAGATGTCAGATCATGGATAAGAAAGAGATTGTCAAAGATTGTGTAATTAGGAATACAAAATAACTGATCTTCATGAATAACTGTTGATATACATCATTTAAGTCTTGGTTATACATTTGTGTGGCAGGGTGGAGGGCGGGGCCGGGTCGTGATCCTACACACCCGGTCCCGTATTAGGCTAATCAAGCCTTCGAGAGGGATAAAGAGGATCGTGCGGGAGAGAGAGATCGTTAACGGACATGTCCGTCATGTGTGTGTGTGTGTTTGTCTTTTGTTTAAGTTTTATATAAAAATATTATTTATATTGTCAAGCCGGTTCTCCTCCTTTCCATTTACCCCTTTACAATTTGGAAAATATTTTATAATCCACCCCAAGTAAAGATACCGGCCTCCAGTTCCTAATGTCCGAAGATCACCCTTTTTGGACAATAGTGTAACAACAGCTCTTCGTTGACTCACTGGTAGCGTGCCCCAATCTAAGCACAGGCCAAAACTGCTTATAAAGCAGTTAGCCCATCCATTCCTGGAGCTATACCAAGAGATAGTTCTTGAACAGCCACAGTCAGCTCACCAAGATTGAGTGGTCTTTCAAGCCTGGATTATTCTGCCTCAGTGAGACTGTGTACATCCTTAAAAAGAGTATCAATAATGTCAGAATCACATTGTTCAGCTCTGTAAAATTCTTCATAAAGAAATATTTTCATGTTCATCCTTTATTTCTCCACCTTCAGGATGCTTTAGATGACTTAAGAAATGTTCTTTTCCAAGTTAAAAAAGTACTCTGCGGGAACATCCATACTATTAAAAGATGTAAATCTTGTGCAGATAAATGTCTCCTGGCCCCTTTCTTCTAAGATATTTTGTAAAAGTAGTTTTTTCCTTTCTAGGTCTTCAGGAGTATCCACATCATCCCCTTCAAAGCTCAGGTGAAGAATGTCTTGCTCCAGTTGCTTCATCTTATCTTTTAAAACCATATCATAATAATCTGTGTACTTCTGGCAAAGCAATTTAATTTGCACTTTGCCAATGTCCCACTCTATTTTTTCTCTCTCCAGGTCTCCCAGAAAACAAAATTTTTATCCTGCAAAAGTCTGCTATTAAAATGCCAGTGAGAATTGTAAAAGTGTTCTGTGCAACAGAAACATTTACATAAATAAAATGATGGTCTGACAATGCAGTAGGAATTATGCAACTGTTGAAAATGTTTTGTCTAGCACCTCTCTATACATAAAACCTGTCAAGTCTTGCTCCAGACACCATGTTGAAATTAACCTTGAGCCATGTATACTGTTTGGTGTTAGGAAACATCTACCTCCAGACATCCACCATGTCATGATAAGTTAAAAAAAATCTAAGTGCATCAGCAGAATTGCTATGGGGTTCTACATGGTTCATATCCGGAGCATGATCTAATGTACAGTTGAAGTCCCCTGCCAAAACAATTATTCTATCACAAGGACAATTTTTAATAGCTATATGAAGTTTTCAAAAAAGGAAATCCGTTCTAACCCATTATTGGGGGAATACACATTAAAAAGTGAGAAGATAAGACCATGAAGCATCACATCAACACTTTGTATTCTACCAGCCATTAAATGTATAACAAATTCACTGGTTGTTCTCTATATTCTTGTCTAATAAGGATAGCAACTCCTGCATTATTATTAGAAAAATGGCTCAGAATGACCTGTCCATCCCATCCACTTTGCCACTGTAGCTTATTGCTAAGGTCTGTGTGAGTTTCTTGTAGAAAAATTACACTGGTTCTTTTTACAGAAATGAAATAAAAACAGCCTCATGGCACCCATTTATATTTAAAGAGCCAAAAGTCAAGGGTCCCATGGTATAGACAAGAAGAAAAAACTCTGTAATATGTGGAAATTGCTCAGAGTCAACCAATCCATACTTAACTTAAATTATACCATGTACATTCAAAGAACTCTCTCACATTGGACAGAACTTTTTAAGACATTATCATTTGGGATTATCAAGCTCATCAAAAGAGGACTTTCTCATCGCAACAGTACCAGACGCTAGAATAATTTCAAATCAGGAAGAAATGATTACATTTTCAGCATACAAAACCATTTAGTACTATCAAGAATATCATTGATCTGTTTAACAGAATACAATTTGGTCTTACTATAGGCTTGCTATATCTGCATGCTTAAATCCATACTCTCAGTATATTCATAATCATGGTCCGATTCCTCAGTTTGTAACTTTAAATCCAGAAAATCTTGGGAAACAAAAACTTCTGAGCTATTACTGCTCAAATCATCATAAATTCCAGTTACATCAGAATGTGTTTGCCCTTCATCAACAGCTGAGATGGCATCACACACGATCTCAGTATTCCCCTACACAGGGTTTGACTCTATTGGGACTGTAATCATCTCACTTGGATCAGCTGTCACTTCAGCAGACTCCATAGGACCACCATTTGAATTATATGATACAGACTGCCCTTGATTAGGTGTGGGTTCCACATTCGCGATCTGTGGTTCAGCACAAATATTTGATTCCTCACCATTCACACTCACTCTGTCACTCAAGCGCTCTGCACTTTATCAACAATGGCCACCTCACCGTGATCTTTTCACATTTATTTGGACAGGTCTGTCGGCCATGTCCATACTCGCCACAAACAAAGCATTTCATTGAGTTTGAACTGATGAAAATAGTGTAATCCTTGCTTTCAATGCTCAACTTCACAGACAGGTTCAAAGGATCACTCTGAGAGTTCAGAATCATAATAAATAAATTAATTGATCAATTGTCACACATTATACATACATTTCTGCATATACATGGTGAAATTATTTATTTTTCACATATTCCAGCTAAGCTGGGGTCAGAGTGCAGGGTCAGGATTTTTGCATCCACGCGGAATCATTTTGATTGGACTCATTAGCTCAACAAAGGTAGCACCAGTACAAATGTGTCATTATTTGTTAGGCCATTCACAATTAATTCATCCACCATTTGAATTTCACTTAAAGAAAACAGTATAGCCTTATTCATACATTATGCCAACCTAATGTTATCTACACTGCTCATGGCCAGCAGGCAATCTTCAACTGACACTGAGGTTTCAGAAATGCATTTGCAGCCATGCTTGACAGACAAACACGAGAAATCCCTGTTTCACCTGATGGCTGACTAAAGTCAGCTAAACAGGTTTTACAAAGAAAACAAAACTTTAAAGGTAACGAAATAATATAAAAGATATCATATTCAATAAAGAAGGATAAATGTCACTCACTCCGTCCACTCATTCGCAAACATTCCCTAAAAATACATGTCCGTGACAGGACTAAGTTGCTAAATTTTAAATAATACCAAGCAATAGAAAGTCAATTTTGTTTTTCATTAAATTGTTTGTTATGATTCCAGGAGTGTTGGTTATTCATGCTTTTGAGATGTTACAGACATTACATCAGAAATTAGCATAATTAATTCTGATTCAATGTAATGGCCAGCATCATCCAATCAATCCCAACCATGTTAAAATAAAATATACAATTATAAATTCTGAATATACTGTATGTGCTGATTTGCATTGTCCCATGTCTGTCAAAAATGTTGAGTGGTCCAGACATCAACTGAAACTGAACTGTTGGTCAGAGTTTAGGAGTGAATGGACTTACAGGATCTGCACAGAAAGCTATAGGATGTCCCCTTACTCCCTAGCTCCTTATTTAGTGAATGACTTAACCAGCAGTGTGCTGTCTGCTTGCACTGGTCTCAGAACAGTTCTAAATGCACCTTCTTTTCATCATAACTCCATATAAATCCTCTAAAAGCAACATTTTTCAGCTTTTGGATGAACCCATTGATACTCAATGTGATAATGCACAATAAAATATAGGTATGCATTTACTAATGTTAATGAATAGAACCGCATTGTACCGTGATAACAAAATGTATATTAAAATTATGGGAAATAACCCACAGATTTGTTAATGTTGAAAGTTATATATTTTTTCGTCTTTTGTGGAAAAATGTCCCACAATACATGTGTGTGAATGAATCATTTTTATCATCACGCTGACTCAAGAAAAATGAATACATTTTTAAATTGGCATCTCAAACAAAACTAGAGATGCTACTCTTTACACCTAAACAGGTTTCAATGAAAAAACTTAAAGAGTTTTCTTACTAGAGGCACTTTTGTTGGCTCTGAGCCTGTGAAGCACTTCATGGAAATCAACCCATGCTGTTGTCACGTGACTCGTGCGTCAAATGTTTACCCCTTAAATTATAATCTAGAGTCTTGTGAACAGTATTCAGTCAGTTTAAATTAATTTAATTTCTGCATTGCGTATAGCAAAGCCAAAATGCAACGTACATGCATGTGTACATGGGGCTGCACAAGGTTAAACACACTACAGTGTTCACAGTGATTGCTCTTATGGAAGTTTTTAATGATATTTTATTAGCCGTTGACTCAGGTCTCTCTGCAATTTTAATCATGTTAGACCTTAGCGTTGCTTTCGACACTATTGACCATGCTATCCTTTTGGATTGGTTGAAATCTGAGGTTGGCATGTAGGGGATTTAGCAGACTGAACATTTTCTGTTAAAATTGGAAATTCAACATCATCTTCAGCTCCTTTAAAATATGGTCTTCCTCAAGGCTCTGTACTAGGCCCCATATTATTCTCATTATATGTGCGTCCTCTAGGATCTATCTTCCGCCAACATGGAATTTCTTATCACTTGAAAGTCGACGACACACAGCTTTACTTCCCACTAAAAAATGTATTTGGTTAAATGACAATAAGTCAGAAGCTGTTATTTTTGGTCCATCTAAATCTAAAGAGGCATTAGCACAGATACTTGTACCACTAGGGATCAGTGTAAAGGACAATGTGAGCAATCTTTGTGTAATACTAGATTCAGCTCTAACTTTAAATAAGCAGATCAATGATATATTTAAAAGCAGGTACAATCATCTTAGAGTTATTTCTAAAATAAAGCCTTTTCTTGGATTTAAAAATCTGGAGGTGATAATTCATGCGTTTATTTCATCCCGCCTCAACTACTGTAATTCCCTCTACTCGGGAACTGATAATAAGCAGTTATCCCGTCTACAAATTGAGCAAAATGCGGCAGCCGGGTTTCTGAATGGCACCAGGAAAAGGGAATATATTCCTCCCTTCTTGTCTTCCCTTCACTGGTTGCGAGTTAAGTACAGTCGACTTTAAAATTGTATTGTTTGTTTTTAATGCACTACATGGCCAGTCTCCACAGTACATCAATGACCTTCTTAGGCCCTATTATTCTTCTAGACATATACCAAATGCTGTTAGCAGTTCCAAGATCTCTACAGATATCTAAAGACTTTTCTGTGGTTGCCCCCAAGTTATGGAATGATCTCCCTATTCCTCCCCTTCAACTGAGATTTTTTAAATCAAAGTTGAAGTTTTATCTTTTTGAAATAGCTTTTATGTCTGAGTAATTAAGACATTTTGAAGTGAGTGAAGAAATTATCAAGTGTGTTGTATAGGTATCTCTCTGATGTTCTGTTGTTTTCTTCCTTTTTATAGTTTGTTCCACAAAAATTGTGAAGCACTTTGGATAACGTAAACGTTTAAAAAGTGCTATATAAATAAAGAAGAGTTGAGTTTAGTGTAATAATTCATCACTGCATGACATACAAACAGATACAGACAAAATCACAAGCAATCCTAAAACAAATAAACAATTGCTATTTTTAATGGAGTTTGATATGCTTGACGAATCTGCAAGATTAGAAAGTAACATCAACAATGTTTCCATAAAACAGCATAATGACTGAAATCAGTCAAGTGTTTTATCCAAGAAACTTGACTGGCATTTCTTGAAGGAAATATCAGTGCTTGAAAGGCAGTAAAAGACTAGTGTTAAGGTTTTAGGTAAGCTTAGGTCATAGGCTTTGGTTATGCATAAGTAAAATGCAGTATACAGACAGAAAGATGATGCAATTCAGTAGTCAAATATTATGAACAATGTTCTCTGCTGTTTACATTTTGAATGCTAAATATTCTTTCAGAGGGAGTTTTTCAAACTATAATCTTGATTTTACTAAAAAAAAAAAAAAAAAGATTTACAAAAAACTAAAATAGACACCCAAGGCAAATCATCTACAAAACAAAAAAGTCCATATGTTGAGCGGTTTCATTGCAGAAGTTAATTGCTTATGGTTAGATGGTTGAACAAATTGCTAACCAGAATGTTTGAGAAATATAAATACAGAGCTGCTTTGCAAACCTGTAATATCCTTAAACTATGCAAAAAATAAACAAATAAATCAATTTCCTGGGGTTGAAAGCAAACACTCAGCTAAGCTGCAGAGATACACATCTATCAAGAGGAAGTACTGTTTGTTTGCACTCCGAGTCAGCAGCTTAAAATCATAAGTCTCTCTCTCTCTCTCTCTCTTACAGCACACTTTTCACTCCAATAGCTTTGTTATCAAATTTGCCCTCTATTTAGTCTGTGGTCTGTAAAGTATTCAATGAAAAGGAGGAGAACCGGCTTGACAATATAAATCATAGTTTAATGGTAAACTTAAAAGACAACAAAAACACACATGACGGACATGTCCGCTAACAATCTCTCTCTCTCCCGCACGGCCCTCTGCAGTCAGCCTTTAAAACCTCACGGAGACATAATTAGCCTAATACGGGACCGGGTGTGTAGGATCACGACCCGGCCCCGCCCTCCGCCCTGCCACATGGTCATTATGCTTGCAGAATAGCATGTGGTCTCAAGTTGCACACATGTCTGAGATGCATATATGTGTAATAATAGACGTGTAAATAACACCATGCATATTGTTTACGTCTTTAGGCTATAATTTTGAAATTGTGTGTATTTTAAAGTTTACAGACTGGTCCCATTCACTTCCATTGTAAGTGCCACACTATAACCCAGATTATTGCTTTTTTAAAGAAAAGGAGGGGCAAGTCAAAATGTAATTTTGTGGCAATCAAAATTATGCCACAAATGCTGTAGATTGAGCTTAACTTGTATCAAACCCGTATTATTCCTTTAAGACTAAAACAAACTATATATTCTATACACAGTTTTCCTGAGCAATCACTGGTTGGTGCCATGATGATTCTAATTGCCTGTTTTCTGTTTCTGGCCTCGAGACGCAATGTAAAACTAACCGAAATGACTGATCCAGATGGAGAACAACAACCATGTAAGTGTTATTTACAGTCAAAATGAATTTCACACTCAATTTGTACAGTTGTTAGCTGTCATAAAAACTCAAAGTAGTTAATGATATCAACATAACAACACTCGGACCATCGCTTCATGTCATCAACTCAGGTGAGGCACTGTAAAAAAAAAACTCCTCCACCCCTTGCAGCGGCCCTGACTGCTCCAGGCGGTCGGTTAGGAGCTCCTTCTCCCCTCGGCGGCCGTTCATCTGCTTCCAGGCGGCCGGGCTCCTCGTCCCCCGGCAGATGGCCGCGGCTGCTCCGTTGGGGTGGACAGTAGTGGCGAGAACTCTACTACGGCGTATCCCACCTCCTTCCCGGATTTCGGCACCAGTGTAAAGCAGTTCAATGGAAAGGAGGAGGCAAGGACGGCTTGTCAATATAAATAATCTTTTAATGATTAAACTTAAACAAAAACAAAAACACACACATGACGGACATGTCCATAAACGATCTCTCTCTCCCGCACTTATCCCTCTAGGAGGCTTGATTAGCCTGATAAGGGACCGGGTGTGTAGAATCACGACCCGGCCCTTCCCTCCGCCCTGTCACAAATATGTTTTTGACAACTTCTACAAATGTAATACTTTTCCCACTAAGAATAAACCCTAATGTGGGGTAAAACACTGGAGATTGAAAACAGGAAATGCTGGATTGACCAGTTTCAGTGACGTCACTTTTTCCCCACAGCAGCCATATTTGTGACCATCAGCAGTGACCTCTCTGTATATCACCGTGAATATTTATCCTTCTGTCACGATTCCCTTGTTGTCTGCCCCGTGTTTTCTGTTTCACTCGTCACTGATCACATTCCATGTCACGTTTTCCTTGTTGTCTGCCCCGTGTTTCACTTGTCTGTCTAAAAACTACACTTCCCACAATTCCCTGATCTCATCACTGCCATCATTGCATCATTGTTCTCACCTGTGTCTCGTTTTGTCATCATCATGTGTCCTGTGTATTTAAACCCTGCTGTTTCTTCATTCCCCTGTCGATTGTTGATGTTTGTGGACGCTTGTTTCCGTGCTCGTTCTATGTTTATCCTGCCAGTGCAACCTTTCTATGTTTTCCGTGTTTTTGTTTCATTTCCCCATTGCGGGTATTTCCTTTGTTCCTGTTTTGTCTGTTTTCACGTTTGTTCAATAAAACCTGCAAATAGATCCTCACTCCAAGTCTGCCTTCATCTTATCCGTAACACCTTCAGAAGTAACACATTTTTGTGTTGTTTTCTGCTCTGATGTGGTCAAAAGATTACAAAAAGTATGTGATGATCCCATTTATATGAATGCAAGAACTGCTTTTAATTCATGAAATATACACAGAAAGCAACAGAGGCATATTAGTGAATAGGAATAATATGTTTACATTGTAGTCTGGTGATGTTTTGCTTCATTATTTTATGATGTGTTGTTTATTGACTAACATTAGTACATATACATCAAATATATACTATACAGTATATTCACATAATAGTGCTTTTGTATTTATTAAAACATGTTACAATTATCGCATACCTTTATACAGTCTGGGTGTTATCAATAGCATCATCTTACAGTTTGTGCATTTCCAGTTTAATTGTATCCGATTCGATGGTTTTATAAATATAATCGACACATGTACATGTAACTGACATGTCTGAATAAATGAGCAAAGACCCAAACGTGTCATAATCAGAGTTGGGGTACTCGAGTTCAGACTCGAGTCCGAGTCACAAGTCCAATTTTAATGGACTTTAATGGACACAGAGTCGGATGCATTTTTACTTGGACTTGACTCGGACTCGAGCCTTTAGGACTCTGGATTTGATTACGAGTCCAGCCAAGTCCATGGCATTTGTGATGCAATGACAAACAAGCAAACAAATAACGTAACATAGGGTGACCATGAAAAAAGCATTACACCGGGATTTCAGAATTGCCTATAAATGTCCAGGATTTGGCTTTGTTTTCATATTGATGTGCTCTCTAAAGTAAACTAAACTAAAACTAAACTAAATTGAATGGACAAATTGAAATTGAAGAAGAAAAAAACAATTAAAATTTGACATAATAACTCTATAATAGCTTTCAGTTTCTTTAGTCTATGTTTGGAGTGGAAAAATCTACAAATAATTGAAAAAGTCAACAGAACACAATAAGAAGTGTGTTGAAGGACAGTTTTGTCTTCATACACCTAAAGCAAATGCTTTCATTCTGAAACCACTTTGAAGTTTGTTCAGCAGGATACTAATCATAAAATGTGAATATGAAATGCAACAGGGGTGTTTTGTTGCATTTATATTGACAAACTGTTTTTCTTAGTTGTGAAGTTTAAAACAAGCTTTAAATATCGATGTTGAGTTTACAGTTACAATTTTAATTCCGATCGATGAACAGATTCATTCTGACTCAGACTCGGACTCAGTCTGTTGTGGACTCGGTCTTGAGTCCGACTCAGACACTTTTTGTCTCAGACTCCACTTGGATGCAATTGTTTAAAGACACAGACTTGACTCTGACTCGACTAAGTTGGACTCGAACCCAACACTAGTCATTATCCCTGTTCTACCCATTCATTGCTGTTTGTCTTTGGCAAAATTTAGCCGTGTCACTTAAAAGATTTTAAGACTTTAATCTAAAAAAAATGTTTGGCTCTGGTAATTAAACAGCAGTATCACCATTTCAAGGTTTAAAAATAGAAACAAAATGTTGCAGACTTTTGTTGCATCCCACAGCACAGCACAATGAAGGTAAATGGAATTTTGGTCACAAACATGGCAGCACGGTCATACAGTGACATCACATGAAACAGGTCTGGACGATCTCCTTGGCGCAACTCCGCGAGAATGCGCGCTGCGTCTCTACCGGAGGCTGCGCGATCAAAGACCTTTCTGAGCTCGTGTGAAAAGCTATCAAAAGAGTCACAACAAGGAAGTCGCTGTTCCCACACCGTAGTTCCCCAAGTTGCGGCTCTCCCCGATAAAAGTGTGATGACAAAAGCCACTTTAGATTCCTCAGTGGGAAATGATGAAGGTTGAAGAGAGATGTGCAGTGAACACTTCGCCAGAAATGAACGACATAATTGAGGCTCACCGGAATAAAACGCTGGAGGTGGAAGACGTGGTTCAGTAGCTCGAATGGTCTGTGCGACCGAAACAGGTGGGCTTGTAGTCGCTTGACCTCGCACTGAAGCCGTCTCGGTCCTTAGCTGTTGCAACTGAGTGGTTAATTCGGAGACCTGGGTTACCAACGCCTGTATAGCACGACCCGTGGCCACCGCCTGTTCCTCCTGTTGTTGCATACGAGCCTCACTCCTAGATAGAATCTCTGTCAATTCAGTCACACTTGCTTGATTCATCTTTGGTCGGTTCGTTCTGTCACAATGATGAGTCACGAGTCCAAGTGCAAGTGAACAGTTTATTAGAGACGGATAGCACAGGGAGAAACTCAAAACGCCGCGTTACAGGCGGGCAACCTAGAAGTAACAATCTAGAAAAGAGGTAGACAGGACTGGAATATAGCGCGAACACAAGTCAGCGTCAGGATCCAATCTCCCAGTCGATCCCACAGAAGACTGGAGGTGAGGAGCAAACGGGTGGCACCCACAAGGAACAAGGACACAGGAACTGGGTAACAGAATACAAACATGAATAACGAACCGACACCATGCATGACAATTACCAGCTAGATAAAGGCAGCTAACAAGCAGTAGTGATTAGTAGCAGCTGACGGCAGTGGAGTAATCAGCTGGTGCTAAGCAACAAACGAGCAATACACACACACACCCACACACCTATAAACACACCAACAGATGACGGAATGAACACATGGATCGATGAACTGTGACACTCTGAATAAGAATGGATTTTGACTCAGAACTATGGAAAAAAATGTAATGTACATAATTTTGTGTCTCAGAAGAGAAATGGCTTTTGAAGTCACATTGGGGGGTTTAGAAATGTCCTCAATTCATTTGAATAAAGAGAGAAGTTTGTTATAGTCAATATTATGAAATACGCAGGATTCATAAATTATAAATTAAGTTAAAATAAATAAGATTATGTCCTACAGTAAATGGCACCCAGTGCGAGTCCAAGATAATTTATCAAGAGGGAAAGACTAGCATTTGCATGTATTAACTGCAGAGTAGTGACTGGTGCTAGTTTTCACATTTTTCTCCAAGGAATATTTCTTAAAACATATATACTTTATTTTTGTATTATTTCTATATAGAAAAAGAACGGAAATCTTGGCTACAAAAAAATCTTTATACTTTTCAACCGTTATGGCCCAGAGAAAAAAAACGTTAATTTAACAAACACTGAAAACAAGCGGGGCATGTTGTCACACTACATGTGGTAAGTTGTCACACTGGGAACCTGCTGTTTATTGATATTAATTTGAGAAGAGTACTTTGTTGTAAAATGAAATGCCACTAAATTAAAATATATAGGCTTAAATAATCTCTGAGAATATATCTATTTTTAATATGTATCCAGCTATGTCTGCATCCTGATCTTTAAGAACAATATTACTATAACTACATTTTTGCAAAATGACTTTCACGTTCCTCTTTCTACATATTATTGCAGTTTTCTGGTGAAATAAACACTTATGTTGCAACAACAACAATTTTTATTTACTTTCACACAAATCATGATTTAAATGGCTTATTAACATTTAATAACACTTATTTTTCACCCTGTTACTCACACATGCTATCGAATGACACAAAGCACATTTCTATAACATTTTAGTTACATTTTAAAGCTTGCATCACATAACCAACTACATTTGGTTATTACAAGCTACAAGCTTATTGGTTCATAACAAAGTTTTAATACTGATAGAGCATTAGACTTGGAACATGGAAGACCAGTGTTCGAGAGCAGCAAAGCATGCAAGTTGAGACATAAGCCGAAAGTCGCCACAAAGTTACGTGGCTGTTTTAGCTATTGCGCTTTTAATCTCACATTTGCTGTTACGACGCTATCGGTTAGGGTTAAGTGTTGGGTTAAAGGTACAAAGGTCAGTTTTTTTCACCTTACATTTGCTTTTATGACAATATCGGTTTAGGCTTAGTTAGGCCGACGCACTTTGTGGGCGTTCAGGGGCGGAATGGCCATTGGGAGAACCGAGCAGGCCAGTGGGTCGGCCGCGAAACGCGCTGAATGGGCCGCGATAACCTAAAACGAGCCATCGCGTTATGCAGAACGGACCACAAAACGGCACCACTTAGTGGACATTTCACTTAAAAACTGCAGTGATACATGAAAGGAATCATGTAATTAAGTTTTGCAGAAATTCTGCCTCAGTCACATCATTTTCAGCAAATATTATATGAAAGATTTATGAAACAGAAAAAAATGCCCTTCTCCATGTCACAATTAGCACCAGTCTCTATGCATTTTCATATACTGTAAATTTAAGAAGATGAAGGCTTATACAGTTTTATTCTCCAGAATCGGTGGATTTACAGCAATTCATTACACAAAGACAATAAATTATTTGGCCCGATTAAACAAAATCATTCTCCCTTTTTGTGTATGATTGTTTTGTCTTTGAAATGCAGTATAGTGGAAATGACAAATCCATAACACACACCTATTTCAGTTAGTTCAGTAGAATATATCACACCCTTTGTCATGGAATTAAGTGCATTCATCATGATTATTGCTTCAGTTTCACCTATTTCACTGATATAATAGTGTGTTCTGGCTTCCCAACTCATCAGATGAAGGAATTCACAGTTCATTCTTTATTAAGACTGATTTTCCTATTCCAGAAACCCAACATATTTAAAAAGAGAGTGATAAGTGTTTTTCAACTCTCTGTATTATAAATAAAAAATCTAAAATTAATTCTGTATTTGTTTACTGGATAAGTGTGCCATATGAGGTCAACAATGGACCATTCATTAAACTGTATGGACCGCCGGTGAGTCCAAGGGGGGGGCGCCATATCGTGGAAATAGTTTACACTTAAAACGTTTAAGTCTCCATATGCACAAGTCAGGCATATGAGGTATCATTTGACAGCTTAGAATCTTAACTTTTCAGAGATAACCATCACTTCTGCATTTAGTTGACTTAAAACAACAAAATAAGGCCTCAAAACATTCGAAAATTTGCGCTCACAGAGGTAATGGGGTAGAAATATTTATTTAAAAATAAAAGTCCATCACAGAGCACATTAATTAGGGTGACCATACGTCCTCTTTTTCATGTCCTCTATTTTGGCCCTGAAAAAAGCATCCGGCCAAGGATTTTGAAATTGGCTAAATGTCCGGGATATGGCTTTCTTCATACTGACGTGCAGGTAGGACTCTAATACATTCTGTGCATTCACATGTCCTTACGTGACTTTTCTGACAGAGAGCAGCAGACTAAGGGTGCTTGGCTGCAGCCTCGTTAGGCTGGATATCTCGACAGCCACATTATCATGCACCTTACAAGGCCGTCTCAATTGTGAGGACACATGGAAGGCAGCCTCGCATTACAGCCTTCTTTGCCATATTTTGGAGGATGCATCGGGTGTATCCTTTATGGCCTTCAATCACCCATAATCCTTTGCACTTATCCCACATTATTTAAAAAAAGGGTGGAAAACTAGTTATGTGACTGTAGTGGCGGAAACATTTATAACACTGCTTACTTTTTAGTTTTTATTCCCATTTGCGCCAAGACAATATGTAGAAAAAGAGAAAATGTAAGTAGTTTAGACAATAAAACAAATTAGATGTTACCAACCACACAAAAATAACAAATATTATAAAAATAACAATAATAATAAAAAAAAGGGCAATTACGTGAATTTAAGCTTTAAAGGTTTGGGGTTCATTTTTTTCATATTTTAAAGAGTTTAAATATAAATTCTAAGATAAAGGTTTGCAAAATATATTTTAAAGGCTTTTTTGAGTAACTTTAGCTTTGTGATTAAAAATTTTTGCTAAAATAATTTAGGGATTAAGGACATATTTCTCATTTTCTGAAGTATATATGTTTTCTAAACAAAGTAAAATATCACATGGTTCTGGATCCTAAGCTTATGGTTCGCCATGCACACTTACTAGACTGTCTCATTCTAGCGTTGAGTGCTGAGGAGGAGTCTAGCCTACAGCCTCAGAAGGACTGGTCTAGGAAGGACACAGCCTACTGTTTGAGAAGCACCCTAAGTAGGCAGTCTTTAAAAAAAAAATCTCTCTCTCTTTCTCTCTCTCTCTTTCCTGCCTGCTTGCTTTCTGGCACTGTACGTGTGTAGGCAAAATGTCACCAGAGGTGCTTTGCGCTCTCAACTAAGTTACGGATTTTGACTTTGAAATATACTTCTCATCAGGGAAATGTAAACTAATTGGATGGATTAAATAGAACATGGTTAAAATTTTACAACCCCTACCTCTGATATTTGTGGTGAAACCTCTGTACTTGACCTATAAATTTGGTACTTCAATGATAAAAAATTCAGAAAATACAAAAACAAAACACAGATCAGTCCATATGAGGGGTGAGACAAGCGTCTACATTCATTTTTTTGTTTTTAAGATTTACGCATTTCAAATGTACAAACATATTATACATTTTTAAATGTATACATGTTGCAATAAATGTAATTTGTTAAATATATTAAATACAATTTATGACAGTCTGGGTAGTCTGAAAAAGGCCTTAGATGTCCAGAACAAAATACCATCCAGAAGGAAAATAATGCAAAACAAATCATCAGAAAATATGTTTTCGACTATTGATGATTAACAATTGTATATCATCGCAAAGGGGAGCTTTACACCTAGATTGAGATTCTAATCCACTCAGAAGCTAAGATATTCAATGAAACAACAAGGGTGGTGCTTGAACTGAAAATTAGACTGAATGTCCATGGACGAGCACAGCCTTCCGGGGCGAGAACACTGTGCGCATTTGGCTGCTGCCTGTCTGTTTTTGTTTGTGCCTTGTTTGGATTATTTAGTTTTTTGATTCCCCAACGTTTTCTGTTTTGGACTCTCTTGGATCCTGATAATTTTGTGCTGCCTGATGCTTGTTCGGCCATTGACCTGCTGCAAGCTCTCTCCCCGCTTTGTCTACCACTGCTTTCGGCTCAGCTGATGGGCGAGTTAAAGCTCTCTGTGTCAGTTGCGCTGATCATTTACTGTTCACTGTTAGGATGGGTTGCCTTCCTTTTGGTGAGCTATATATTGGTGATGTGATGGTTGGGACTCTGGCTGATATGGTATCGCTGGTGGCCCGCATTATATCTATCAGCATAAATATGCCTTGGGCATTAGTGCTCATTCTGCTTTTATTTTGCTTCACTTTTGGTGACAAAACAGAAATGGAAATTGGATACTCACCATCTCAACTCAGGGCTTAATCTACCATCTGTGAATTGATTCTGTGACATATAGTATGAGTACTGTCAGATGCTTGGATTTACAAATCGTCCTCGATATATACACCGCTCATCCAGAAGATCCCTGAACATTCATTGTTCAATGCCTGCCACTATCCCATGCATCTGGTCTAACAACAGGGCTCCACCTAAGCCTAAGTTCCCTTCTACTGACTGCAGAACACACAGATCGTCAATATATCTTAACAGTGATGACCAGCATTATAATTCGTCGATCATCCCTAATGTTTTATGTCGCCACTTTGCTCTTCTAAATTGTCGTTCCATCTCTGATGAAGCCTCTTACCTCAATGAAATAATCACTGACAAAACCTGGCAAGTACCCAATGATTATTTGCAGCTGAACCTTCTTAAACCAGATGGATATAAACACCTGTCCAGAAGCAGCTACATAGCAAGAGGGGAGGCCTTCCTGTCATCTGTCGAAATTATTTGCATCTCGCCCAACTTGATTTCCACAACACAAATACATTTGAATATATGGTATTGAGGCCGATCCTCACTGTCCTCGCACAATTTTTTCAAATACTTTTTTTCAAACTCAGTGAACTGTTGACTCTTGCCTGTGCTTCGTCATCTCATGTTCTCCTGATTGGTGACTTTAATATCCATGTGGATACAGTTTGCTCTAATTCATCTCAACTATTGCCTGTTTTTGGTGTCTTTTTCTACTCATACTCATGGTCATATTCTTGATTTAATCTGAACATATGGATTTGGTATTGGGTTTGATAGTGTCTCCTTTTGCCACTGGCATCTCTGATCATAAGCGTATTGAATTTAGTTTTAGTCTACCTACTCAGAAAAAAATTAAATAACAAAATTATATCCTATAGAAACCTTAAATCTGTCGGTCACATTATTTTCTGCTTCCATTGCTTTCTCTGCAATTTCTGATGTCTTTGATGTCTCCTGTCCTTCATTGATACTTTCTAAGTACCACTCAGTTATTTTTGCATGAACATGTTCCTATTAAGACTAGGTCTGTTACCTCCTCCCGCACTTCCCCCTGGTATACACCTGAGATCCGGGCTGTAAAAGTCACTGGTAGACAGCTTGAGAGCCTTTATAGGAAAACTTACTGTTCACCATCTAGCTCTCATTGAACACCTCAACGCATACGAAATTGCTCTGAACTCTGCACTGTCTAACTATGTCTCCACAATTATCAATAAAGCAAGCAATAGGCCCAAGGTTTTGTTTGACATGATAAACAAGCTCACCCAACCTCCAGCTCATGATGTCCACGCATATGATGAGCTTTGTTGTTCTTTCCTGAATTATTTTCAGGAAATGTTGAATGCTGTCCGCAGGTGCTCTATTGGTGAGGCTTCAGATTTTAGTTTTATGCCAGACCACTCTTTTTAATATTTATCGAGTTTTACTCCTACAAACACCTCCTCTATCAGTGACTTAATACTGAAGTCCAATTCTTCATCTTGACAACTTGATCCTGCTCCCACATCCCTCCTCAAACTCTGGCATTCTGTCATCTCTGCACCTATCTCACATTTCATAAACAGATCACTAGCTTCATCTTCTCTCCCTTTACCACTTAAAATTACGGCAGTAACTCCAGTACTTAAAAAACCTAACTTGGAACCTACTGTTTTTTCTAATCTCTAACTTGCTAGATTAATTTAAGATTAATTTCTAAAATACTAAAAAGAGTTGTTGCCTCCCAGTTACAATCTTTCCTTGTTCTAAATTGTCTTTTTGACCCCTTTCAGTCTGGCTTTCGCCCACTTCACAGTACTGAAACCGCCCTTGTAAGGTTTGTCTCTGGTTTTCTCTCTCCATTCTTCTATTACTTGATCTTAGTTCTGCTTTTGATACTGTTTGCCATGAATGAATTCCCTCCCGCCTCTTGGATGTTTGTGTCACTGGTGCTGCTCTCTCCTGGCTTTCTTTCAGACAGTTTTAGATTTCAATCCAAAATTATCAGTCACCTACTGTTTCCCTGAAATTAGGTGTCCCTCAGGAATTGGTTCTTGGTCCTCTACAATTCATTATTTATATACTGCCTTTTGGTCAACTCATTCGCTGCCACGGTTTCAGTTACCACTTTTATGCTGATGACATTCAAATCTGTACAGCTTGTAGATCTGCTCCCACTCTCCAGACCGGTCCAATATCAACATGTGTAAATGAAATAAAAAAATGGCTTAGCTCCAACTTCCTAAAACTAAACATGGATAAAACCGAGATCATTATTATTGGAACACCAACGCTTATGAAAACAAATTCCTTGTGACTTTGGTTGTGATATTAATGGCACTTTCATTAAACCATCAAACACTGTAAAAAATGTATGCATCATCTTTGATCCCTCCCTCACTTTTGAAGCTCATATTAAATCTGTATCTAAAATTGCCTTCTTTCACCCATGCCGCGTTGCTTGCCTTCATCCCTTTATCAGCCTCAAAGACACCGAAACACTGGTTCATGCATTTATATCCACACGTCTTGACTATTGCAATGCCCTCTTCATTGGTTTACCTGCTAACTCTATTGCTAGATTGCAATATATTCAAAATTCTGCTGCTAGAATTCTTACACATACCAAGCACTCAGATCATATTACTCCATTCCTGTTTGAATTTCACTGGTTACCAGCTTTGTTTTGCATCAAATGTAAACTAATCCTGCTTACTTTTTCTTCACTATATGCATTGCTTCTCCCCTACAACCCGATCCGCTCACTTAGGTCTTCTGGGTCCAGACTCCTTTCTGTCCCTAGATCTCGCCTCTCTACTATGGGTGGCAGGTCATTCAGTGTAGTAGCACCCAGTATATGGAATTCACTCTTGCAGCATCTCTTCTATCTCTGAGTTTAAATCTCTACTTAAAACTTTTTGTTTTCTAAGTGTTATTTATCTTAATATTTTATGTATTCACTCTCAATGACTGTATTATCTGTACTGTGTTTTTGTGACTGTTCTTTGTTTGTGTATTATTGCGTTACTACTGTAAAGTGTCCTTGAGCTCTGGAAAGGCACTATATAAATTAAACGTATTATTATTATTATCTTTGAGGGATAAAATGTGATAGAGCGCCACCTATATTTCACATCTGTATATTGTGATGGAACGTGAGTGAACAGAACCAGAATTACATGTTTACAAATTTAGGACAACAAAAAATTAATTACAAAATAAATAAATAAAATTATGTTTATAATAAGATTAGAAACACATATAATTTATGAATAATTTGAGTCTTTATTTTAATTTGGGCGGTTCTCTGAAAATGTTTACAAATTTGTGTGACACATTGTGGATAGCAGCCCATAAATGCACCAGAGATTAAGGGGTTAAAGCAGAAGTAGAATAATTTTCACCCAAAAATGAAAATTATTTTAATATTTACTCACTGTCATGCTGTTCTAAATCTGTATGTTGTCACTTTTTGCAGTGGAACACAAAAGTAGACATTTTGAAGAATTGTCATGCAGCTCTAGCCATACAACGGAAGTATATAGTGACCAGAAAGGGGGAAAAAAACAAAAAAAAAAACATAAAAGGGCAAAAAATGTCAGTCTACATAAATTGTATATTCCAAGTTGTCTGAAGCCATATGAAAGTTGTTATTTGCTGAAAAAGCTGCTAAAACCAGCCTAAGCTGGTTGCCTGGTCTTAGTGGGTCTCCTAGCCTGGTTAGACTCATCAGGCTGTCCTCCCAGCTAAACCAGCTGGGAGACCAGCTTAAACCAGCCAAGACCAGCTGGTTTCTTTGTCTTTTTTGGAGCATGTCAGCCCATGACATTGTATGTCAAGAGCTGCATTAAGAGGACAGAATTTTCATATTTGGGTGAACTTTTCTTTTAAGTCTGTGGACATGTACTTTTGATCAAAACCATGGTATCAAGACATGATCTTAAAAGCACCTCCCAAAGGGTGCATGAGTTTTTTCAAGTCCCTCTGAGTTTGCTTGCGGCCACAGAACTGGGAAATGTCTATCCCCCCAGATTCTCAGGAATAATCTGCAGAAGCAAGCAGGGAATAATATAATTTATTGTTTAGCACATCAAAAGAAAAGAGAAGAGGAACTGTAAGAGGGAGGATAGGAAGAGAAAAGAACAAAAAAGAGGATGAGAGAAGACATGCTTTGAATGCACATGTTTTTTGCTTATGCAGCATGCAAACTGCAGCAGTGTCTCCAGTGCATCCCCAAACGCATAAAGAGCCCTACTGAGACCTGAAACAAAAGTCCTAGTTATTTATGGTGCACTAAGAAACAATTATGTCTCTGATGTACTTGCCTGATTTGAAACCCTCAGTAAAGACAGTGATTCTCAGGTATCATTGCTTTAATTTGTTCACATATCAGGAATTTTCGACAGGTCCAAGAATAAACTTTGCAGGTGTGCTGCCTTTTTATCACACAGGGTTTTGGGGGGTTGGGTTTTTCAGGATGGGAGACCAGCTAGATCAGCTGCAGACCAGCGTGGACAGCTGCAAAACCACTGAGACCATCTTAAACTAGCAAACCAAAGACAAGCAAACGATTCTAGACTGGTTTAAAATTATTATTTGTTTTTCAGCACGGATTTCTTCTCCACAATCCACAATGGTTTTTATAGGGATATTGTCTGATTCTTTTGCCCATTTGGTCAGGTTGCATTCTCACCACAGGCTCCAGAGTTTGTTTGCAATCATCCAGGTGGTCTTGTACCATGTGTTTTGGTGCAGATATGAGTGTGATTGCTGTGTTTATATATGCCTAAACAAACCGAACTGAGGGAAAAAATGCACCAGTTTCTGCAACAAAAGTTCCAAACAAGCCAGGTGTGAAAACACTCTAAGGTGTTTTATCCATAAAAAACGGATAAGTACTATTGCACTCAATTGAGTCAGGTCTCCTTTTGCTGTTTTTGAGGAATGCTATTTGTATGATGAGTTGCTGCCTATGTATAGAGTTCCAAATCAGTCACTTATGAGGTTGCATTTCAGGAGAAGTAGACAGCAAGGCAGCTCACTAGATTTTGGAAGAAAGCCTAGAATCCTGTAGAGATCAAACATTTTAGGCCAGCCCTCACGCAAGTGGATATTTCTGTCTTATTGTAATACAATTCCAGCATGGTCCAAATTGAAGAGTGATGACCGTGCATGTTTGCTTAGATTATGAGACCATATGGTGCGCTACTTTCATCTCAGGTTCTCTCTTTCTCCCTCAAACCCAAGAAACAAGGTTTTCAGGCTTGTAACCCATTTAGGTATTCTATGATCCACCTTTGAGACCAACATCAAACTCACAAACATGGGCTTTCTAGAGAAGGCTAACTTGAGCTGATGGGGGGGGGGGGGGGCAACAACACCTACATATGTCAAAAAGTTTTTGAAAGGTTGAGAATTAAGATTTACTTTGAATTCAGTGCATTCTATAAAAGTAAATTAATTAGAATTCAGTCTTTCTGATTTTTCATACGTAATGCCATTAACTCTTCTCTGCTAGGACAATTTTGTGAATTTGAGAGGAACTAAAAATCACCTTGGGACCAGTTGGTTAAAAGTAATTTCAGTTATGGCTAAGAAAATTATTAACCTTTAATATAATATAATCAGTGTCAGGGGCTATTGTTCTATTCAAAGGTGGGTAGTAACATGTAACATTTATTCTGTTACATTTACTTGAGTAACGTTTCGGGGAAAATTTTACTTTTAGTGTAGGTCTAAAAGTGGGTACTTTTTACTCTCATGCAAGTAAATTTCAAATTTTTTTTATTTTTTACTTTTACTTCTTTACAATGTGCGCCGTTACTGTTGTTACATTACTGGATTTAATTTGAATTAATGTGTAATTTATTGAGAGATTATTGAATGGGACTTTTACGAGAATGGAGGTTTACAGCTGCACGCGATGAGACGCTCCCACTTGAGTGATGAGACTGTCATCAGTGCAACAGCATCGAACTCTTCAAAGTGAAACGCATTCTTCGCTCCACACAGTGAAAAAAATAATAGATTCGTCATGCAATGCCTTCATTTAACACCAAGACAAGCTGATATTTCAAGATTAAAGTCACATTTCCAACTTCAGGCAGCACGCTGAGGTAAGTTTTCGCTCTAATTGTAACGCTGGCTTTTCTGTGTAATGAGATGGTAATTTTCAGGGTGATTCTGTAACTGGGCTCTTATGACATCAGTTTTTAAGTGAACGTTTTTAAATCAGTGCAGCAATATATCAGTGTGCTTTGTGCCGCATGTCATAAGCAGTATTTATGCATTTACTCTGCGCCCTCGCAGTGGTTCTGGAAACTATCGTAGCTACATCAGGCGAATTAACTCTATTGATCCATATAAACATCGAAGTTAATCGCTGCCATTTACGGGATCGCCAACTGGAGCGCGAACAGACAGCATTTCTGCGCATGCACAGCAAGGTGCGCAGGGCACACGCATGTGAAATGCGCGGGCATGAGGCGATCGTTGCGACTAGAGTGTCTGTGTCTGCTATTGTTAAGTCTTTCACTATGTAGTAAATGGCAGTTAGTGCACTATATCTCAGCAGTAAGTGTACGCATTGAGTGAATTCGGACGAGAGTGTCGGAGCTCTGGGGCTGGTGCAGAAATGTCACATATGAAGTTTTTAAATACTTGGGCCTTATTAGTTATTCTTATTAAATAATATATTAATACAATAAATCTTCATTCTGTTTGTCATTTTTAAAATATACTGTGTGTTAATATTAAGAAAAAATACATTTGATCAAATAAAGAGTACATTTTAAAATGTATCTGTATGTTTAGTCTCTCTATATGTTATTTTAATCAAGTAATGATTTGTCAAAAATGTATTTACTACATTCAGAATAAAATAAAACATTGCAGGAGTGAAGGAAGCAGTAAACTCCTAGCTCGTACGTCGTGTGGATTGTGGGAAATGAACCGTCATTGAGTGTACTTGAAATGTACACTTGACATTAGAGTGCATTGTGGGTAAGAATGAGTGAACAATAGTAGCGAATGAGTGGCTCACTCAGAATTCAGACACTCCTACAAAATAGCGAAAACTCGAAATAGTGCACTATATAGTGAATAGGGGGCGGTTTCAGCCACAGCGAGTGTTCCACAATCAGGGTTGGTCCCCTACGTAGGTTGTGTACTCTGCATTTAGAGAGCGGCAGTACTGCTGTACAGAACTAATGATCTAAATACTTATGACACTGAAACCTTTAACTACACTGAAATAAGAATCCACACAGGACTTTAAAAGCTATGAAAAAGCAAAAGAAGGCATTATATTTCAGCATTATATATAATGTCCTTGTGGGACATTTTCATGTTTTCACTGTAATAATTACTAGAAATGTTTCCAAACCTCTCTTTTTAATGACAAATTCATCCAGAACTTACAAGAGCCCTTAACTCTTTCCCCGCCAAACACGGAATTTTCCGGGTTTTATGAAAAAACGCTTCCCCGCCAAACACAGAATTTTCCGGGTATCTGTGTTTTAGGTGGTATCCGGTAAGGAAGACCCGCGCGCATGTTTTGAAAGAGTACGCAACTCTTTGATCAAAGAAACAGACTGCGATGGTCTCAAACGTGAAGTGGAACACCATACTAATACTAAAGCACTTGTTTGATAAAAATGCCTTTTTCTCAGCTTTTTGTTCGAAATGTTGTTTTTGACAAAACCTACCTCTGTTCAAGTGGCAATAAAAAAAGAAAAAATGATAAAATAAAATCGTTTTTTTTTTTTGCCTAAAAGCAGAGGCTCAGATCTTTATTTTGATATATAGCATCTTCATATATTCATGGAAGAAAATATTCTGCGGGCCATTAAAGTTTAGCGAAAATCGTCAAAAACCCTGGCGGTGGCTGGCAACTTTTTTAAAAACGCTGGTGGGGAAAGAGTTAAAGTCCTTAGTTCACCCAAAAATTACAATTCTCATTATTACACTCATGCAACCCCAGATGTGTATGACTTTCTTTCATCTGCTGAACTCAAATGAAGATTTTTTGAAGAAATTCTCAGCTCTGTAGGTCCATACAATGTAAGTGAATGGGTGGCAACATTTTAAAGCTAAGCAAACAAACATAAGTCAGCATAAAAGTTATCCATAAGACTCTAGTGGTTAAATCAGTATCTTCAGAAGCGATGTGATAGGTGTGGATGAGAAACAGATCACTTTCGCTTTCTTAAAAGTGAATTTCTTTTGGGTAAAAATCTCTCTAAAGTGATAGCTTAAATAATTTAATTTATATTCTGTCATCATTTCTCTACCCTCATGTTGTTCCAAACCAGTGTGAGGCTTTGTATTATGTGGAACACAAAATACGTTAGACAGAATGTTAGGGACTGACAGCTTCGCTCACCATTCACTTTCAAGTCATATACATATATAAACATTCACTGAAAGTAAATAGTTACTCAGGCAAACATTCTGTCTAATACTTCCTTATTGTGTTGCATGGAAGAAAGAAAGTCATACGGGTTTGGAACAACATGATGGTGAATGATGACAGAATTTCCAATAATAATAACAATAATAATTCCATAATACATGTTCAATGTGTATTATGTAATGGAATATAGGGGAGTAAATGTCTACTCACTACTTGAGTACTCTTTTAATTGGATACTTTCTTACTCAAGTAATTATTTATGTTAGTACTTTTACTTCTACTTGAGTAATTATGTTTTTGAAGAAATTGAACTTTTTCTTGATTACAGTTTTTGGCTACTCTACTCACCTCTGGTTCTATTGAACAACACTGTGGCATTTAGTTACACAGTGTCATCATTTAGCCAGCATTTCTCCCTCTAAAGTCGCAATAACACCTGTTAGTGTTAGTTCTTGTTCTTTTTTCCCGTTCAATAAAATGTCATAGTAATCCTCATTAATGTCATTCAGCATTCAGGCAGTGAAGTGTCTCAAAGCTCTGGGGCCAATAAGGGATGAGTATTGTTAGTACAGGGAGATGTTTCCGGAGGGTAAATATCTGCTTTGAGAAGATAATGAGGAATTATGAGGCACTTGATCCCAATACTCACATCTGTCTGATTTTAATTACCTGTCAGGATTCGGCAACAACTGTAAGGAAGCAATGAATCCTTGAGCACCACTGTCCCAGTGGGCAGTCTTAAACCCAGGAAAATACTATTAAATATTTAGAATGTATTCCAGAGCTATGGGAAGCATGCCTTTCTTTGTTGGATGTTTAAATGGCCAAGTAAATGGCTTTACATATTTAAATGTGTAAATCTCCTCAATTTAAAGCATATAGCACCTAGCTAGATGACATCAAAGCTAATAGACATTGACATAAAGCCACAAAACACCAATTTAAATTTTTCATGGGGTAAACCTTTAACCTTTTTTTTTTATTCTCCTCTGTAGTGTGCATTGATTTTCAAGAGTGAAAATGCATCAATACTGTTCATTTTCTGCCCCTTTGTCTCTGATAAACTAGGGAGGCCATGAAAAACTGTTTTGTTGCACATATTGGTCTTCTGAGAGTTCCAAGTTTCTCATTAATTTATTAATGGTTTTACATAATACTTAGAGAACAATGCCTATGGGAAACAAGCAACTTAACATGCTACTAACATTCTACTTAGTGTTTTGGGAAATGATGCCTGTATCACGAAGCAACTTGAGAAAAAAATCAGGTTTGCACAGCAGGTTTTAAGTTGACAAAACCTGACCAATCCAGTCCAATCCAGGTTAATTGGGGTTAAGTAGTATCAAGGCATGGAATCAACCTACTCTTGTCAAAACTCAGGTTTTAACACTTCCAAAAGTGCTTTCACACAAAACCGTGATGTTTGCAGTGAAGAGCCAGTCACATTCAACATGGATTAAGCCAGATGTATGTACCTATCGAGATGCAAAAATTATAATGAAAACAAATAAAGAGTTTTAGACAACAAAACAACATTGTGCCTGCTGTGAAAGCATAAGAGAATTGCTGAAGCAGAATGGCTAATTGGGTCAATGTGTAAAATCAAGGCTCACAATGAGGTTAAAGTTAACACATACTGTAGCCTATTTTAAAAGTTTGTGTTCATTAAATTGTCAATGTAATTGCAAACACATAACTAATTTGTCATAATACTTAGCCTAGGTTTAACCTCAATACCACAAAGTTCTGGCAGCACAAAAGTACAAAAACATAATTCAAAGTGGTAAGTATTGGCCATGGCCGCTTTATACTTATTGTATGCCCATTAATACAAATGTGTATCATCTGCAGCACAGAAAAAGCGTAAGGAGAGGGCAACCTCCTCTGGAATATGTGCTGACAAGAGTTGGCACTCACTGGCAATCAGAGCCGAGCAATGATGGATGATGTACAGGGAGGTGCATGCTCTGATCTTGCTGCTGGCTCATCCCAAACAGAGCTCTGTCAAACAGGGTTTGTGTGCATGAGTAATCATTTATTACTTATAACTTGTGATGCAAGTACACTGAAAATAATATTTGAATGTGCATGATTTAATCAAGTACATCAGTTTCACTTGAATCAATTATGTTACACAGCGCTGGACTGGTAGTCTGGCATACCGGGCATTTTCCCGGTGGGCCGATGCACTTTGGAGCCGATCAGGGGTGGAACGGCCATCGGGAGAAGTGAGCGTGCTAGTGGGTCGGTCGTGAAATGGGTCGAATGGGCCACGATAAGCTAAAATGAGCCGCTGTGTTATGCAGTGCGGCCCACAAAACGGCGCAGCGATATGCAGAAAAGGACAGCGAACACCATTAAATTACCCAATAAATTAGCCCCTATGTGTCCCTAACATGACTTATTTACTAATTTTAACATAATATTTTTGTCACATTACTAATTTTGTTATAAGGTCATGCTAGTTAACAACATTTTCTAGAAATAACATACACTCACTGATAAACTTATTAGGAACACCCGTATACCTACTTATTCATGCGGTTATCTAATCGGCCAATTGTGTGGCCACATCAACCATCAGAATGAGGAAAAAAATTTGATCTCAGTCATTTCGACCATGGCATGATTGTTGGTGCCAGATGGGCTGGTTTGAGGATTTCTGGAACTGCTGATCTCCTGGTATTTTCACACACAACAGTCTCTAGAGTTTACTCAGAATAATGCCAAAAACAAAAAACATCCAATGAGTGGCAGTTCTGCAGAAATGTTTGAGCTGTCAGAAAGGCTACAGTAACTCAGTTAACCACTTAGTACAATTGTAGTGAGCAGAATAGCATCTCAGAATGCAAAACACATTGTTATCTCTTTCACTCATGTCTATTTTTTATAGGATTATTCCCTCACTGAACCTGAAGCCTCTTCTTCCAAAAGGTCAACAAGAAAAGAGAAAACGTTAATGCATGAATTCCTGCACAGAAATTACAATTCAGTCCGGTCTTTGTACACGTCTATAGTTTTAACCAGTCTGTTGTTTATTCAGGTGGATACAGACACTGTCTGACCTCTGTAAAAAAGTGCAAAAGGAGCTGGACTACAAGAAGCCGCAAATTAAAAACTTTAATTAGAAATTGTGCAATTAGAATACCGAAAGACAGTAAGTCAAGTCATAAGCTTATTAAATCATGCAAGGGCAATAATAAAGGGCAATGCATTAATAAGGGGATTTTTTTATTATTATTTTTAGCTATGTGAAAATCACATTTTTACTTATAACAAATATTCATTTATTGTAATATGATGGGATCACTGACTGCTCTACCAGCTGTGTGGTGAGTTAGAGATGGTCGTTTTGGTGGCACTCTCTCTTTTCTGATAGTGGTTACATTGTGCACACACTGTGCAGCATTTATCTGTTGGCAATCTGTTAACCAGAAGCTAAATAAATCAAATACTATCAAAGCAATTAACAAAAATGTAAAACAAAATGTCCAACATTTGTTTCTAAAAAAACCTAATATTGCTATTAAAATGTAGATTAATATATCTATATATATATATATATATATATATATATATATATATATATATATATATATATATATAGATCAATTACCACAGATGTGTACCAATCATAAATTTATATCAGAAAATTCCATAGTCCATAATTTTTGTAAATGCTTTGGAGTAAATTAAGAGCATTCTGCAAAATGATGTGTTCTTCCACCATGGTCCAAAAATCTATTTATTAAATCAAATTAAATGTATAGAAATTAAATAAAAATTCTAAAGGTGGCATTTTAAACACTGATTAATATCAGTTAACATCTTATTATCATCTAATGTCTCTTAGCATACTCAATGTATGAGTACATATTCCTGGGTAGAAAAAATTCGGTATTTTTAAAACACATTATGCATTACGACTGGCCCATTGACAAATTCCCCATGTTTCAGTCATTACGCACACAAGCATGTGTATGCATACATTTGGGCCTGTATTAAGATATAATCAGCATAATAGCAACATTTATAAAGAACAAATCCACTCTCTGTATGTCCAGCACATTTACCATTATTCTCCTAATGAGAACACCTCCGAGCTGCCCAGAATACGTAATCATCAAAACATCCATTTAGCCAGCAGTATGTCAGACATCTGTAGATTATAGCCCTCTAATCTTTATGAGAATATTTCAAAAAGGGGCATGCCATGGCTATCTTTGCCAGACTCATGTTCCAGAATCCACAAGCTTGGAGATAGTTAAAACATCAAAAAGGAATAAATACTTTTATCTTCGCCTAAATACTTTTATCTTCCTCTGGTTTAGCCATTTGTTTGAAAATCGCATATCAAATTTTACATTAACATGGCGATATTTACTCTTCATTAAAGGATTCTGACTGTGATGGTGGTGAATGGGGCATGATCTTCTATTCATCAAAGTCACGGCGTGGTGGTGGCACAGTGGGCTAAGGCGAACTGGTAATCAGAAGTTTGCTGTTTAGATCCCCACAGCCACCACCATTGTGTCCTTGAGTAAGGCACTTAACTCCAGGTTGCTCCGGGGGAATTGTCCCTGTAATAAGTGCACTGTAAGTTGCTTTGGATAAAAGCATCTGCCAAATGCATAAATGTAAATGTAAGTATAGACAAACACAATGCACTTAAGCTAACAACACACAAACAATTATGATCTTTCATGTCTTTATTGAAAACATCCCATTAAACATTCACAGTGCTGTGGAAAATGTAAATGAACCCTTGGATTTAATAAACAATCCGCATTTGGCAGCAATAACCTAAATCAAGTGTTTCAGGTAACTGCGGATTAGACCTGCAAAAAGTTCAGAAAGAATTTTGGACCATTCATCCTTACAGAACTGCTTCCGCTCAGCCATTCTCAGAATGTCTGGGGTGAACGGCTCTCTTGAGGTCATTCTACAGCATCTCTATTGGTTTAAGGTCTGGGCTCTGACTGGGCCACTCCTTTTTTTTTAAAGCCATTGATTTCATGTTGGTATTTGGTGCATTTTTACACCATTTGTAGTGCTGCATGTTCAACCTTAGTTTCCCAGAAGTGTTGTGGAGTGTCAGTGTGGTCTTTAGCAAACGTCAGCCACGCAGCAATTAATTTTTTTTATTTATTTATTTTGTAATGCAGCAGCTTCCTTCGTGGTGTCCTGCCATGGACACCATGCCTGTTTAATGTTTTCCATATCGTAGACTTATAAACAGAGATGGTTACCAGTTCCAATGATTCCTTCAAGTCTAGCTGTCTCTCTAGAGGTTCTTTTTTACCTTATTGAGCATTCTGTGATGTGCCCTTGGACTCATCTAGGCTGGATGGTCACTTCTAGGGATAGGAGCAACAGTACAAAATTGTCTCCATTTATAGACGATTTGTCTAACTTGTCTCCTGACTCTAATTAGCTTTTGTTGGCATCATTGTCGCTTAGGGCTAATTATTTTTTCCAACCAACAATGTAAATATTTTAATGCTATATTAAATATGTACATGAACAATACAATAATTTGTGTTTTATTAGTTAAAACAGTTTGATGAATATCAAACCAGATTTTAAGACAAATTTATACATAAATGCAGGAAATTCCAAAAAGGTTCACATACTTTTTCTTGCCTAATTAATTAATTGCAATGTTTGTTGACCAGAACAAGGGTTTGATATTTGTGTATTTAATAAATTGCAGTTTTTAGTTTTATTTTTATATTAATATTATGGCCAGAAAGCCATTCAATTGTGACGAAGCAGGCAGAGAATGAGGATCTAAGCGCAGCAGTTTATTTAATAAACATAAAGAAAACTCAGAATAAAGAAACCCATGGGAAACCTGGCACAGAGCATACCAAAACATGCAAGAACGAACACTGGAGACAGGGAAACCAAGGACTTAAATACATAAAGGAACAAACAAGGGAATAAGGAACACCTGGGGAAAAAAATCAGGGAATGAGAACTAATCAGGGGAAAACCAATCATAAAATGAAACAAAGGACTACATAAACCAAACAGGAAACAGGAACTAAACTAAACTTCAACATAAAAGCACAAAAACAAAAGACAACAGTGAACATGACATAAATAGCCTATAATATATATTTTAATAGAAATAAGTTTTGATAGATTGCCTTTTTTTTTTTTTATTAGACAGTATTTATATTTCTTAAAAGGTATTCTCAAATCAGTGTCAGTAAACTGCAGGTTCCCACTGCAACAACTTACCCCATATAGTGTGACAACATTCCACGCTATAGGAAGCAAAATTATCTTTTTTCCTTTGCAAGCTTAGTGGAAATGTAATAGCTTAGTTTAGTTAAGACTCTAAAATCATATGTATAAGCATAAATGGTATTTCAGTTTGAAAATTGACTTACCATGAGAAATAGTCACTGGAGTAAGACTTGTGACAACTTGCTCTGCTTTTCACCTATGTAATAATAAATATAATCAATAAACCTGAAAATATCTAAAAATGGAAACATCAGATTTGTGGTGATAGATAGATCATTATTTAGCAAGCTCAGGACATCTAACATGTTTAAAAAGTATTTTAACCCCTCAATATACTGAATTTAAATCACATTTACCATTTTTTATATAATGTACATTCAACATCAATGTGGTTCCATGTCAACCCTGCCCGACCTGAGCAGATTTCTGAAACTTGTGTTTGGAGTTCCAGAACAGATTTAGCCTCAGGGCTGAAAAGATGCAAGGACAGTTTTGAAATCTTCACAAAACCAGCAATTCATCATACAGAGACAGGACCAGACAGCTTTTTTCTCCAACCCTCTTTCACTGGCTGTGATTTCCAGTCTCTCGTCAGTAGCTCCTCTTCTGTACACAGAATCCATTAGAAACTATATGCTCTGCTAATAATGCACATCAGAGTTGATATAATCTAATGCACAGTTAATGTCATTGAATCACTCTCCATGTGAGAAAAACAAGCCAATGCAATGACACAGCCATAGACAGGAGGCTGAGATACACACTATTAGAGACACTTCAGACATTCAGTAGCAGCGATGGACACAGTCACGTAACAGCAGTGGATAGATGAGAGAGCCCAAAACAAGCACAGAAAAATATAAACCCTATATGAGAAGCAGACTGTCAGAAGGGTTTTTCTTTGTTTCTGAAATACTAAATGTGTTATATTATGGATAAACACACATGCACACTAAGAGAGAGAATGATGGAGATGTAGTTTTGACAGGGTGGTGCATGAAATTGCACATATAACTCTTTTCATTAGCTAAATGTCGATTCACAAACACTGCAAATCAGAATCAGTGTTTCAGACGAGCAAATTACCTCGTTTCGAGTAGCATAAGAAAGACCATTTTCATAAACTTTAAAGTACTGTATCAGTTCACCCAAAACTTAATATTCTGATTTTCTCAAGTTGATTTTGTTCCAAAACTGTATCATATTCCTTCTTCTGAGAAAAACAAAAAGAAAATGTTTTGCATAATGTCCGAGGTGTTCTTTGTGGCTTTGTGGCTACACTTACTGAGCACTTTATTAGGTACACCTGTACACCTACTTATTCATGTGATTATCTAAGCAGCCAATCATGTGGCAGCAGTGAAGTGCATAAAATCAGGCAGATACGGGTCAGTAGCTTCACTTAATGTCATCAGAATGTAATCAGAATGGTGATCTCTGTGGCATGATTGGTGCCAGATGGGCTGGTTTGAGTATTTCTGTAACTGCTGATCTCCTGGGGTTTTCATGCACAACAGTCTACTCAGAATGGTGTCATAAACAAAAAACATCCAGCGAGCTGCAGTTCTGCAGATGGAAATGCCTTGTTGATGAGAGGTCAACAGAGAACGCTAAAGTAACTCAGATAACCACTCTGTACATTTACAGAGCATCTCTGAATGCACAACACGTCAAACCTTGAGGCAGATGGGCTACAACAGCAAAAGGCCACGTCTGGAACTTTATTAGGACCATAGTGTTCTTAATAAAGTGCTCAGTGAGTGTATGCTGTATATACAGTATTTGACATATTTTGTCTTTAATAATTTTTTAAAGTTGATATAGGGTATATTCCAGACTGGATATAGGGTCAGACATTGGCCATATTCATGCTCCATGTTATTTACATGTTACTCAAAAGTACTTCAAAATACTATGGTATTGGTAGATGTTCAGAAACCACAATACTTTTGGTACTTTAAGTAAGTGCATTCAGCACAGAAAATGTGAATAAAAGTGCACAGTTTCTGTATGGGCCTTACATATGGTAAGGGTTTGAAAATAGAGAATCTCTCCTTGAAGAGTTAGAAGGACTATACAAATGTGTCCCTTCATTTCTTATGCCTCTCCACATTAATAGACTAAAGCAGATTTTCCTGCGACAGAAGTGCTGACCGCTGCTGACGGACACTGAGCCCGCTTTCATCAACACATGCAGCTTGGGTAATGTGTTATTAAACAGCTGAAGCAGCTTTAAATGCACACACACATCAGAGAGGCTTTAGCGGTACCAAATGGAATTTGGAGTTTGAAGAGAAACTTTTCAGACAAGCCCTCCCCCTTCACAGGTGATGTTCCTTAACTCAAAACAGAGGGTTAAGGATTGACTGGTTGCACAATATATATATATATATATATATATATATATATATATATATATATATATATATATATATATATATACACACAACATTTCAGTATACTGTAGTACAGTAGATGTTTTATGCGCAAACTTTTTTTATCTTATAAGTGAGAAAAACACTTCACTTCTACACATTCTGTATATTTTTCTTGTCTGCTGCAAGTTCTAATACAGAGTAATTAGCCACATAGGATGTATGGCTCAACTGATTGGCTCAAATAAATGTTTCTTGAACTAAGTTCCCATGAAACTAAGATGGTAGAATCCACATTGCATACTTTCAGGGGGGGCATGCACCAGTCAAGCATCTGAGACTAATGGTAAATGCCAACAAACACCTCTCTCCAGGTATTTTTGACCTCCTTTTCTCAAACTTTATAGTTAGCACACAGACATGGTGGGAACTTTCCAATAACTTCTATTGTTTTTATAGTGAGCTAATAACATTGGCTAACCCTTAAGGTAATTAACCCTTAATTACCAGTTTATAACCTAAAAAAAATCTCACAATCCACTTAAACCTGAACACACACACACACACTTCTGTTTGCAACTTTAACCTTCATCTTTCATCTTTAACAGGAATTAACACAAGTATTGTCTGTCCTACATAGGTGGAATAAAGAATATTTCATAATTATCCTTTCCTTCACACACTCCACAACACTTTCGAGACTGTCTTCAGATAAACAACATTAATTAATAAAGTTGTTAACCTACATGCTCAAGCCTGTTTCAGTGCTCTAGCAAGGCCAGTGCAGTAACTGCTGAGCTGATACCTTACAGGAGGAGCACAATAATGATTGAGGAGCGCAGTGCTCACTCCACTACCGCAGTGCTCCCTAAAATGTCAGCGTGTTGGTTGCAGCATTGATAAAGGCTACGCTGCATCCTGTTTTGTGTGTGTGTGTGTGTGTGTGTGTGTGTGTGTTTATAATATTAAATGTCATTTCTGACACACAAAAGACTAAGAGTTTTAATATATAGTGCTGTCTTCATCTTAACAGCACATTTGAACCCAACAGTGAGTGTGTGTGTATTTGCCGTTGGCTGATTGGACACCCATGAGTCTGTTCCACAGCACCGCTGCATCTGTTCTTTTGTTCAAACCCATAGAGGCTAATGGGGCTGTTTCAGGCTAACCACTCCACACAGGCCAATCTCCTCCTGACATGCTGGTGAAATAGCATTCAGTGTCAAACCGAAGTAAACAGCATTATGTGTGTGACTGATTGCGGCATCTGTGCAGTGGGTCTGTCTGTGGAAACAATTGCTTGATATTGTTCTTTTTCTTAGAATACTTACCAAGAATTAGAGAAAGGAGATTATTATTATGCATGTTGAGGCTGACATTTTTTATTATTATTATTATTATTATTATTATTACATTTTCCCCCTGAGGTTCACTTATAATGTAACACCATGTCCTAACCAGACATGGCATAATAAAGCAGCAAGCAATAAAAGCAACCAATCTCTTCCATAGGGACGGAAAATTGTTTGGTTCTTATTCCTCTTAATGATTTTGGTTCCTTAACCATTTCATTAACGATTGTTTTAGCACTTTTGAGGAACAAATACTTTGGAAATAAGTAATGCAATTCTTGTTGGATTTACTGTCATCAACAGCCTGTTACCAAGTAATGCATTTTTTTTATATTTCTACAGAACCGATTCCTGCAAAAGGTGTGTACACAGTTATTAATTTAGATATTTTATTTATTTCATAATTTTTTATAAAATACCACAAGCTACATCCAATAAAACTTATAATGTGTTTGTCATATCAACCATCAAGCAATTCCACTGTTTAAAGTCTCTTAAGATACAGTACAATAACACAGATATTCTTGATTCGTATAGAGTCTGACATGACAAAATGCAAGTGAATGGGTGCCAAAACGTTTAAGCTCCAAAAAGCACATAAAGACAACATAAAAATAAATCCATATATTCAGAAGTGATTTGATAGGTGTGGGTGAGAAACAGATCAATATTTTATTAAATATTTACTATGTATTCTCCTCCCTGCTCGGTCAACCTCCACTTTAACTTTCAAATTCTTCTTCTTATGTTATTGGTTATTCACATTCTTCATGCATGCACCCACTACTGGGATATAGAACAATTTCTTGCAAAAATAAACTTAAATATTGAACTGTTTCTCTTTCATACCTTAAAAGTTATCATTTGTAAGGCTATCTTTATGTTATTAAACTTCAGAAATTAAAGAATGGAAATACACACTGAATCACCATATTTGTGAAGATTGTTCAGCATTTGCATTCAGACATTCATCTATAACACTGTCATTCTTTTTTGACTTGTGTTTTTCTGTCTCTAAATATAAGTCTCCATGTGTTGGGAATTTAACTTTATAGATATGTCCTGTCGTCACATGATATATTTGGGTGAGAGTCTCCATCTAAGATCCAATCGCACTGTGAAATGTAATATTCTAATCTACTTATCAGCAGGTGAAAGATGATTTCTAGTGGCAATTTTTGCTAATGTCTGTGTAGAACTATTTATCCTCAGTTGCTTAAAGAGGCAAATATTTGCCATGTCTAACCAATGGTTTATATGCTCTTTGTTGTAGCATTCTGTCTAAGGCAAGTCATACAAGTAAATTCCTGAATGCAAAGCTTCTAGCTATGTGACATAGGATTCTCAGCATTCACACAAGGGGTGCCATTGTGGAAAGTAACATAAACGATCTTCTTCCATAGTCAGTTTTCACTTTTAGAAGAACTATCAAAAAATTCCCTGTACTAAGGTTGGGGAAAAAAATAGATTTTTCGATGCATCGCAATCTTCATTTGAACAATCTCGATATCGATTCTTAAATCCAACTGCGTGTTGAGACAAAAAGCTGCTTTGTGTAATATGAGTCCAAAGATGAGATCCACATGACCCATTTGTCATTGAATAATGTCTCTTTTAATAACCTTTCTGTTCTCCATAGTCAGTTGTTGATCAAAAACAAGAAAAAATAAACAATTAATTCTAATCATGCATGGCACAGATGAGATAAATCCATTTGAGTCCTCTCTTGCTAACATACGCTCATTTGCATACTCTTTACAGAAATGCTGTTTTTTTTAAAGCAGTACCTGTGTTCAACAAAACAATGTAAATAATTTAAATAGTATAAATTATACAATTAACAAAACAATATATAATATATATAATACCGTTTCTAATTTATTGATACAATACCTGGATCTGTTAATTTTTTAAAAGCCAAAATGTGACCAAAATGATGAAAAACTAAAAATATATATAATTAGTCAAATTAATATGTTCATGATTGTTATGTATACCCTGTCTTGTTTCACTGTTGCCCTTTTGTTTGCCATTTTTGTCACTTTTGCACTCCTTAGTTTTCACTTTTGTCCCTTGTTTAACTCCATAGTCTCCTTGTTAGCGTTCGTGTTCTCTGTCATTGTTTTCACCTGCCCTTGTTAATTTGCCTTTGGTTTCTGTTAATCACCTTGTCATCTAGTTTGTGTTCTGTTTGTTCATTGGCCCCTTTGTCCCATGTTTTTGTATTTAAACCCTGTCTGTTTGTTCAGTCTCGGTCAGTCGTTGAATGTTTGTATGTTCATGAATGTTGTTAGCCTGGTGTGGGTTTCCCTGCCCGAAGTTCTCTGTTCAAGTTTATTTACCCATTGTGGGTTTTCCTTTGTGTTTGTAATAATAATAAAAGTACTGCATTTGGATCCTCAACCTTCGTCTGCCTTCGTTGTCTGCATTTCCCCTCGTGGCCCCCCTTGGACTTCCTGCCTGCCCTTTGTGCCCCCTTGGACTTCCTGCCTGCCCTCTGTGCCCCTTGGACTGCCTCCTTGCTCTTGTGCCCCCCCTGGTCTGCCTGTCTGCCCCCGGTGCCATCATTTTGTTCTCTGTGGGTTTTTTGTCTTTTGTCTTTGTTTTTTAGGATCGTCTGGAAGCCGATCCTTTGAGGGGGGCTCTATTATGTATACCCTGTCTTGTTTCACTGTTGCCCTTTTGTTTGCCATTTTTGTCACTTTTGCACTCCTTAGTTTTCACTTTTGTCCCTTGTTTAACTCCATAGTCTCCTTGTTAGCGTTCGTGTTCTCTGTCATTGTTTTCACCTGCCCTTGTTAATTTCCGCCCCTCAAGTCTCTCGAGCCTTCCAGGGCTCCGCCCCTCAAGCCCCTCGGCTCTGCCTCCAGAGCCTCCTACGGCTCCACCTCCAGAGCCTCTTAAGCCTCCTACGGCTCCGCCTCCCGAGCCTCCTATGGCTCCGCCTCCTGGGCCTCCTGAGCCATCCTCGGCTCCGCCTTCCTCAGCCCCATCTCCTAGGTCTTCCAGGGCTCCGCCTCCAGAATCTCACTAGCCTTCCACGGCTCCGCCTCCCGAGCCTCCTTTGGCTCAGCCTCCTGCGGCTCTTCTCCCCGAGCCTCCCTCGTTCTGTCACGAAATGCATACAACGAAGGCAGACGAAGGTTGAGGATCCAAATGCAGTACTTTTATTATTATTACAAACACAAAGGAAAACCCACAATGGGGAAATAAACTTGAACAGAGAACTTCGGGCAGGGAAACACACACCAGGCTAACAACATTCATGAACATACAAACATTCAACGACTGACTGAGACTGAACAAACAGACAGGGTTTAAATACAAAAACATGGGACAAAGGGGCCAACGAACAAACAGAACACAAACTAGATGACAAGGTGATTAACAGAAACCAAAGGCAAATTAACAAGGGCAGGTGAAAACAATGACAGAGAACACGAACGCTAACAAGGAGACTATGGAGTTAAACAAGGGACAAAAGTGAAAACTAAGGAGTGCAAAAGTGACAAAAATGGCAAACAAAAGGGCAACAGTGAAACAAGACAGGGTATACATAACAATGATGTACCTAATTAGAAGGTATACAGTAACTAACAGCATTAGCTGGGAGAGAATTTCTTTCTAATGTTAGCAAAAGAGACATTATAACTGAAATATAGTCATATTAATCGATATCAAAATCGTAATGTAATAAAATAGAAAGCTTGTGAATTGGAATTGAATCAAGAAATCTATATAAATACCTAGTCCTACCTGGTACACATACAATACAATAAGAAAAAAGTTTCAAGAGTAGTATGCTAATACGAATATAGCCTATGTTTAATCTGTGTCACGTAGATGCTGTAGACCTTTGACTTAAACGGCAAAGGTCTGAACTAAATAGCAGCATAAACTGACCAAGAACCGCCCACTTAGACAGGTAGAGTGGTCTAACTGACATGTAAATCCATCAATCACAGTTGGTTTTGTCATTACGATTTCTGCATTTGCCCTTGCCTTAAGTATGTCTGCATTTTCTGATGGCCAGCTGAAATGATCCTTATGACACAATCCTGATTTAGACAAGAATGACTGTCAAATGCTAATATGACAGTTAATTTGTTGTGTTGTTGTAAATGTTATTTAATAATTTACCCTAAGAAACCCATTTCAGAGGTAATATGCTTGAACAAAAGGATTTTAAATGGCTCATTAATGTATAGGATCGGAGCATCCCTGCAGAAGGAAATTAAGATGGATTAAAACCAAGAGAATTACACCAAGATGGCCTATAACACCGGAAATTCCACTGAGCATTAAGAAGTAAAGAAAATTCAGACTGGAGCCAGCAAGTCTAAGGCTGCAGCATCTGTTGAGTGTGAACCATCTTGAGAACAACGAGAGTTCTGTGGACGCACCAAGATCATTCCTCATACATGTTGTAAATCAAGGAATACCCCTATGACATATCCAGCTAACCATCTCAACTAAGAGACCATAAGGGCAAAGATGATGGTCAGTATAAAACCTCACATGACTATCGTTATTGTTCAAGACACAGAGATTGAACAGACTTACTGGATCTGAACTGTTGAACTTCTCTTTAGCAGGACACAACTAATGATCTGATCATAACTTCAAAACTTCTTAATTTTTAAGAATTATTTATGGCTCAGCGGTTAACGCTCTGGGTTACTGACCGAAAGGTCGGGGGTTCAAGCCCCAGCACTGCCAAGATACCACTGTTGGGCCCTTGGGCAAGGCCCTTGACCCTTGACCCTATCTGCTCCAGGGATGCTGTTTCATGGCTGACCCTGCGCTCTGACCCCAGTTTAGTTGGGATATGCAAAAACAACTGCATTTCATTGGCTCTGTACCTGTACACTGCACAATGACAATAAAGTTGAATCTCAAAGTGCAAATGAACTTTTCGAGTGTATACACACATCAGGATATATCAACGTAATCCATGAACATTTTCACACAAAGTCTACTTTTTGTACAAAAATGTAATCAATACATAGCCTTGGTAACACTGGTGCCGAAATTTGGGAAGGAGGAGGGATGCGCCGTAGTAGAGTCCTCGCAACTACCATCCACCCCAATGGAGCAGCCACGGCCATCCACCTGAGGACAGAGGAGCCCGGCCCCCTGGATGCAGAAGAACGGCTGCCGACTGTGAGGGGAGGAGGGGCTCCCAACCAACCACCTGGAGCAGTTACTGCTGCCAGGGGTGGGAGAGACCTCTACCGTCCACCAAAAATGCGGCGGGGAATTCTGTCCGCCAGGGGCCGGAGGCCTGCCTCCGATCCATCCGGGAAGGTACGACTGTCATCCATTAGAGGGTTGAGGAGTGGCCGCAGACCAAGCTACGGCGTATCTGAGAACCGGCAAGTAAGTGTTTATTTTCTCTCTCTCTTCCACTGCTTCCCTGTGTTGGCCTTTCCATCTCTTAAAATGTTTTGTTAATTTGGCACGATAACCGTTATGGTATTGAATGGTTCTCAAGGCATTGTCTCTAGACTCCATAAAGTTAATTTTCTCTGTACAGATAATTTAATTCACCTTCTGTTACAATTTACTCACCAACATGTTTTTCATGTTTTTATGTGTTAGATTAGTTTTTATGTTTAGATTAGCAATACAGTCTTGTTGGTATTCAAAGATGAATTGACTGTGGTATATTTTGAAAAATAATATGGTCATTTGATTTTCAAAGATCTTGCTCCAAATATCAGAACTATATCTAAAATATTTGAGATATTATTTTCAATGAGCCACGAGAATAGTATTAATCCAATAAGTTAATTAATTACAATTCCTTTATTAAAGCTAATTCCTTACAATAGAAATTGCAAGCAGATACAATGAGCCATTGTATTATGAATTTACTGGTGGAGAATTTTACGCAGACAAATAATCAAATTATTTGTCATTTATCCTTCTTATAATGGTGGTCGAATGCGGCTAATTTTATAATAAAATTCCTTACATAATAATGGAGGTATGCAGGCACTTTATCCCATACTGTGTACATTTATACTACCAAAGATCCTACAAATGTGAATATGTGTAATGCACTAATCTCTGCATTTTATATCAGGCCTTGAGCTGCTTGTTCTCTCTCAGTCACTAGATTCCTGGCCTCTTATAAGACCCTTGTCTGTCTGCACAAGTTCTTCAGTGTACACTTGAGCCACTGTAAAAAAGTTTTTCACATAATGCTCATGAAAGTGCAACGGACATCTTAGATTTTGGGACACCAAAACAAATCATCTGCCTCCAGAAGACTTGGGATTATGATGTCACATGGACTTCTTTTATACTTTTGGTTACATTTTAATCTTAAAGTGAAGCATTATTCACTGCTAATGTATTAAAAAGATGGACCATGATGTTCTTTAAAATATATACTTTTGTGTTACACAGAGGGGAATTCATTTGGGTTTGGCATGACATAAGCTTGAGTAAGTTATGACAGAATTATCATTTTTGGGTGAACTATTCCTTTAAACCTCTGCAAATTATCCAGAACACAATGGCACATTTGGTCTTTAATGAGCTCAACATAGCACGTTACACCTCTCTTTGTCTCACTCCGCTGGCTGCCAGTTGCTGCCACATCAAATTCAAGGCTCTTATTGTTAATATCTACAAAAGCCAGTCTGTTCTAATTTGCACCCACCTTTGTAGATTTCTGCAGTTAGTGAATGAGCTGCGCAAATGGTACAAGCACAGAGTGGCACAAAATCACTTTCCCAAACCTTCACACCAAAAAAATGGGTCTGGTGTGAACTGGACTTAAGTTTTGAGTACTGAAATTTACCATATGTTCTAATAGTAGAATTACATCTTATATGTCAAAATATCAAGGAGAATTTGATTCCTCATGATATGACACCTTTACAATTCTGTCTTCTCTTCACACAAAGCTATTATTTTGCTTCAGAAGATGTAATTTTGGCTCATTTTATGATGCATTTAAGGTGTTTTTTGTTCTTTGTACAATTTGACAGCTGTGGTCACTATGAGCTGTTGTTGTAAGGCCAAAAAGGGTTTGAAAATCAAATATCATTAATCAACTCTAAACAAAGATAAATTCCTTGTATGGATGTAACAGAATGTAATAGACTTTTCCCTTATATAGTACAGCCAGTTTTTGACAATCTTGTTTGACAATATTATACATTACACTCTTTTCTAACTCTATTTTTGCGCTGTTGTATGATGTGGCAATGTGAAACAGATTGACAAAAGCAATTTGTGTGTTTTAATGTACTAGTCTTTTAGTTATATTTTATTTTATTTCTGTGAAAACATTTCTTATAGTTTATTGTCCTTCTTTACCTCCTGCTGACTATATTTTCCTCTTCATGACTCTTTTCACACTTTGTGTTCTGTGAGCCCGTGTCTAACACATATCCCTTCATACAGTTCAGCAGCAGCATTGTCACTTATTTATTTTGTTATACTGTTAAAACTAGATAGGTACATTTCCTGAATAAAATGTGAGTGGTACTTGCCATGGCAAAATTTGTCACAACGATATCCCACCAACTGCCCCAAGTTGAAAGAGGCCACCCACATGACAGTAGCATGTTCTGGTGCAGAGATATTGATGTTGTTATTTGGTTGCTAGGGTGAGCTTGGCAGTTACCAGGGTGATACTCAAAAGGCTCCTTGCCAGCCTGAGTCAAATGGCCCACCAAGAAGTTTTTACGATGTTCTGGTGCAGAGATTTTTGTTTTGTAACTTAGTTGCTAGGGTGAGGTCATTTTGCTACTAGGCAGTTACCAGGGTGACACTCAAAGGGCTCCATGCTAGACTGAGTCAAACGAGCCTAACAGGAAGTTTCTACAATCTTCTGGTGCAGAGATATGAGTTTTCTTACTTGGTTGCTAGGGTAAGCCCATATGTTTGCTAGGCAGCTGCCAGGGTGATACTAAGAAGGCTGCTTGCTGTCCTGAGTCATACAAGCCAAGTCTCAATGACATTCTGATCCTGAGATACCCATCTGAGCGATTTTGAATGGAGGTAAACAGGGTTTGGTTGCTAGAGTGCTCTAAATAGTTGCTAGGGCATGGCTAAGCAGTTTCCATGATGGTACTTGAAGGTTGATTGTTTTACTTGGGTGAGTAATCAGTCTTCAAGTATCATCATGGAAACTACTTAGCTACACCCTAACAGCCATTTAGAGCACCCTAGCAACCAGCCCCCATTTATTTACATTCAAAATTATGCTTACATTGAAGAATGATAGCTCACCCAAGTAAAACAAGCCAACTCTCATGTCTCTAGGACATTCTGATCCGAAGACATCCCCCTCAGCTATTTTTAAGGAAGTCAATAGGGCTGGTTGCTAGGGTTCTCTAAATGGTTGCTAGGGCGTGGCTAGCCAGTAACCAGAGTGATTCTTATTGTATGCTTAATAACCAGACTGAAAGAGTCAAACCCCAAGTCTCTATGACATTCTGTTCTGAAGCTACCCTTCTGAGCCATTTTGAATGGAAGTCTATGGGGGTGGTTGCTAGGGTGCCGTAAATGGTTGCTAGCGTGTGGCTATGCAATTACCAAGATGATACTTAAAGACTGATTGGTAGCCTGAGTGAAATGAGCCTGTCCCAATGTCTCTACGACCTTCTGATTGGGACATATGATCCAACACATTTTTTGCATTGACTTGTCATAGTAGAGAAAAAACCTTCTCATAGTAACCTATTGGACTTTTTGAGATGGTTATTTGCTCCCCAGGGGTGCACAATACCCCCCATCCCCCCAAGTCATAGCACTGGTGTACTCAATAAGCCTATCATTTTGACATCTCATTTGTTGGTCTATGACAAACAGTGTGGGACATGTTAGGTGCTGAAAAAGTATACGGAAGAATAATAATAAGTATGTGATATTATAATAGTGATGCTTTGCTTCATGAGCACAACTAAAAACGCCATGCAAGTTTGATGAATAAATAATGAGAGAATTGTCCTTTTTGGCTGAACTATTTCTTTAACAGACATGTAGCCCTTCTAGTAAAAATAAATATTTTCCAAATAAGAGATCATATATTTGAAATAACTGAGATCTTAAAAGTGTGTATGTGTCTAGGCTCCAGAGAGCCTTCATTAAGCATTCACTAGAGCACATAAGTAATGATTTATCATTTGTTTTTAAAAGCAAGAGCATAGATCAAGTATAGAACCTGAAACATCCTCATTGTCATGGAAAATGTGCTGGATTTCTCTGCTGAGCTAATGGACTCTCAGCAAGTTCATTTAATCACAGCTGTCAACATCAAATCATGACGACGAGTACTGGGAGAGGAAAACTGTGGAGTTCAGAGAGTCATACTTCACCCTCAGGGAGACGATGAATCTTACTACACAGCAGTGTTTGATTTGAGCCGCTCTATTCTTTTGTGCAGCTTTTTAAGTGTGATTTCAACATTAACTTGAAAGTGTTGGAGCAGTTCATTTAAGAACTGCATACTCTAAATACATTTACATTAACCACAATAAGCTATGCATTCAATTTAATGACTATTTATCATGTTCTACAGTGACCAGACACTTGTTCAGCAGCCTTGGTTCTGGAAGTATTTTTTTGATTAATTTTCATCATAGGGCTATCAAAAATGTATTTAAAAAATAAATAAATAAATAAATGTCATACGAAGGTCAAAAGTTAAAAATTAATTTAATGTAATAAAATTAACTTCAAATTAAGTTAAAATTGTGACCAGTCACAGCACCTAAAATATTATGTGTTCAAATGTTACCTAAAATCTTCATGATGTTAAATTAATTAAAAAGTTAATGGATAATGCCTCAAATACTCAAATAAGCACACAAACATACTAACATATGCAGAACTTTTCAGGACAACTATAATTGGGCAGCAGCAGACAGATAAACTGATTATTTAGTAATTGCAGGAAGAGGAAGCAAGCGTGGTGACAGCAACGTAAGATCTACCCTTCACATCTTCACCCAAGTGACATGCTTCTCTGTTCCTTACTCAACTTTGCATACTGATTCCTTCAGTTCACCGGTGCATATGAGAGTCATAAACGTAAATATATCACTGTAGAATGAATCTTGGAATGAAATGAAAAAGAGAATAAAATAAAATACACTAAATACATGGTGTGCTCTTCCAGATCAAACCTGAATAAATCTCAAAGCACTTCAACTCACGACAGGAACATCCACCAGTTGGCATGAGAAACATTGAGTTAATTTCTCTTGTTCTCCTATTCCAAAAAAATACATCAAAATTAAATAAATAAAAGAAAACTGGATGAAGATCCAATCCAAAATCCTCTAAATAGGCATATGTTTGTGATGAAGATGCAGATGTCCAGAGACACAAGTTATACCTCAAGGAAAAGATAAAATCCATTGAGAACTGAGGACATGTGCCCAGATAATCAATGGAATGATGCAGTACCAACCTCCAAGAATAAAGAAAAGTCTTGTGTAGCCAGACATTCGACTTGCAGCATAAAATCTGGCCAACATTGCAAGCTGTGACTAATCTTATTCAATTGTATTTGTATTGCACTATTTACAGCACAATATGTATTGTTCCAAAGCAGCAATAGCGCCTTACAAACCCCCCAGAGGGCAAGCCAAAGGAAACAGTAGCAAAGAAAAACACCCTAAGATTATATATAGATGAGGAAAAATACCATGGGATGAATCAAGACTCGGCTTGGGAAGCCATCCTCCTTAGGCTTACACTTGAATCTTAAGACCAATAATGGACGGTTCAAAATCAAAACTCAATAATTGATATAATTGATTATACAGTAATTACATACATACCGTATACAATCAAGACGGACCCACTTTATATTAGGTGGCCTTAACTACTATGTACTTAACCATTTGATACAATGCACTTATTATGCACATACTATACATGCTGTTGCATTGTAACTATATTTAAAGTACTTTCATTTAATTACATTTGTAGTTTCACTGTTAACTTTACACCTAACCCTCATCCAACCCTTACCACATTACCTAACTCTAACTCCTAATCCTCACATTACTCCTAAACCTACTTGTACCTCAACCTCAGTGGCAGCAAATGTGGGCATTTTGCAGATCAACATGTAGTTACACAGTAAATACATATTATTGTATGTATTTAATGTTAGCACATAGTAGTTAAGGCCACCTAATATAAAAGGTGACCATCGAGAGATTTTGCCACATAAATTCTCATGTAAACAATGTCACTTTAAAAATAAGTGTTACACTCTTTGCTGACAAATCTCAAATTCAGTGTTCCTATCCTTAGCCTGTGCAGTAGAAGGGGTAACAAAAGAGACAATTTCCTCCTGAACTCTTGCTTTCAACTCAAGGTGGGGAAAAAGAATCTGAACTTTTCAAAAAGTTTATAACAAACAAAAACTGATATTCCATGTGAGATTGAGAGACTTCCAAAACGGTGCAGCTGAAAGAATCCACCTGTCTGCTCTACATGGCATCTGAAGATGGATGTTTACCCACTGTGAAAGAGAAAATCCAGACAGACCCGAAATGACGTGACAAATAACATGACGGCAGATAGAAAACTAACATCAGGAAAAAACTAAAATCATGATCACTGCACTAATTGGAAAGGCGTCAGGCTTTTATTTATTTATTTATTTATTTATTACTCAAATACAACCTACAAAAATCAGCTATATTTATTTATTCATTTAATTAATCTAATATTTTGTATTATTAATTTAATTAAAATACTTGTTTGTTTGTTTACTTCCCTGAGTGCTAAAGTGATTTCCAAACAGGAAAGCCTGTCAGATTTCAACTTCTGAGAAACGTCAAGCAGTTCTTAGTTGCTCCAGATAAAATCCCCAGCAAATGTCATAAAATGAGCATCTGCTGCCAATAACTTTCCTTTACAGGAAAATAGCTAACAGGTTTTCGTATGAACTGATCTGACAATGTGAACACTCATTACAATATGATTTACATGTAGTGACACATATTCTGAAACAGGCAATAGCTGTTAAGACCAGCTGCTGGCTCAAATCAAATCTCTGTAAGAATTTGGGAGATGTCAGAGAAGAGGCCTTGGAAAATATAAATAATTTATCTCCAGCAACTCACCAAAAGACACAATTTTCCTCTGGAGATCAATAATTTTTAAATCTCTGAGAAAGGAAAAAGAACTTCACTTTGAATCAGTAATATTATCAGGGCCATTTCACATATGGAGGCCCTAATCGTAATCCTACATGGAGGAGCAAGTCCCACACATGAAGTGTCTTGCAGTTTTAAGTATATCTAAAAGAAATCTACCTGGCTTTGCAGGTGGCTCAGAGGCCCTAAGTGGCCGCTCATACCGCTTATAGTTAGAAATGGCCCTGAATAGTATTCATGTGTGCATTAGAGTTTTTTTTTGAATATACTGTATGTATCTGAGCATCTTATTATACAAACAATCCAGCATAAAGTAACTACTAACCCTAATGAGTCATACATAATCTCTTTTACATCTGTGGAGATTAGAGGGACAGTTCACCCAAAAACTAAAATGATGTCATTATTTACTCATCCTAATGTCGTTCCAACACCCATATGATTTTTTTTCTTTAGTCGAAAGAACAAACACAAAGGGTTTGAAGAATTTCCTGCCTCTTTTTCCAATGTAATGAAAAAATAAATAAAAATGTGTTTATCAAACTCCAAAATGACAAAAATGTCATTCAGTCGTTTAACCTTCACTGTAGCTCCTACATCAAAAATGGTGTAATTTTTCCAAGTCCATATGACTTTAGTTTTCCATTTCAGAATGTCAGAACCGAAATTCTGGTCTGTTCGCCTCACAAAGCTATTGTGTGGCATCAGAAGACTTAGAATGTAGTGCACAAGTCAGGCCACTTTTATGATACTTATATGGTGCTTTTTTTTTTTCTTTTCTTCATTTTCAAGATCCACTTCCCATTCACTTTCATTATCCTCCTGAGACACCGTGTCCACATGCGTGGACATTACGTTTTGGCTTTGCTATAGACTATGCATAATTTAATTTCATTTAAACTGACTGATCTCAGTACAGGAGACTCTAGGCTGTCATTGAAGGGTTAAACTTTTGATGCACCAAGACATGTGACAAAACAACATGGTGCCGATCTCAACTGAGTTGGTCTTTGGGAGAAACAGCAAAAAAACTACATCTGGTAAGAAACCTCATTACGTTTTTTACATTAAAACCTGTTTGAGACAAAAGAGTTGTCTCTAGTTTAATCTGATATGCAATTTTAAAAATGTAATTGATTTATTTATTTACGCTGTACAACACAATGAACATGTACGTGGACTAAAGGATAATTTTCCTTCAAATATCCTATATTCACTGTGCATTATCACATTGCGAATGGATGTATCATAAAACATGGAAATTTTGCTTGCAGAGGCTGTATATGGAGTTAGGATGAAAATAAGGTGCATCTCAAACTGTTCTGAGACCAGTGCAGACAGAAAACACACTGGAGGTTATATAATTCCCTAATTAGGGTGCAAGGGAGCATCCAATAACTTTCTTATGCAGCCAAGTGCACTGGCTGAGCGAAGAGATTTGATAGGAGCAAATCTCTATAAATTACATCAATATCAAGCTGTCCTTTTCACACACTCATCTTGATAACAGGGCGTGTATTGAGTTTGAAGGCAGCATAAACATCTGTAATCTTTCTCAAGCAATGAAAACTATCAACAGCACCACGCCCAACTGCCTTTGTCTCCCCAGTGGCGATGTTTTACACACCGCACCAGGTCACTGGTGTTGGCCATGAGTGGGAATCGAACTCAGGTCGCCAGGTTCGTAGCGCAGCGCACTAACCGCTACACTACCGCTACACACTTTTCAGTGTAACACACTACACTACGTTACTCTCTCTCTACCCTCCAGTGGTCTGGATTGCCCTTTTATCTCTCTCCAGCTCTCACTGCAACACAAAACAGCTGTTACAGATAATTTAACACAGGTGTAAATCCTTACTGTTCTTCCTCTCCTGGCCTCACTGTCCAGAGATGTCGCTCGGCCACGGCCACATCACCACAGTTGAAAACTCTGCTGTCTAATCAGTGCAAGGGTTGTAAACATGATCATTTTATACAGACATGTTAGAACAGTGGCATAGATAATTTAATGCAAGTCTGTTCACTTGACAGTCATATTTGTAATGCATCCAAGAAGCTATTTTCTAGTCCAGCTCCTATCTACTTGAATGGGGAAAGACCAAAATTTCAAGAACTGTCGGTCAAGATTTCAATCATATGACAATTTATAAATCAGCAAAAAAGTCTGACAACACTGGTATCATAAATTGTGGTTCTTTAAATTAATTTAAAGCATGCATAAAAACATAAACAAAAAACACTTTGGCTAAAGTAAACAGAAAAGTGATGTCTCATTTAAAAAAGGTGATTGGTTCTTTTAACAATAAGGTGGAACTAACATTCTTATAGCCACCGTACTTATCTTACTCATATTTATACAAGTGACATGTCTCATCCGATAATATCTCTGACATTGGTTCTCAACTGCTGGAAAATGACCCATTATCTGATAGGGTTAATGGACTGCAAATAAAACTATGCGAATTGCAAATAATAAAATGCGACTAACTATGTAAGCCTGTGTTGTTAGGATGACAAAATAAATAGGCCAATCACATTTTTGGGTGCAAATATAACGTATTACAATAAACTATATTAAATTATTTATTCATGTTATTATATATACTGTAACTTTATTAAATAATATTAAATGCAGGTTCACAAGGATAAAAAACACAATTATAAGTTCAATAAATAAATATACTATATGTATATATATACTATAATTAGTATTATTTACTGTTAACAAAAATTATGATTATTATTATTGTTATTATTATTATTATTATTGTTATTATTATTATTATCAATTAATCAAATTTTTATTAAACGATAAACAATTTTGTTACTGTGTTTGGTTGATATTTGAAATACTGAGGAAAAAAACAGTTAAGAACCACAATGCCTGAAAATGCAAGTTGGGTGCAAAAAATAACAAAAACAATAAGCAAATTTAAATGTATCAAAAAAATGTATCATTATGTTATAATGTATCAAATGCCCTTTAAATTAAAAGCGCTCTGAAGCAGCAAACAGTTGAAACAGGTTGAAAGCAAACATGAAACAACACCAAGCCGTATTGTCTCAAATTAGAAACCTCAAAACACAAAGCTATAATTTATGCATTCATTGTAATCTCTGACAGGCATCTTCATTTTAATATTTTATAAGCCAGACATTCAGTTCATAAACAGCTATTTTCAGAAATATTCTGAAAGCTTTATTTTCTCCAAACAAGATTTAAGGAGAGGATTATATTCTACACAAACAAATATCTCATTGTTTACTGGGTGAATTATATCCTCTTGTATCTTGTAACCTATCATTAGATTCTAAGACCAGATACTGTGGAAAAAAATTATGAATCATAAATACATTTTTCAACAGTTCAAAATTGTAAGGCTACAAGAAAGTGAGTTCTACATAAATATCTGCTATTGTAATGATATAAAATACTCTTTTTGCTAGATTTGGCTGCATCATTAGAGACACCAGAACTGAAGGTACTCTAAAAACCCTCTATTAAGATATTGTCTTGGTTATGCATAGCATAAACCTGGTTCCCTGAATGGGAACTAGATGCTGTGTAGTCACATTGGGACATGCCATGAGTGTCACGTGGTCTGAAGCCCTTGTACAACCAAGCCAATTTATTGGCTGATGGCACTTAAGCAACGCCCCTAGGGAGCTACATCACGGGCTCCATAAAAGCGCTTGCTTTGGCACCATTGAGTCAGATTTTCTGCAGGAAGTCACAAGCCTATGCAGCTGCTAGAGAGTATAGTCAGCTTATGCAGCGTCTTGTTCCCTCTCAGAGAACCAGGGTTACACTTTGTGGCTTTCTTGCAAGCATATAGCGGTACCCAAGCAAGCTAAAGCGTCTGGATAAAACAGATAAAATTATGTGTTTACTCCTGTTCCAACAGAGAGAACCTGGGAAGCAGCAGACAAACACTCATCCAGATTATAAAATCTAATGTATATGGCAAGGAACACCCTGCCACCATACAAATGTTCTCCAATGACGCACCTCTAGCCAAAGCACATGAGGAGGCCATGCTCCTCGTAGAATGGGCTCGAATACCCGGCCTGAGGCAAAGCAGAAAGCCCTAGTTCTTCTCTTCAATATGGTATATACAGTTCAGGTGTGTGATGTTATATGAATATGAATATAATATGAATTTGGATATGAATATCTTATTCTGGCAGAAATTGAATTTTCGGAATCTGGGCTCAGGCTTTAAAGGTTTAAGTAATGTACGTAATTTGAAAGCGAAGAGTGCAAGATCTATAGCTGACGAGTCGGCTGTCATCACTTCCACCATTGCCATTGAGAAGGAGGTCCTTATGGATTTAAAAACCTGAGATGTAAACAGGAAAGGAGGGCTGATTCAAGTAAATTGGTAAGTGCTTTTTGCATTGTTATAGCAACATCAGGAGTTTTCTAAGTGTAAATTAGGCTGGCTGGAGCATTCAGTGTCAGTTTAAGTTTTGAAAACTATATGTCAACCCTTATGAAACAAAAATTATCGCAAGCAACATTTAGATCACAAATATTATTGAATAGCTTTTTAGCCACCACTGGTAACGCCACACGTGAACACCCTGGTGAAAAATCCATACACAAGATTCATGACAGAATAAACCCTTTCCCTGGTATTTGAATGGGGAAAAGTGTATGAACATTGGGGAAATGCGTGGGAAAACTGAAACATGTTCTGGTTGTCGGGCGTTCGAGGTGAATACAGCGGTGAACTCATCCTGATACTGACCGAAGGGCAAACAGAAGAGAAACGGATACATTTATACAGTTAAATTTTGTTCACTGAATTTATTTAATACTTAATACCCATCAGGCTCATATGTAGACCTATTTTTATTGAGTTATATTACGTGTGCCCTAAGACCCTTGGTCATGGAGGTAGAGGCAAAACTCAAGCTGAAAATATACAATGCTTGTTCGCCAGCGTAAATTACAAGGGAGAATGAGCTAACTTGGTGTACTGAAAAAAACAGGTTAGAACTAAACCAGTGCCAACATATAATGGGGAACAATGTGTAGTACCCAGACAGCATGAAACACCCTCATGAACAAAAGCATCACCTTGACCAACTCGCTCCCCAGCACAGAGATTCCAAATTCCAAACTGAGCCGATATTAGATCAAAGTATTTATTAACGTGATGCGCTTGGTTGGACTGCAAAACCATCATGTGTAGATCCAACAGCTGACATAAAAAGTGACATCCATGCCACCTCTGAAAAATCGAGCAGAGATATCAGTGTGCATCTCTTGTTGTGCCACCTGCATGGTCCACGAACAGGCAAAAAAAATGGCTGGGCCTTAATGATGGACGCCTGCCGCTGAATCAGCCCAATCAGCCGGAAGAGGGATATAGAGGAGCCAGAGATGCCAGTTTGAGAGAGAGAGAGAGAGAGAGATAGAGAGATGCACGCAGCAGTCGTGTGTGTGTGTGTGTGTGTGTGTGTTTTGTGTTAAGCTGAAAAGCAGTTTTATGTTGTGTTTTGTTTATTTGTTTATTAAAAGTTTACACTGGCTGCTCTGTTGGTTCCCACCTCCTCCTCAGACATCGTGTTACATATGAATTGTATCATACAGCATATATTTGTTTTGTTTTTTAAAACAGCAACAGCTCAAGACAGGCATGATACCTCTTTCGCATTTTCATCAGAAAATGGCTGCCGAGCTAGGCCTCAGAGTATGTCCGATGAGACTCACACTTTTGATAAAGGGGAGGGCGACAAACATGAGGAACTATCCGATGTCCATATGAACACCAATCTTCTCAGACACAAGCCGAAAAAACCCAAACTGCCCCTGCACATGGAGCCTCAATCTGGAGGCTGAGAAACTGGAACAATTAGGGATAACGCCTCGTGGTGAGAAATTGAGCCTCGAACACTTGTAATGTTTGGGAAAAAAACATTAAAATTGCTCTGAAATTATGCTGTATAAAATTAGTCACTCTTTAAATTCCATCCTGTGTTGCCACTCAAAAGAAAGAATAATAATGATCCTCGCTTCGATGTAAGTCGTTGGTACAACACAGGCCAGACAAGATCATGCACTGAAAAACAGAAAATCTGATTAGATGGTGCCAAAGCAAGCGCTTTTATGGAGCCTGTGACGTAGCTCCCTAGGGGCATTGCTTAAGCGCCACCAGCCAATAAATTGCCGTGATTGTACAAGGGATTCAGACCACGTGACACTCAGGGCGTTTCCCAATGTGACTATACAGCTCGAGTTCCTACGATAGGGAAGCATTGATACAGCACTCTGCTTTCGTGAATGCTCTATTCATTATGCCATTCATCAGGATTATCTTTTTCCTATAGCATATACTCAAACATTGTGTTGCTCTATAATAAAAAGGCACATTTCACATTCACATTTCAACTGAATTAGAATGCAGCTTCTTTGATGTCAGTCTCTAAATGAAAGTATGAAATCATAGGGAGAAACAGCATGTCACTTCTCTCTATGAGTGTTGTGTTCTGTTCAGAACCACTGACACAATTATATAGAGAGATTAAGCTGATCAGCACCATAGACAATGGCCATTCAGTTAAACCACAATCCAATTACGTTTACATTTATTCATTTAGTAGATGCTTTCATCCGAAGCGAATTACAAACTAAAAGAAGCTATAACATAAGTGATTCATTCTAAGGAGACAGTAAGATGGGAAGAGCCTCAAAACAAAGTTGAGAACATTTTAAGAAAATGACGATATGGACAGACTGCTTTGGGTAGAGTTCAGAAGATTATTTCAGGATTGAGGTATAGTGAAAGTTAAAGTTAAGGAAAGTGAGTTTGTGCCTCTTTTTGTACAACGTACCACCAAGTGCCAGCCACTCACTGACTGCAGAGTTCTGGAGAGAACCTAGATGCTTGCAGAGTGTGAAGATCCAGTGATTGTTCGTTTTACAGTATATGCAAGCATCAGTTCCTGACTTATGAGCAGTGGTGTTGTGCTAGAAAGACAGCGATCTCTGTCTTCACCAGGCTGAGCTGGAGGTGGTGCTCTTTCATGCAGGCAGAGATGTCTGCCAGGCAAGTTGAGATACATGCAGTGAGGTCATCAGGCTAGAACGAGAAGTAGAGCTGCATGTCAATTGGGAAGGAGTGGGAGAAAAATCCAAGTGTCTGAATTAATGAAAAAGTGAAAACAAGTAGTTTATTCTGCCTGACATGACAGTTAATTACTTTCATAATGTAGTCAGGTTTTATAAGTCATATTAGATAATATTGTATGACTTAAATAAAATAATTAATTTTGTTGTTACCATATAAAATAACATTTTAGGTTACCTGACAAACATTGTTTTTTAGTTCCCAGAACTGTTGTGTATATTGAGAAGTACCCTACCCCTGAGTTATTCTAGTGATTAGTTAATGTAACTTAGACACTATTTCAGTCATCTTTTTTTCCCTTTTTCTTTGTTTATTATACATAGGGGAGGCCGGGACTGTTTTTCACACATTTTACTCCTGTTAATATTTTTTTTTTGTTCAAGGTTTACTTTTGCTAATTTTTGTTAAGCCACATACCTTAAAGTCTTGGCTACAAAAAAAGCTAATCCCAGAATCCTTCCCTGTGTGATGCTAAAGGAGAATCAAACAGCCTGTGTGGCCATTAGTGATTGCCAAAGCAATACTGATTGATAACTTCATGCTTTGCCAGCACTAAAGTCCAAGAGCTATGGAGAAGGGAGCATGTCCGTCACCATAGAGACCATTCTACTTTTTTAAGGGGAGTTGGAATTGCGGAGATTTCAGGAACAGATGCTGAAGCTGCTGACCGGTTGAGAAATGAAAGGTGCTGCGTTATTAGAAAGTGCTTACAGATGATAATGTCAAAACCCTGATCGATGACTCCACTTATAGAAACAATGAAATCTGAAACAAGCCCATATCATAGTTCTCTGAGAGCAAAAGTTTATTTTTATTTTTTAAATCCAGTTTATATCTAATATCGAATTTGCTTGAATCATTTTTTAATTATTTGTTTGTTTGTTTTTCTTTTATGGAATGAAAAAATTAAAAAAACTTTTAACCCTTTCTTATCATTACAATGAGTGAAATGTTAGTGGAGCTTTTCACAATGTTTCTAGTATTTTATTACTGTATTGTTTTTCATTAAAATATTGTTTTTATATTATCATAACAATTTTTAAAAAGTTTCATTTACAAAAGTTAGAACCTTTCTTTTTTATATTTTTCACAATCCTAAAACTTATTTTTTTTTATTTTAAGGAGAGACTTTTAAAAATCTTTTAAAAATCTTTTAATTACAATAATTAAAACAAATGTTTCAGTATATTTCTAGGAAAGAAAGAAAATAATAATAATAAGAAAAGAAAAATAAATCAAATATGAATTACAAAATCACTATTAATTGTACACAGAGCAGCATTAAAAGTCCAAGTATTTAAAAAGGGATTCAATTCCCCAATTGAGTTATAGTAAGCAAACTCAATAGCTAACCGGGCAGATACAAAACCTTTTAACATCATCCTAATCTCTGTAGATCCATTTTCTGTGATCTTTGCTTTCCTTGTTAACCACATAGTTAATTTTGCCTGACCAAATAAATAAATAAGCAGTACATCTACTTTTCTTATCTTGTACCCATATTTAGGACCATAAATAAAACCCATCAAAGTGAAATCTTGACCCAACCTTTGACACCACTTTTTCAACTCTTGAAACATTAACCTTAATCTGTCACACTTTACGAATAAGTGAAAAAGAGTTTCTGTTTCTAAACATAAAGGACACCTCTCATTAACCTCATGATCCAAGCATGCCCTGTGTCTGTTTGTAGCTACCATGTATGACCTGCCACTGAAGATCACCCATTCTTTTTTCAAAGGGGACCTTATACAGGGTCCTCCAACTACATTTGGAGGATGAGATTTGACCATCAAAATTTTACCACTTAGATTCTATCAGTTCCAACAGTTCCTATATTCGCATCACTTTCACACAGATGTAATAAATAGATCTCTTGTCTGCATCATGGAACAGTTTGAGCTGTGGTGTATCAAAGTTCAGCAGTTTACTATCTATTTTCTGCCAAGTGCCTATATCTGCTTTTACTTCTAATGCTGGAAACTCCTCAATCTTGTGACTACCATTGTGCTCCACCATTTCCTTCTCAAGAACCCATTTAAAATCCAATGGTAAGTAACACATTCTGAATCTCAGTTAAATGTCTCTTTGTCACTCGTGTTGAGGTTACATTTATCCTTATTGCAACGTCTTCAGGTGTCAACCACACATTCATGCACAGAAAATGTGATACCTTGATGAGGCCTGCTCTTATTAATGCAACTTTCATTGATGAAGAGTTTAATCTCTTCACTGGCAGAACAGGATTATAAATGATATGCTCTTCTGTAACCCACAGTCCATCTGCAAATCCTTGTACACGAGAGGTGGTAAAAACCTGCCACACTCTCAGCATTGTCCGATAATACGTTGTTATACCATTCAAGTCCACTACTTTCAAGTCCATTAAAAAGAGATGCCAGTCAAGTCCGAGATTCCCTCTTTTCCTCAGTAATCCACAAGCTATGTCAGTCCAGCTGATATGCCTTTTGTACAGCAGTCTTTGAGCAGCCTCCAGCCTGAAAGTAGCAATTCTGTATTCAATGTCAATCAGTCCTTGTCCTCCTTCACAAACTGGCAGATATAGTACTGCCCCTCTTATCCAGTGCTGACCTGTCCAGAAAAATATACCATATCTCATTGGATGTTCTTCACTAGTCTTGCTGGAGGATCCAGAAAAGCCATTTTATGCGACAGCGAAGAAGCAATGAGGTTGTTGGCTATCAAAATTCTCCCCCTATAGGATAGTTTAGGAAGCAACGATTTCCAGTTAGACAACTGGGCACGTACTTTCTCCATTATCCCATTCCAGTTTTTTTTTCAGGCAGTTTTATCGATCTTACATCACCCCTCGGTCCACACCATAGAGCTTCACTTTTGGCTCAATTGATCTTAGCCGATGAAGCCTATTCATTACATTGAATCGAGGTGAATGCCCTTTTTTCCATCTCTAATTAACACTGTAAGATCATCAGTATAGGCAGACAGTTTCACAGGATTATTTACTGAGATCTCAATATTCAAACCCTTAAGTTCAACTCTCAATTTACAAAGCAATGACTCTATAACTAAACTATAGAGCAGACCTGAAAGAGGGCAACCATGACTTATACCTTTTTGGACATTTATAGACATACTTAACCCTCCTGTCATCTTTACTAAACTTTCAGCCTTATCATAAAGAAATCTAACACATGATATAAAACCATCTCCAAAACCATTTGCTCTTAAAACCTCAAAAAGATAAGAGTAGTCCACTCTATCGAATGCCTTTTCTTGATCTAGGGATACTACTCCCAAATCAATATCATTATTCAAAGTATAATCAATAACATCTCTCATTGAAAATAAATTATCCTTTATACATCAATACAAGAGTTCTGATCTTTTTCAATTAAAACATTCATATAATTGTTTAATCTATTAGCAATTCATTTCGAAAAAATCTTGTAATCTGTATTCAGCAAAGCTACAGGTCTCCAGTTTTTAAGAAGTGTCTGATCACCTTTTTTTGGTGCTAACATGGAGGGATTCTATTTTGATTGAACATAAAATCACTTCATAATAGTCTTTCCAAATAATGCTCCAGAAATGTGTATAGAACTCAGAAGGAAGTCCATGCAATCCAGGGGCTTTCCCTGATGATAGCTCTAGCATGGCTTTAGTAACTTCTTCAAACTCAAGCAAATTGTCCATTTACTTTTGTTGTTCTGAATTAAGTTTCGGAATATAACCAAAGAGTTCAGTTATGCTATCCAAATTAGTAACATCAGCAGTATACAGCTTAGAATAGAAATCAACAACAGAGTTCCTCCATTGCATTTGGTTCAGATATTAACACACCATCATCATTCTTAAAATATAACATTTGTTTTTCTTGACAGACCTTGTGCTCTAAATTAAAGAAAAATGTTGTTGGGCCATCAATATCCTTAATATGAGTAAAATGGGCCCTAACAAGAGCACATTTAACCTTTTCTTGTAATAGAGTGTTTAATTGTAACTTCCTATCAACAATAACACTTATTAAATCAGGCTCTCCCTTCCACCACAAGCACAGTTCTCCCTCATTATCTCCATCACTGTGGGTCTCCTGAAGGAAAGTTACTCCAATATTTTTATTGAAAACTTGTTTATTCCGGTCTCTAAGTCCATTTACGTTTAAGGATCCTATATGCAAAACCTCCATGGAGACAGAAAAATGAAGAAACACAGTAAAGAGAAAGAAACAAAAGACAAAACTGCTGCTGTAAGGCCATCATATTTATTTATATTTCCCTCTAATCGGCCTCTCTTTCACCATCTTTTTCCCGTCTTATCGCTGTTATATGCTTTTTCAATCTAAACCATATCTGTTGTGACATATCAGTAAAATCACAATTATTCCTAGCCCATAAAACCAAAGCAATACATTTCTCTACATCAGAAAAAAAATCAGTAACATCAGCCTTCTTCCCTTTTATCTCATTGTACAGAATTCTCTGTGTTTGGAGTGGTGGTGGTGTAGTGGTCTAAGCACATAACTAGTAATCTGGTAATCAGAAGGACACTGGTTCGAACCCCACAGCCACCACCATTGTGTCCTTGAGCAAGGCACTTAACTCCAGGTTGCTCCAGGGGGATTGTCCCTGTAATAAGTGCTCTGTAAGTCGCTTTGGATAAAAGCGTCTGCCAAATGCATAAATGTAAATGTAAATGTTCTTATAATGGAGAGGAGCACAGAATAAGTGTTAAGTGGAGTTAATATATGCGCTATTAGCGTTGATACAGAAATGTAGTAATTGTTGAACGAGTCTAGCACCATAATGCTGCATCAGCCGTTCTGACTGGAAGATTCTCTGAATTGCTTGTGTTTTAGGGACATTGTATGAATAACAGACAAAGTAAGATCACTGTTAATTACTTTATTATATTATATACTGTCTGAGTATATGCTAGAGATACTGTTTGTAAGTTCAGTTAATTTATATCAGAGTTATCGGTTTATGATCATCTATAGTTAAGTGACGTAATGCACAATGTTGATTATCTGAGGAGTTATTAACGTGATATAGCGAATATTATAGATTGTATATGAGAATATAATGCTCTAGAATGCTGAGTTATGTTATTTACATTCAATGTGTGTAAATGCTACTTGTCTATTCTCTATTGTTCTAGAAACCTTACATATGTCCTTCTTACATATGCATCTTCATATGACAACATCAGAGAGATTATTAAAGGAATATATAATCTATCAGTGACTCAAGAGTCTTCTAATAGGAACACTGTGGCTGTCAGTGCATACCGATCCAGTAATTCAAATCCTAATTAGGGACATGTTCCTTCAAGCCGGATGCTGACTACCACATATATGTAATTGCATAATGATAATCCCTCCTGTTCAGATCATCCAGTTGGAAGACCAGTGAGACAAAGTAAACATCCTAAGCATATGGAGGACTATGTTATGGATAGTAATCTTACAAAATTAACTAGTACCCCATCATGCTCACTAAATACACAGTCAGTGACTTCTGTAGCAAACAGAGCTGTAGAGAGCACAGTATCTTAACCAACTAGTATGTCTCCTTCAGCACTTGAAGCAGAGCAAGTCCAGTCAAAGGATATACTGTTCCTGAGAGAACTGAAGGAGAATATCTTTGCTGCTGTGGATGAATAAACCACTGAGATTGCACAGTTTACGAGCAGACTGTCTCTTTGTGAGAACAGGCGACAGCATCGACAGGATATGTTAAAGCGTATTAATGCATTCTTACTGGAGGAGGAAACAGATAACCTCTCAATCCAAGGAGGAGATATATCATCTCAGAAGGGAGCACTTTCCCCTGAACCTGTTTTTATCATTACCTCGACTGCCCCACACTTCTCAAAGACAGCCAATTTAACCAAATCTCAGTCTGAGCTAATAAACCCTAAACCAAAGAGGGTTGAATCTCCTCCGATCACGTCGGTATCAGTTATACAAAAATTAGCCCATAGTGCTAGAAATCTCAAGCAGCACAGCTAATTATTTTGCCACACAATATGAGTTTTATATGAGTTTTCCACTCAATTCCTCCATCATACTGTGCATCCCATATTCTTCCTACAGCGCCTGATGCTGTGCCACAGGGAGGGCTACTCCCACGGATACCATATTAATATAATTCACTTCCTAAGCTTAGAAGGTCCTTAGGACCAGAGAATGCTGCTCATTCGACCCAGCAAGAATGGGCCATCAATCATCCAACTGCAGCACTTACGATGCAACACTTGGTAGATCCAGTTCATACCAACTGTCAGCCCAGTTATCTCGGTGCATACGCAGCAGAGCATTGTTATCCTGATGCACCTGGCCATCGGTACTCAGTACCACAAGTAACCTGGCCACATTATGTCAATTATTGGTCAGCTCACACACCACCCAACTTGTGGGGGGTCTCGAAGCCTTTTATACCAGACTTTGCTGTAGACAGTGAAAGAGATTTTGCCAATTTAAAACTAGCTTTGGATAATCTACTTCTGAAGCACCATGTGCTGCTTGAACATCTTAAGCTTCCAAAAGCTCAAATGATAGGTCAGTCTCGTCGACATGAAGCTCAGCCATATACAGCAGTGATGCAGGATTTACAGTTACATTATGGTCAGCCGCATCAATTAGCGCAGAGCGAAATAGCAGCCATACTTAATGCTCCAGCAGTGAAAGTCAATGATGCTAGTCGTTTTCAGTCATTCACATTAAGAATTCATCTCCTTGTGAGCATGTTATTGTCTCTAGAAGACCCAAGGGGCATTGAGCTCAGACATGCTGCTTAGCAGACTCCCGAAGTATCTCAGAGATAACTTCATTGTGTTCTTACAGCTGCAAGGCAAGTTTATTGTATGATACCTTCAATAGAGATGTGGAATGATTGTGGCAACTAGATTCCCTACCTTATCACAGTGAAAAGCTGTTGACTAGTTCTAGAGAGGACCAAGAGTCTATTAAGATCCTACAGAGCAAAAACTGTAGGGTGTTAGTTGATGGAGTTCATCGTTATGCCACCCTTCTCTTACAGTCTACAGATTCCCCCAAACTGAGAGCTACTCAGGAGTCAGTGCTAGCTAATCTCCATAGTACGGAAAAGAGACTCATAGATCAGCCACAAAGGTCAGCCGCCTATCTAGGGTAGATAGTTAAACTAATAAAAGTGGGAAATGTTAGAGAAATTACAGCTGAAGCTGCTAATGAATCTCATCTACCATAATGGGAAGGCACGTATAGTGTTAAATTGTTCCTTCGTATACAATGGTACTTCCCTCAATGTGCAGCTCTTGCCAGGACCAAACCTTGGACCGTCCCTCCTTGGGGTATTTTTGCGATTTCGAAGGCACCAAGTTGCAATAAGTGGAGACATCAGAGGTATGTTTCATTAGGTTCACCTGTTACCTGAAGACAAACCCTTGTTAAGATTTCTTTGGCAGAATTTGCAACGAGAGATCCCACAGAAAATATACGAATGGCAGGTGCTGCCGTTCGGAACAACCAGTAGCACTTGTGCATTACAGAAGCACATCAAAGAGCATCCTGATCTTATCCAGTCAATCGAATCCAATTTCTATGTTGTTAATTGTCTGGAGAGTTTCCCTACAGCTGCAGCAGCTAAGGCGGATATGGATGAATGGATGACTTATGTGCACTTCTGGCAGACGGTGGATTTGAAATTAGACATCAGTAGTGGCTCACTTACCACCTGATGTTAGAACCCATGACAATAGGGGTGATCCTTAAGTAGCCACACTAGGAGTTTGTTGGAATTGTGGGACAGATACTCTAGGTTACAGATAGTGACCTATCGAGCATTCAACACTGACAATTTGTGCATTTTATAGAGTACTTGTAAGTCAGTATGACTCTTTGGGTATTATCACACATTACAAGACTAGGGCCAAGATTCTCATACAGCAGTTATGGTCTAAGAGAATAGATTGGTATGATTCAGATCTCCCTGCAAATCTGCGTGAGTCTTGGAACGAATGGGAGAGCGAATTACCTCACCTCAGTGCAGTACTGATCTCGTGTTGCTATGTCCCTGAATTGAAGGATAAAACAGGGAATGAACATCACCTTCATGTTTTCTGTGATGCATCAGAGAGGGTGTATGGAGCAGTAGCATACCTCTCTACAACTCACAAGAGTGTCACTAATGTTTTATTCATCATGGCCAGATCGAAATTGGCCCCTAAACGTTAACAGACCATACCACGCCTAGAGTTGTGTGCAGCACTAGCTGGAGCACAGCTGGCGAGATTGATCCAGACAGAATTGTCATCTTTCTTACAACAGACCACACTATGGACAGATTCAACAACTGTTCTAGAATGGTTATAGACAGAGTCATGCAGGTTTAAGGTATTTGTTGGCACGCGTGTTTCAGAAATACAGGAGCTAACCGATCTGCAATCATGCCGATATCTCGACTCACTAAACAATCCGGCTGATGATTTGACACATGGTAAGAAGCTTCTAGAGCTTACTCGACACATTAGATGGAGTAAAGGTCCATCCTTCCTTTCACAAGGTTCAGATAAGTGGCCTGAGAGACCACACACTGCTCAGCCACCTAAATCCAATTAGCTTAAAAGTCTGACATTCTGTAGTTTAGCATCTGTGTCACCACAGAATGATATTCCAGAAGCAAATCAGTTTGCTTCATGGAAAGAGCCAATCGAAGCTGTACGTCAGCAACGTCACAGGGCGGCAGAGCCAAATCAGACTCAGTTAACTAACAGTTACTGTGAAGACATAGCTACTCTCTGTAGAGCTTGCCAAGCACAGAACTTCCCAGAAGAGCTTGCTTCTCTTAGGGCAGGTCAGTCAGTTCATGTCAGTAGTAGAATTAAGGATCTAGCCCCAGAGCTGGATCAAACAACAGGTCTTATTAGAGTAGGTGGAAGGCTAAGGCAGTTTCAGCAGATTAGTGGCTTTGAGATTTACCCCACTGTACTCGATTCTCATCACCCTCCTACAGTACTTTGCCTTCTTATTAGCCCTTCGAAGATTCATTGCTCGGTGAGACAAACCAGCAGAAATAATTTCAGATCGAGGTACAAATTTTAGAGGTGCTGACCTCGGGACTCCTATCCTGAGTTCACCAGAACCGGCTGGATCCAGCTCCATTCCTGCTTCATGTTGGACTTCACTGCTACATGTCGCTGAATGATGATGACTAAATGCAGCCGGTGCCAGCCATATATCACTTCAGTCTTTTATGATGGACTTCAGATGATGACCTGATGCCAACTCCAACCTGCATTACCTCGGTCTATTGATGGACTATGATCATGAAATGGAATGCATAGACTAACTATTGCCAACAAAAGCCTTCATCAGCCAATTAACAAGGACAATTGCATCTATGTGAACTTCTGCAATTAATCAAGATGGACTTCAAAGACTGTGGTCATTAATCTTACAGTTCAAACACAATCGATGTTTAATCACTGTCCCTTAACACTTACTTTGTTTAATAATTTTAAACCATGACTTGCAGTATACATAAGTAATATTGGCATTATATTCATGATGTTAGCCAGAGGGGAACTGGCCCCCACAGTGAGTCTGGCTTCTCCCAAGGTTATTTTTCTCCCATTAACCAACATCTTATGGAGTTTTGTGTTCCTTGCCACAGTCGCATTCAGCTTGCTCACAGGGGTAATAAATACACTTATTATTTAATTTCTTATTTTCAAACACAATTCACAATCGTATTTCATCTAATTACACAATGATGACTCATAGACATTATAGACATTACAGTTGTATCTTCTATTAATGCCTGATCTTCTGTAAAGCTGCTTTGAAACAATGTGTGTTGTGAAAGGTGCTATACAAAAAAAAATTCTTGACTTGACTACAACTGCCCATCCTGCGTCGACCATGTAATGGGCAGACGGAAAGGAAGAACTGTTGGAGTCGTTTCCTGTCCTGGGCCGAGCATGCACAGAACTCCCTGTGTCAGACTTCCACCAACCTCATAGCTGTCCAATGCGTACTTGGCTACCAACATCCTCTTTTCTCTGGTCCGGAGAACCATCAGACATCCCAGCAGTCAACCATTGGTTTAGAGAGAGCGAGAGGGTCTGGGACTTGGCTCACCAACCCCTGCAACGGGCAGTGCGCCGCCAGAAGAGCCATGCCGATGCCCGGAGATCTTTAACTCCTATTTACAAGCCCAGGAAGAAGGTGTGGCTCTCCACAAGGGACATCATGTTGCACCTCTCTTGCAAAAAGCTAAGTCCCTTTACATTGGTCTCTTCACTATCGCCAGACATGTACCAACTCCAAATCCCCCCTGCATATAGCATTCACCCTACCATCCACGTCTCCCTTTTGAAACCTTAACACCCATGTCTCTCTCCTCACTCCTCAGAACTCGATCTGGCCGACAACCCCCCCCCAGCCACTAATCCTGGAAGACGGACTGATATATGCAGTCCGAGACATCCTGGACTCCCGACACAGCAGGGGTCGTCTCAAGTAACTCATAGATTGGGAAGGCTATGGTCCCGAGGAAAGATCATTGATACCTCGAGACGACATCCTGGACACAACCCTACTCTCCAAACTTCACGACACTCACCCAAACCGTCCAGCTCCTCGTGGACGGGGTCAGCCACAACATCGGGAAGCATGTCCCTCTGGAACGGTCCATGGAGAAGGGTAATGTCACGGATCCACCTGGCCCTCCTGCCACATACACACAACCCTCCCTCTCTCCTGAATACTGATCATCTGTACCTACCTCTCACCACCGCGTCAATCAGCTCCTCTACTTCAACCCCATTTTCCCTTCACTTGTTGTCTGGTCTCAACCCAGAATACAGACTCACTCACCTGCGATCTCTTCTTGATTCCTCTCCACTGTCTACCTTCCACTATGTGTTTGTCACCCCAAGGATTATAACTACCTGCATCAACACAAACCATCATCAGGTTTCAGTTCATCACATCTTCACAGATTTGCACACATCTCACCTGTTTTCACTGTTTGTGTTGTGTATCAATGAATGTGTTGATGTTGTGTTGGTTTCAACACCATCATCGAGTATGGGTTTCTGTGACAACATACGACTATTACTGGCCTACAGTTTACAGCAATACATTTTGCAACTGAATTCAATCAGATTTATTATAAGGGCTTTTCAAAGGGCACGTCAATGTACACCTGCATCAAACAGATGCATTAGGGTCAAACTAAGAAAACATGTCTTAAGATCCCATTCGGATTTGCACTCCATCAATCTATGTTTGAACGTGTTCGTATATTGTACTGTCTGCTGTCGGTGAGTGTGGTTTGTTCTGTGTGTTGCCTTTAAAGCTTGAGATTTTGCTTTCTGCCCCCTGGAGAAAACAGGTGCTACTTCAAGCCATTGGTAGCAATATTCCTTATTATGGTCTGGACACATTGTTAATTGCGTTCTTTTTAACACATTATTTTTTATATAATTAATCTCACTGAATTAAGGCATGAAATCAACAGCCCTAATATTGTTGTTAATCTGAATATATAGTTATAAATCCAGAATATAATGTCTGAAAATATCATTATAAATCTCAATATATAGTTATGAAACCTGAATATATACTTGTTAATCTAAAAATATACATTTATAAAACTTAATATTTTCTTATAAATCTGAAAATAGAGATAAATCCAAATATGTTGTTATAAATCCTGAATATTTGATTTATTTCTATATTTTCAGGATTTAGAACTATATTTTCAGATTTTTATTTACAATTAAATATTCAGACTTAAAACAAAATATGCAGGATTAAATATTAAGATGTATAACTATTCATATTTATAATTATATATTCAGATTTATAACTATGTATTCAGATTTACCATTCTTTCTCATTTAGCATTTATAAATACTGTATATATTCAGGATTTAATATAATTATTTCCTGTTTGCCCTAGCATAATTTGCATGTATGTATGTACAGTATATTCTACTGTATAACAACATTGTGATATACACCTGTTACAGTGATTTTACTCACACCTTGATATAAGATTTATGTCTTAACTGTATACCACACATTCTACTCACCATATTAATATAAAAGAATTACAGTGAAAATTAATAGTTTGTTCTTTGATGCTAAAGGGATCTTTCTTTGCAGCTCTTTAGCTTTTTAGTTGAGTAGCTTTAGAATGGTGACTGTCCTCAAAATCCTAAACATTAAAAAGCCACAGACCATTGCAATAGACAATTGTTCCAGACTCCCAATGTCAATGTAAGTTTCACTTGAAAACATTAACCTTTGTCTGATTAAAATAGATTTCGAGACAGGAGATGTATACCGCAGAGGTTAGATTCACCTCTAACATAAATGGAGTCTGAACTTTGTCCCTGCACATAGAAGGAGTTTAAATTTAGCAAATTGCATAGACAGTGACTTTAATTTGCAGATTGGTTTGGAGGAATACCATCTGCATCTGTTTCTTGCACACAACACAAACTCACTGAAAAAGCTCTGCTGCTGGTCAATAAAATGACAACATTAGCTCTCACATGGCCTTTGTTAGCATGCACGTGCACACAAACACACACACACACACTATAGTCTTACTATAGAGAAGAGAAAAATGATCCCCATTAACACTTTTAACTGTATCTAACTCGACATTTCAAATACACATACGGATACAAATATATTCATTTGGCACAAAACAAAGGATACCCATACAAATGTCCACTGCATTATGTTTTATGAACGTTATCCACCATTTTATGTTATATCTTGAAACCTATGGCTGTGTCTTGTTTGGATGGCTGCGTCCTCCTGAGGTCGAATTGTTTGGCCGCATACGTCATCGAGGCTGTCTTGTTTCAGAAAAGCATGTAGGACACTTCAAATACAGCCTTTGAATGCGACCTTCTTTCACGGGAATTTGGAGGATCCTACAATTCTTTGCTTCAACGGAAATGTAAAGAAAATAAAATAAATAACACAAATTGCCCATAAATATGATGTTCACATGCAAGTAATGTTAATTCCCAAGCTGAAGCACCTCAGTAGATGGTGCAGAGTATATAATATGTATAATTGTATTAATATATTTGCAGTGACCAACCTGCACCCAGACCTGGTCCTTTGGTCCAAATCCTGTCAAAGTGTCTACATAGTGGAGCTGACAGTCCCGTGGGAGGAAGCCATCGATGAGGCATTTGAAAGAAAAATGTTGCGATATGCAGAGTTGGCTGCCGAAGCAGAGGACGGGGGATGGAAGGTAAACTTGCGTCCAGTGGAAGTGGGCAGCAGGGGCTTTGTAGCTAGTTCCACCACAAGGCTACTAAAGGAGGTTGGAATCAGAGGACAAGCTCAGCGGAAGACCATCAAAGACCTTGCAACTGCTGCCGAAAGAAGCAGTCACTGGCTGTGGCTGAAGCGGAAGGAGACTGTATGGGCTGCCAAGTGACCTCATGGAGCCTCCGGTGCGACACAAACCCAGGTCTGATCATCCTGTGGTGGGCCAGCCTCAGGTGAGGGTGTATTGTGATAAAAGGCCGAAACACCCAATGAGGCCGGGGTGCACAACTGAGGATGTGTCATATTGGAGGCACCAGGTGGTCATCCCCCAATCCAACCCCACCCAAGAGGACATCTCCAACAACAGCGATTGCTGATTATCAAGGGATTTTTAACATCTAGTCCTAGTAAGCATATAATGAAAATATAGTATTAGACTAAAATTACACCTGTAAAATCAATTTTCTTTTCAATTTACATCATTTTAATGCTCCTTTTTTTTAGCAAAAATATTATTTTAAAACAACTACATATACATGTTCTTCCCATTCTCTTATAAAGATAATTTATACAGAAATACACAAGAATTTTTGTTGGAATGGTCACAAAACTCATTACGCTACATAAAGGCCTCAAACTCTTTTGCTCGTTCACTCTTTTCACTGAACACTCTTTTTGACATACAGTATATGCCATATACAGGTTTGATAAACACTCTCTTGGTGCAGGAAAACTAAAGTGGCAGAGAGGTTGAGCAACTGATTTGGTGTGACATCAAAGAACTCTTTATTTGAGTTCTTGTTAAATCTTTACACAGAAAATAAAGTCAAAGGAAATAAGTCAAGCAAGAAAGAGAAGCAAGAAATTGTTCCCAGTCTGAAATACAACTCGTAAATCAGAAAATAATAATGTGCCATCTATCAAATATTTGATGACAGGTCTATACAAAAACACGAATGAATGTTGGAAATATCAGAACAGGAATATGTGCATCTGCATATAAAAAAACGGTGTTAGACATAATTTAGCGCAGGTGTAAGCGCCCTTACAGCTTTTCTCTCCCGGACGGGCACTTGACCACGCCCCCGCTGCCACACACGGCTTGTAATAAAACAATTGCAGTAAACCGTAGCCTACCAAGAAAGTCATTGGTCACTATCTTCCTCGTCCTGTGCACTGAAACCACTGAAGTCATCTCCTTCGGTGTCGGAGTTGAATAGCCTCAGATTTAGTTGTCTTTTTGCACTGAGTCAATTCCTCAAGCTGCTGTTTCCAACGTCTTATCATCGACTCATTAAGACCAAGCTCCCGTGCAGCAGCTCTACTTCCTTTTCCAACAGCCAGATCAATCGCCTTCAACTTGAAAGCAGCATCATATGCGTTTCTCCATGTCTTTGCCATGGTGAGGGTGACAAAATTACTACCGTAATCAGAATGATGGGAAGTTTGAGCGCGCTCGATTTAATCTAAACAGTAAACAAAAAACGTTGTTTTGACCTTAACCCGTTCGGCAATTTCATTGGTCTAATGAAAGCTTCATGCCGCCAAAAAACTGAGCACGTCACAGAATGTTTTTTTTAATTTGTTTTATCAAATTTGAAAGCGGGAAAAATCCATATATAAGCCGCGTCATTGTATAAGCCGCGAGGTTCAAAGCGTGGGAAAAAATTTGCGGCTTATAGTCCGGAAATTACGGTATCTCATTTACTAACCCTCATGCCATCCTAGATGTGTATGACTTTCTTCTGCAGAACACAAATCAAGATTTTTAGAAGAATATCTCAGCTCTTTTGGTCCATACAATGAAAGTGAATCGGTGCTAAAATATTGAAGCTCCACAAATCACATAAATCAGCATAAAAGTAGTCTAATGCACGTGCCTCCAGTGGGTTAATCCATGTCTTCAGAAGCGACATTGTCCTCCTTTTGAGATACAATGTTCAATAATGATTTAGTTCTTGTATCTTTTAAGCCCAGAAATAGTTGTTTTCTCATTCTAATGCATGATGCACAATGTTCTGAAGTTTGTGACTGGTGGAAGTAGTACTCTTTAAATGTTTATACTTTTCTATCTTTATAAAGGCAAAGCATAATTATAAATAATTTTATCATCTTTATTTATTATACCAATTAACACACTCTCTACATCAGGGGTCGATATTATTAAAAAAACAAACAATATTTTCAAAAATAATTATTATTAAAAATGTCACTGTTTTATTCTATTACATTAAAATGTTTTAAGCCACTAAAGTTATTCAGCCAAAGGTAGTGAGTGGTTTTCTTGTTTCCTTGTTAATGTTTGATTAATAGCCTTTAAATGACATAGCCTACTAGACAGTGTTCAATTCACTTACATGTACACTTCAAGTCTGACATTTTGATGTAAATACGCTTTTTGTCCCACTGTTTAAATTCACTTTTGACATAAATGACTGCGTTTACATTAAATCCTCATCAAGATGGGCATTGGCAGAATTATAATGTGTATTTGACCATTTAGGTGCGTAACCATTAGCGCTCAAACATTAGCCGCCTGCCAATTAAACAGCAAGTTACAGACGTCAAGTTACTAAATGGAACCTATTGTAAACTGTTTCCAAATGTTTAAATACCATCACTGTCAGTGATACCACAACAGATCATCGTCCATCGTGATGGCTGACCAACATCACGATGTAGAGCCACCATCGTGATGCCACGCCCCCTTTTGCGAGTCTTGCTAGTGTGACTCACTAATCCTAGTCTCTTCTATAGTTAACCTAAAAACTTTGCAGGGATTGCTCTGTAAATTAAATTGAGAATATAACTAATGCATATATGCTATTTTAAATACTGTAGTATATGCCAGAGACGTGACGTGTTAGTCTGCAGGCTATAAATACACAAATATTGATCTTGACATTGTTAGCTTCTTGTCTTTTTTTTACATGTCTTACACTGTACATTTAGATTAAAATATTTTATGTTGTAAATAGCCTTTATAAAATTAATTATTAGTAGTTGTAGTGTCTCAGAAAATCTTGCTCATTGTCACATAGCTCTTGTATACACTGAAGCGGCAGTTTAAGATCAACCCAGACCAGCGAACGTCAAATAACTTTTGTCTGGTTAATACTTTTAAAGAAAAATTTCCTTGGCCATAAATCCATAATGTCAAATCAAATGAAAGAAACAAGGTGAATATGAATAACACACATTTATTAAAACATAGAAGAACAACAAATAAAGAACAAGAAAACGGGAACAACACTCAGACCGAAACTCGGCATTAACATTTCACTTATAATTAGCAGCACAATTAACTTCAGCACAGGCTACAAAATAAATTATGTTATTGAAATATTGTAAAGTGGTCATATGAACTACACAAATGAACGTTTAAAAAATAATATGCAAAATCGAATAGCTCCAGAACGGATGGCTGAAAAATGCGTAAAGAAGTCTAATATCTTTCACCATAGACCATGTTTAAATTTTGATGTTTCTGGCCAGAAATACCAACATATTCACTTTATCTGGTTTTAATAAGCTGCGGATTGGAGTAACTACACTACCCGCTGTGCTGAAGACCCGCTCTGATGGAGTACTGGTAGCACATATGCACAGATATTTCCGTGCTAATCTTGCCATGAACGGAAACCTTTTGTCGTTCGTTTTCCACCAAGTCAGCGGGTCCTCTTCCCCATCAATGGCCATTTCCTGCAGGTACATGGTAATTTCTGCCTCGACCTTTTGCTCATCAGTGAGTAAAATAACGAAATTATAGTTTTTAAGTGGAAAATAGCATTTATGTAAAGAGATATATTAAAATAAAAAGTGCACAACTCTTCTTAAGTGAAAGCTAAAAAATAAAATGCTTCACGTGTCGTGCAACCTACTGATAAAGCGACGACGAGTCATTAGTTGGGTTAGTAAAATAACGAAATTATAATTTTTCATATAACTTTTGAAAATTATATGAAATTATATAATCCCCCCCGCCCCGCCCCGCCCCACCGACGATATCATCGTCCATCGCGATGTTTAACTGTCAACATCGTCAACTGCCAATTTAGGGGACATCGCCCAACCCTAGTGCATGACAAAAGTCACTTTTCCAACAATTGTTTACAGACAGATTGTTTCACATTTAATTGACTATCTCACAATTCCAGTGGATCAGAATTTACATACACTAAGTTAACTTCCTTTAAGCAGCTTGGAAAATTCCAGAAAATGATGTCAAGCCTGTAGGAAATTAGTCAATTAGCTTCTGATAGGTTAAATAGCTAATTTGAGTCAATTGAAGGTGTACCTGTGGATGTATTTTAAGGCCTATCTTCAAACTCAGTGCCTCTTTGCTTGACATCATGAAAAATCAAAAGAAATCAGCCAATACCTCAGAAAAAACTAATTGTGGACCTCCACAAGTCTGGTTCATCCTTGGGAGCAATTTCCCAACACCTGGATGAACCACGTTCATCTGTACAAACAATAGTATGCAAGTATAAACACCATGGGACCACGCAGCCATCATACTGCTCTGGAAGGAGACGCATTCTGTCTTCTAGAGATGAACATAGTTTGGTGCAAAAATTGCAAATCAATCCCAGAACAACAGCAAAGGACCTTGTAAAGATTCTGGAGGAAACAGGCAGACAAGTATCTATATTCATTGTAAAAAGAGTCCAATATCGAAATAACCTGAAAGGCTGCTCAGCAAGAAAGAAGCCACTGCTCCAAAGCCACCATTAAAAAAGCCAGACTACAGTTTGCAAGTGCACATGGGGACAAAGATCTTACTTTTTGGAAAAACTTACTCTGGTCTGATGAAACAAAAATTAAACTGTTTGGCCATAATGACCATAGTTATATTTGGAGGAAAAAGTGTGAGGCTTGCAAGCTAAAGAACACAATCCCAACCGTGAAGAAGGGGGGTGGCAGCACCATGTTGTGGGGGTGCTTTGCTGCAGGAGGGACTGGTGCACTTCACAAAATTGATGGCATAACGAGGAAAGAAAATTTTGTGGATATATTGAAGCAACATCTCAAGACATCAGCCAGGGAGTAAAAGCTTGGTCGCAAATGGGTCTTGCAAATGGACAATTACCCCAAGCATACCTCCAAAGTTGTGGCAAAAATGGCTTAAGGACAACAAAGTAAAGGTATTGGAGTGGCCATCATAAAGCCCCCAACCAAAATCCGAGAAAATATGTGTGCAGAACTGAAAAAGCGTGTGCGAGCAAGGAGTCCTACAAACCTGACTCAGTTACATCAGTTCTGTCTGGAGGAATAGGTTAAAATTCTAGCAACATCTTGTGAGAAGCTTGTGAAAGGCTACCCAAAACGTTTGACCCAAGTCTGAACGCGAAAATCTGATTTGATCACTTGCAATTAATAGTGCGGAGAGTCTGCCTGAAAAGTCTGAGCATAGCCTAAGTCACTGCCTAACATCTTTTAAAGACTGTGACTATGTGATTTTCAAGGTGCTGTAAGCTATTTTTTATGAGGCAGTATGCAGAAAATGTCCCTACTACCTGACAGATATCACTGAAATAGGTGTCCTGAGACACCTTTCTCTGTAACAGCCCAAGGCTCTGTAAATGGGAAAAAAGTATATGACGTGACACGCTATTGTTTGGCCAATCACACTTTAAGGCACTACCTGCTTGTCAGTCATTTTGAGCCTATGGGTGTGCTGACATGTCTTTTGAGGGAGGGATTCCGGTGGTTTCCCACTTGGTTCGATTGCTTGGACTGAACCCAAGTTTGTTTCCTCCCCCCTCCCGCTGCCCCTGAATCTTAGGTTTTGTCCACCCTAATACATTTGAGTTTTCAGTTTCCTAATGTCATCATTTTCCAAAGTATGCCATTATGGTGAGTTCCAGTTCATATTAGATGCATAGACAAAGCTAAATTATTGTGCTTTCAAATGAAAATGGATTAGTGTAGATGTGGCCTTATCCTTCAAAGTATTTCTGACAATCTCAGACATTTTTGGTCACAGTTTCGTCAACCTAGTCTCATAAAATGACATTTACTATGACAAATTTTTTACAAGCTGAGTTTATGTGCCACTTTCTGCATTGTGCTGCAGTTTCCTAGTGAAATTGGTGCTACAACAACTGTGCTTTTTATTCACTTTCACACAAATCACATATACAACGGCAGATTATGACTTTATAAACACCCTGCTATGTTATGATATCTGAACACTTTTACTATAACCAGAGGTGTATAGTAACGAAGTAAAAATACTTTTTACTGTACATAAATATAGTTTTTTCATATTTGAACTTTACTTGAGTATAAATATTTCTTTGAACTTTTACTTTCACTTCATGAAATTTTCACTGAAGAGAAAATGTATACTTTTACTCCGATAAATTTCTCCAGACCCATTAATGACATTTACGACATGCTAACACCAAAAAAAAAAGTAACAGCTGTTCTCTCTCTCTCTCTCTCTCTCTCTCTCTCTCTCGCACACACACACACACATGTTGGTGCGGCTATCCTTATGAGGACTGTCCATAGACATACCATTTTTATACTGTACGACTAATAGTTCCCAATCTGTCACTCACTCGATGTTGTGTCGATGGAGGTGCAAGCGGAAAGGAAGCACTGTCTCCAAACAAAGGATTGCAAACTGGATCATTGACGCCATAACTATTGCTTACCAAGCCCTGCAGGGCTACGTGCCCATTCTACCAGGAGTGTGTTGGCCTCCTGGGCTCTGACCAGTGCGCCTCTCTAACAGACATTTTCAGAGCAGCGGGCTGGGCTACACCCAACACCTTTGCGAAATTCTACAATCTTCGGGTCGAGCTGGTTTCGTCCCGTCTTAGCAGGAACGAACAGGTAAGTCCGGGTTGTCCGGCCAGGTATATCACTTGCACATAGCACCTTTCACCACCCTTGAGCTGAAGATGTGCTTTCTTAATTCCCAGCAGCATTCACAAATGTGTATCCTGGTTGACTTCCTCCTAGCCCTGTGGCAGGCGAGTTTGCAGAGAAACTTGTGCTAACTAAGCCCCGTACTGGGACAGGTGCTCCGCATGCGCTGGTTCCCTGTAGGTTGTGTCACTACATCGACACAACGTCTCATTCTCTCCATCAGGGAACGGAGGTTATGGAAGTAACCAGGATGATTCTATCCCCTAACCCTACCCCTAAACCTCACCCTCACAAAAAACATTCTGCATTTTTACATTTTCAAAAAACATAGTTTAGCATGTTTTTTAAGTGACTTGAATTATGGGGACACTAGAAATGTCCTCATAAACCACATTTATAGCATAATATCCTTGTAATTACCAGTTTGTAACCTAAAAACCGCCCACACACAGAGAGAGAGAGAGAGAGAAATTTGGCTTCTGATGATATATCTTGTAATTCTGTATTTCAGTATTGTACAGATGAATATATAGATGAACAGAATACTGTATGTACGCAGTTTTAGTAGAGGAATGTGCAAATTAAATGATGTTTAAATGGGTATGAGTTTGAAATTGGGTTTGAGGTAGTAGACTAAAATGTAAATTATTAAAAATAAAATGTAAAATAGTTATTTATTCATATTGAACACATTTGTAGTGGTAGAATAAATATGAAAAATAAAATGTAAAAATAGTGACTTTAAATGTTGAACACATGGGTTTGTATAAGTAGCATGTCTAAATTTGAATTTATATGTTTCTTTGTTTTTTTTATGTGCACAATGCACCATACGTATTGCACCATACTGTATACTTGTATACTGTATTGCACTAAACTGTAATATACTGAACCAAGGCTTTGATAAACATCATGTGAGTAAGTCTTTTAGATGCTTTGTCTATGATGGTCTGCACCGCGCATCTGTAGCTTGTGGTGTAACTTGCTACTTTCACTGAAGGGTAGCTTTTAGCTTAGCTAAAGTAATTTTTCTGTTGAGTAGTTTGTAGCTTAGCATTCTACATTTTAGTAGCTTGCTCAGCATTGTTTAAACTATCTTTCGCTCAGCCGCAAAAAAAATCTGACACTCCGAGTCTTTTTTTTTGGCTTCTATTCAAAACTTTGCCAACATTAGCATTACTGTTTTAATTTAGCATGTTAACAACTAACAAGAATGTCAGAATGGGCATGGGGACTGGTGGAACCTAGTCAACACTGTCAATTGTGACCACATTCCTATGATGTACTGTATATTGCACAGTCTGCAAAAAAAAAAAAAGACTGCTGATGCCTTGACTTTTCCTCAAGATCCCGAAGGGGTCATGTAGTACAATTTGATCAGCAACAATTGTGAAGGACAGAAAAAGATCAAACAGTGCACACCAGTCTGGCAGAAGTCAGCAAAATGGCTAACATTGCTTACAGGACCTTCAATGACTTCATGTCTGGTCTTCATGGAAAATCACTAGAAGCATCATGCAAAAGTGAGCAATGAAAATACAAAGACTAAATGTCTTTGCAAAAAGAACTGTAGAGGAAACCCCTGAGGAGCCAAGATTACGCTTTCTCCCTCTAGGTTCCTGCCTTCTGGGCCTATACGTCTAAAAGGAAGAAACCACAGATTTCCCCTGAAAATGAGAACAGACAGTGCGAAAAGTCAGCAGATTACATCTGTACCTGATAAGAGGTGTATGAGGACTTGTTCGAAATTAATTATTTAAGCCCTCGAAAGCAAAGGTAAAAACTAAATTTAAAGTAAACATGAATAAACCATAATATTGTTGGTAAATGTTCTGCTGCTGTGCAGTTTCTGACTTGAGAAAACACACAATGAAAAGCACACACTTCATGACTACAGGGCATTGATTTGTCTGAATCTGCTATAGAGACTGAGGACTGATTTTCCACCACATCTCTCTATAAAAAGAGATTCCACACATTGTGGTTGCAGTTAAAGTACATGCATATTGCATAGCCAGCTTAAAGGAATAGTTCACACCAAAATGGATATTCTGTGATCATTTACTCACTCAAGTCATTACAAACCTGCATGACATTGTTTCCTACCATGGAACACAAAAGGAGATATGTGGCAGAATGTTAGCATTTCACCATTTGTAAATATTGTGCAATAAAAGTGAATGGTGACTGAGACTAACATTCTTCCTAACATCCTCAATTGTCTTCCATGGAAGAAAAAAAGTAATATATGTTTGGAGCAACATGAGTGAGAGTTAATGCTGCCAGAATTAAAATTTTTTGATTATCTATCCCTCTGAAAAGTGAAGAGTACTACACTGTCCACACCGTTCAAGTGATATTTATGACAGGCAAATATGCAGGAAATGCTTAGTTTAGGGAAAAAACTCTGGGAACGGATGGGTCATTGAGCTGCGTTTCTTAGAATCAGTGCAGTAAAGCAATATTTTTTTTCTGAGGAGGGTTGACGTGTGCAAGACCACACATCTGACACCCTACTGTTTTATCATCCGCAGGATGACAGAAATATAAAATGACACAGGATTTCTTACCAAACTCAATGTCAAAAATGTCACAGTCAGCAATCCATTATTTCATTGAGCCTGCAATACTCATATAGCATGAAATTAACTCTTATGAACTTTTTTTTAGCTCACATTTATCTAGATTTAGTTATGAATATAACTGGTTAGTAAATCATCCTGCAAAGTTGCAGTGACTTAAGGTGCGACAACCAAAGTATTCTCAGGCCTTAAGACATGAAATTGCTTGATGTTGAAGAAACACCCTTGCTGTATATAATGTGTTAAAAGGAGCACAATAAACTACGTCTCTCTCTTGCTAACTTTAACTCATCTAAATTTAAAAGCAATTTGTGTCATTTAATATTTCTGCTTGTTAGGCAAGAAAAATACTGCACAACAGATGCGAAAACCAACTGCATTCCAATGCATTGAAAGTCCCATATAGTTTTCTTTCTTTGTGCACAAAAAGAGAAAGACAGATTGTCAGCCTCAGTCACTATTAAGTTTCATTTTATGGAAAAAATTATTATGCAATGAAAGTGAATGGTGACTGAGGCTAACATTCTGCCTAACATTTAATTTGATGTTTAACGGAAGAAAGGAAGTCATACAGGTTTAGTACAACAAAAGGGCAATTATAATGATGCAATGGTGCTATGGCGTATCACCTCCGACTCTCTCTTTTTCCCAGTAAACTGTCTCCATATATAGCTTTCTCCCTTCATGGCTTCAACAGCCCAAGCACAATTATTTAAAAAAAAAAAATCCCACTTTCTTTCTTCACAAGTCCTGTACTGGCAACAATCTACAATAGACGTTCACATTGACAGACTGTAAAAGCATACTTTTATTAGCAGGTAAGCACTTACCCAGGCACTTACCTGTACATCAGTAATTAGTTTTAAATTGATCTGATCAACCTAGCAGTGCAAAGAAAGCAGATATTCCACACAGTACTTGTTGCTTTGTTAAACTACACGACTGTAAACAACTTGAAGCAGCAGGCAAAAAGAGACCTCTGCAGGGGAGAAATAGCTGGTTATGTTACCTAAGGAAAGTCCATGGTAGAGAATCCCCGGTGGTCGTTACATAAAAGTGAGTCTTCTGATAACAGATTCTGTGTCAGCTGGCTCACACCACCTTATCTGCAGGAGAGCATGCCTGCAACGGCCCTCTATTCAGCTAGAGAAGGGCAGGTAATAGAAAGAGCTGACAGGTGATGGATGGACGGCTGAATGGTTGGATGCAGGATGTGAGTTATAACATTAGGAGAGATGGAAAATGGAGAGTTTCATCTGTTTTCCAATAGAGAAACACTCCCTGTGGGAGAAAGAGTAGAGCTGATGGGGGGGGGTTCATGATTGGTGCAAAAAAGGAAATAATAAAGCAATGACAACTTCAGAGTGAACTGTTCTTTACTGCTTCTCTGTGGTTCATTATGGCCTGTTTCACACATCCTGCATCTGCAATGTGTGAGCAGAGCATATTTATTTCAACACCTATATTAACAGGTTCCAGTGTTCACCAGTGTTGGGGTGAATATCTAACTTTCATAGGCCCATATTTAACTGGGTGGCATTAAACAATCAGGCTGACATTAAATTGAACATATAAATTTTAACTAATAAAACTAGAAAACTATTATATTTTATATTTTACATAACTATATTAACAGTGGCGAATTCTCATGGCCAGCAAAGCCTTATTTGCTGGCCTAACATGCCAAATAAATCAATATTTTTCATCCTTTCATTCTCAATCACCTTTAAAAGTATTTTTAATTGCTTTACTTTCTTAATTAATCTACAAACAAATAGAGAGAAACAAAAAGTGTATCTAGTCAGAATGTATTCCTTGATGCTTATGAGGAAAGTGTGACAGCTGTTTCACAAATCGCATGCCCGAACCAAGCTCATTAGCAGAAGCAGCTTGTAGGCTCGTGCAGAAATTCTCAACACTGATTTCGCCGAAATGCACAGTCCGTGGCTGTTTTGAAGTATCTGTCCCTTTGGATTTACCACCAACATTGTACACAAAGAGAACATAACTTGTGTTTGTCTGCCACAGATAGATTGCAAGAGATGCAAAGAATGTAAGCTACTCTCTAAATATAATTTATTCTATGACAATAAGCAGCTGAGAAATGCATTATTTTATCATAAGTGTGACTGGGAGCATGCAAAGACGTTTCATCAATATTTGTTAACTTCCGCCATTTAGTACGGACCGCACCCATATCAGCAGTTAACCATATCGGAGCTCACAAAAATTGCACCTCACCACAATAAGCTCTCTAGGAATACAGGAATGAAAAAAAAGACAAGTGTGACAATAAAGTGGAATTTTGAAGTGGAATTTGGTCAACAGTAGTCCAGCTCACATGTGTTTGGTGTAACAGTGATCTAGCAGAAAATGGTTCCACGCAAGACCAACAGAGATCCAATTCCACCGGATTATGAGTTCCTTTATGGGGTTTTTCTCCATTCTACTGAAAAACTTGAGTTTGATTTAGCTCTCAGTACTGAAACTCAACAGCATTAGTTGTTTCATTGATACACATCATTGATTGACATGTACTGTGATCTACAATCATGCTGCTGGCTATTTCAGGATTTTAAGGCTCAAAACGTAATCATGAAAAGGGTGGTTGCAGTTTTGGGACAAAGCTTGTTTTGGCTCAAATAACTGCACATACAGTTATTTATTATGTGAGAGAATCCATTATGTCTAAGGCTTATTTCAAGCTATAAATATCAGGGACACAAAAACTGTGTTTTTTCATCTTATAAAATTCCATGCTTTCTTTGTTGCTCTAAGACAAGCCAAAAGACATTCAGACAAACTAGCAGTGTATCTAGACCCTAGCTGGTAGGGCTGAAGCCCCGGATCTTTTGTTAATGGCCCCCAAAGTTTTGTTTTGTGATGAAAAAAATAAAAATAACGAAAAAAGTAAGGCTTAATGCTCATTACATCCGGGTACAAAAGCAACAACGCAGACTGCGATTTGGCTTTAAGTGTAAATTAATTCCAATCGGTGAGTCCAACATTACATTAACATTGCATAAATTGACAGTTCGCACTTTGAATTTTACCTGCTGTTAGTGCTTAAGATCATTTGACATGTAACGAACGCCTCGAGTGGGAGCTTTACATTTTATCTCTCTTAGGGGTGCAGCTTTTCTGTATCAGAGGCACTGAGGTTTTATTACGCAAGCCTTATTTCTAAATATATCATCTATAAGCCTCATTTCTAATCTTCTTTTGTTTTTAACAATCCACACACCAAGTACATTTTAATGCATGCACCAGTCAACTTGTTCAGTTGGCTATGCGGGAATAAAGAATGTTTATTGCAAGGGAATGTCCTCAAACGCAACTCAAAATAGCCGAACAATGAATTATAAAGCTATATAGCATGATATAAAGGATTTAAAATGAAAAATCTCACACTAAAGTCAAACAAAAATGATCAAATTGTCACTGCCTGTATATGCGCTCTGCCCGGGCTGGTTCACATTACCATTTCATATGCATGGAGTAACACAGCTGTTGGCAGGTCACAATTTGTGGGGCATGCTGGGATTAGCCGCCACCTGTTAATAACCAAATTATTTTTGTGCATGTAAATGCAATCCTGAAATATGCCAAGACACTTTCAAGTGCATTTACAGTGCTGCTTCTGCCAAAGGGTTGCATGTCTCTGGGGCATTGCTAGACTTCAGTGACATCTGGGGCTTAGCCCACAGGGCAAATTAAAATATTGAAATAAGAAGAATCCTTTCTTTCATTGACTTAAAAAATGACAACCCTACCTTTCAAATAATAATAATAAGCACAACACTGGCACCTGTTCAGAACTTTATATGAGCAAACATCAGGGGCACAATAAATGGATCAAACACTCCTTTAATTTAAATTGTGGATCAAAGAGAAAATTACAACTCTGCTCATTTGATCATTGTGAAGAAACTAACGCTAACAGAAAATCTAGTAAGTAATTTTAAAATTTAAATTTGCAATTGTCATTTATAATATTTTTAGAATAAATAGAAAGGAAAGTGATGGTGGACAACAGCAAAGTGGAGCATCTGATTGTTTACATACAACACCACTAACCAGGGAGATAACTTGGCAATGCAACCGAGCTGAATTTGTGGGAATTTTTTGCAAGCTCTCTGTTCATAAATGAGGTGTGCATAAGTACATGAGTTCTTTCTCCTGTATCTATGGATAACAAGCATTCTCGTACTTTGTTGGTGCCAGACAGCAGAGATGACTAACAAGTACCCAAAATATGTGTGCTTTCATTGATGTAAAAAAAATCAGGCAATTACCTTTTCACCCTTTAATTTCTCTAACGCTTGACAAAAAAAAATGTCAGCTTTGACAAAACAGTAGGTAAATGTTGTTAATCATTTCACAAGCAAAGAGGCACTGCATCAAAAAAGGCCTGTTTAATTCAAAAGGATGAGATAGAAGGTGGGAAATTATTATTGTTTTTGGCACAACAAACTTTGACTAACATTATAAGTGGACCTTAGGGAAAAAAATAAAACTATAAAAAAGTATGTTATTACCCCTTTAAATGATATTGTGGCACTTGCTGCATTTGATCTTGTCTGGCAAATGCTTCTGCCATATCTTTATATCTTCTTCCAGAAAGCCAAGAAAGGTCCATTAAATACGCAGATTATTAATTTCCTCATAACTCACAGTAAAGACACCAGATGGTAAGATGAACCATCGAGTCAGGTTGTGTTGTACTCACAGCAAAATACAAAGGGCAAGCATGTTCTACTCTATACTGAGCCAACAACAAGAGTCTTTTTAGTGGACATGAAACTTGTATTTTGTTTGGCTTTTAAACAAGCAATGATATCAAATACCAAGGTGATCAAATATGGCTGGGCAGCGATGCAGATTTCCTGATTCGATTACGATTCAGATGCTTTGATATCGACTCATATGGGTATATTTCAGTTATAAAGTCCCTTTTACTTGCATATGAAATAAATGTTCTCCCAGCTAATTCTGTGAAATATACAGGGGACCTTCTAACTATAGGTACAATATGAAAACATAGATTTGACTAATTATATATTAAATGGGGTTAGATTTAAAAATGAACAAATCAATGTATTTAATCAATAAATATCATATAATATTGCATATGTAAAATTTTGTTGCATTTGTATTACTTAATTGCATAATTTTTACTATTTACAGGTATTTACATTAATAAGTTGAACACGTGCTAAAAACTGGTACTGTCTCTTTTGTTTCCGTTATTTCTGTTAACAACGTATTTAAATTAAAGCATGTTAATGAGAGAGACTTGAATGTCTTTATCTCATCTGTGCTATGCCTGATTACAATTAAATGTTTATGTTTTGTTGTTTTTGATGAACAACTGACTGTAAAGATCCAAAAGAGTATTAAAAGAGACATTATTCAGTGACAAATGGGTGGCGTGTAAAATCAATATTTTTACTCACACCTACTGTCAAACACATACTGATCTATACATAGCGCATACACATAAGCTACACATAATTATTTTCTCAGGCACTTATTAAGTCTAAATTGATGCACAACTTACATAATTCCAGTAGTACCCCCAAATGACAAAAGCCTAATCAAAAGGTTCATGTGTTGTACTTGCTATAGTTTACTTCCATGTTGTTTCTTCATCAAACAGCAATGTCAAATGTAAATCAAGTCAATCACTGAAACAACAGCGCCACCTTGAGTAATAAATAGCATGTTTAATATATGTGTACACTGCACATGGGATACTGATAATTCACCATTGGTGCACAAAAAAAAAAAACAACGTGATATAGTATGTATTTGTTTGAATATAGTATTCATTTCTCTTGTAATAAACAAATAGAGGATATCTATTTCTTAGTAAACTTATATAGATATAAAATAATCATAAAAATATAATTTATGGAAGGACCCGAGGTATGCATTTAAGTTTAAAGGACTAATAGCAAAAGAGAAGACAACCAACAAACCAAGGGCGTAACAGCCACGGGGGATGTGGGGCGTGGACGTTCCCCACACTCTTTAAAAAGGTGATTTTTGTCCCCTGCACTTTTCCAAGCTAAACCCTTACTGAGTCCAAATGGTGGATTTGAAAACAGTATCCTTTGCGTTTTTTACTTTGGGCTGATTGAGCGACCATCCAGCCAATCACATGTGAGTTTCATGAGTCGAAACAACCCTTACGTAAAGGGCCGTCAGTCAGTCTAATCAATGTGGCTCTATTAATTTCTACAAAGTCGCTTTCAACAATGCAAATTTTCCCATGTTTTTTATTGGCATTGATGTTAATCTAAATAAATAATCTAGAGATGATGAACACACAAACGAAAGCTATTTATCTGTATATCATTCTTGATTGGCAGCATTACGTGTAATGCACTGCAGAAAAAACCCAAAAAGGACAGTCCTTGTTTAAAGCACACATTGTAAGTGGTGTTTATTAGTGATGCCAATATCCAGAGAGCAGGGTGGCTGATAGGCCGATACTAGGGATGTGGCCGAAGTCTAATACATTATTCGGAAAGGCACGAATAATGACTTCAAAAGGAATAACACATTCATCTGAATAATATAAGAAAATATTTCAGTAATTTCAGATCGGATGGCCGCGGTCTCGACTCAGTTTGTGGTCTCTGTTAATTGTGCGGGTCTAAACCTGAAACCTAAACCGGAGCGCAATGTTAATATGTGATGATTTCATGTCAGATCCCATCTATACATCTCTTAAAGTTGACCACATTTATATTCACATCAGCGATTAGGTTAAGACTTTTTCCATAAAAAGTTAAAATGCTCCAAAAAGGTTTAAATGCTCCATAGAGTTTTCCTCTATTAGGAATATTCCTCCTTAAGTAAAACGAAAAATCTGAAACATGCTACATCTTTTTTCTTCTTATTTAAGCTGTGCTACCTCAGGTAAGGTACTATATAAATGTAACATTATTATTATAATTTAACTAAATAATTGTGTCTTATTGTAAAAATTCCTGATAGATGTTTGTAGGCTATATTGATTTTATTTTCACTTCTTTTAATGTTTGAATTTGTATTTATTATTTATTGCAAAATGCATGCTTGACATTTTACATTTTGCTTGGCACCTCCTGCCTTCAGAATAATGTAATTATACATGCAAAGACAAACAAAAATTCTGTTTCATGCAGATATTAATATCAGAAATATCAGGAGAAACCACAGTCAACAATATATTCCACAGTTAATATAGCCAACAAATTCAGCTTCATCTGGTAAGAAAAAAAAAGAATAAAATAATAATTTTAAAACAATAGTTGTACAATAATAATAATAATTATTATTATTATGAAAAGGCATATACAGTACTAGCATATTCTGTTAATAGCAACTTTAAATGTAAGAGTAACATCTAAAAATTGCCATTTCATTTAGTTTTGACACATTCCCATTTTAAGCCCTGCCCACACCTGGTTCTATCTGAATACAGAGACAGATACAGATAATCCTGCCTCGCCCGAACGTTACAATAACACTGTTGTTTTTGTTGTCTTTGATAAAAGCCATGCTCAGCAGCTCACAAAATTTAGGGAAATTATAGATTTGCTTTGTTCCTATAGATAAAACCTCTACTAAAGTCTCTTTGTAGGTCTGTAGACATACACATTTTAAAGGATAAAATTTTCTTTTGATCGTTGATTCAGTGACTAACTAATTTCACACAAGACACTCATTTGTCACCACCTTCTGGCATCACCAGAAATGGTCACTGAATCATTAAATGGATCTTAACAAATTTGGTGAACATAGTCACAACACTCGAGCCCCTTGGATACATTTAAATCCCACAATGCACAAGCACAATTGTCATTATTGTAATTGATTAAATAATTTATTCGGGACCAGCTTGTGCTAATAAAAAAATTACACTCACAAAAAAAGAAATCGGGTATTTCGTTATCCAGGAAAATATATCATGTGTGTGAATACATTTGTTTTGTTACCTCCTTCACAATATATACACTCACCTAAAGGATTATTAGGAACACCATACTAATACTGTGTTTCACCCCCTTTCGCCTTCAGAACTGCCTTAATTCTACCTGGCATTGATTCAACAAGGTGCTGAAAGCATTCTTTAGAAATGTTGGCCCATATTGATAGGATAGCATCTTGCAGTTGATGGAGATTTGTGGGATGCACATCCAGGGCACGAAGCTCCCGTTCCACCACATCCCAAAGATGCTCTATTGGGTTGAGATCTGGTGACTGTTGGGGCCATTTTAGTACAGTGAACTCATTGTCATGTTCAAGAAACCAATTTGAAATGATTCGAGCTTTGTGACATGGTGCATTATCCTGTTGGAAGTAGCCATCAGAGGATGGGTACATGGTGGCCATAAAGGGATGGACATGGTCAGAAACAATGCTCAGGTAGGCCGTGGCATTTAAACGATGCCCAATTGGCACTAAGGGGCCTAAAGTGTGCCAAGAAAACATCCCCCACACCATTACACCACCACCACCAGCCTGCACAGTGGTAACAAGGCATGATGGATCCATGTTCTCATTCTGTTTACGCCAAATTCTGACTCTACCATCTGAATGTCTCAACAGAAATCGAGACTCATCAGACCAGGCAACATTTTTCCAGTCTTCAACTGTCCAATTTTGGTGAGCTCTTGCAAATTGTAGCCTCTTTTTCCTATTTGTAGTGGAGATGAGTGGTACCCGGTGGGGTCTTCTGCTGTTGTAGCCCATCCGCCTCAAGGTTGTGCATGTTGTGGCTTCACAAATGCTTTGCTGCATACCTCGGTTGTAACGAGTGGTTATTTCAGGCAAAGTTGCTCTTCTATCAGCTTGAATCAGTCGGCCCATTCTCCTCTGACCTCTAGCATCAACAAGGCATTTTCGCCCACAGGACTGCCGCATACTGGATGTTTTTCCCTTTTCACACCATTCTTTGTAAACCCTAGAAATGGTTGTGCGTGAAAATCCCAGTAACTGAGCTGATTGTGAAATACTCAGTCCGGCCCATCTGGCACCAACAACCATGCCACACTCAAAATTGCTTAAATCACCTTTCTTTCCCATTCTGACATTCAGTTTGGAGTTCAGGAGATTGTCTTGACCAGGACCACACCCCTAAATGCATTGAAGCAACTGCCATGTGATTGGTTGATTAGATAATTGCATTAATGAGAAATTGAACATGTGTTCCTAATAATCCTTTAGGTGAGTGTATATCCAATTATATCGGAAACCTCTGGGCTGAAGGATTAGTGAATATTCTTGCTTTGAATTTCCTTGATTGATTGATTTTGCATTGAAAATTAAAAAATTATTTAAAAAATGTCAAACTTAAATGAAATAAATTTCTAAATTCAAATTACACTCCAAATTAAACGAAAAAGCTAATAAATAAATAATAAAGGGATCAAATTATATATATATATATATATATATATATATATATATATATATACACACATACATGCATACACGTAACCACCTTTCCATTTACTGTCAGGCAAGTATCCATCTAAACATGCAGTCGGAAAAGGACTTACACAAATGAAGACATAAAAACAATTATAAATGTAAAAATGATGATGATAATAATCACTGAAATATAAATCATGGTTTGAGGTGAACGTGTTTTTGTAATATTTTATACATTTTGTATTATTTTATACAGAAAATAATGTAGAACAGTGTTAGTAATGTTACATATAACATTCTTTCTCAGCCCTGAAACTCAAACCGTTTTCTGATACTAGTCTTTTTCCTTGATGCCTAAACTCAGCCAATCACCAGCACTTTTAGATTTGGGCACATCTAGCATGCTACATGCTTATCACTGACGTTGAAGAGATTAACCCCTTAGGTATCGAAATTTGGTACCGAACGACAAGACATTTTTCGATACTCGATTGTTTAAAGGCAATTCTGTTGGTGCCTAAAATGTATCAAACTCGATGCCCAGCCCTAATCATAAGCAATGTATCAATCTAATTGACTGCACATTCTAGGAGTACAAGCATGCAGGAATGTTTTTTTTTTCAGTCCCCCTAGAAACAAAGTTGTGTTAATGAAGTACTGGGTTAATACAAAAACCAATATTGATGATGACATAATCAATGGATTTGCCCAAGTTGCCAAATAATTGATGTCTTTTAAATATGTTCTGAGCTACATTTTAGGCACGTAGAAGCAAATAAATTGTATATGCACTTCTGTTTAGATTTTTTTTTCATAACCACACTCCTAAATGGCACATAATAACAAAACAAACTGTGATTGATCACTTTGCATGTCAGTCAGACTTTTTCCATCTAAGATGGCAGTTCTTAGCTAGTTTGCGACTAGCGCTTAATCAAACAAGATACAAAGTACCAACAAAAATTATGTTTCTGAGACTTAATAAAAGCACACAAAGACAAGTCACAGAAGCAATGGACTACTTTCCCATGACAAGTCCTGTTTTGTATATTTCTGCAATTGCAATAATTTCCCCAACACTCTTCTTTCCACTTTATCCAACTTTTCTGCAGTGGATCAGGAAGTCCCCAGAATAATACCATCTCTATTCACCAGCCCTGTGAAATCCACCCTATGTCTTTTTTGTATCTTTCTTCACTCTAGAAAGATCTGAGATGAAGGAATTTGTGTTGTGATTTCCCAGAGCTTATTTAAGAGAAGCAACATGGAACTCTCTCAATGGAAAGATCCTATAATCTGTTCAAATATCTCTTGTGGATTGCATCCTAGTCTACAATGTTACTTTCTCTCTCTGTCTATGGCCAGGATTGCACTAGTGTCAGATCCTAGTATCCCAAGGTTTGATTAAACAAAAACTACAGTACAATTAAAATCCTTGTAAATTTTTCTGGGTGCTAATTTACAGACAGTAGACAAAAACAAAATGTATGTGGTGCTTGCCCATGCAAAACTCTGCACCATGGTGTTGCAATGCGGTTGCTAAGGTGTTACAGGTGGTTACTAGGGCACTGCCGTGGTGTTCTGGATGATAGGTAGGTCGTCAAAATGTACCACCACAAATCTATAGGCGTTGTTTGTGCTTGGCAGGGCATTGCTATGCAGTTGCTACGGGGCTCAAAATGGTTACTAGGGCATTGCTTCTATAGTATTGCCATAACACCATCTGTGCGGAACAAGTTACATACTAAAGTTTAATCCCTAGGGTTAGGGGTTTGTTGAAATCCCTAATCCTAAATATGAGCAATAGTTATGGTGATGCTTGCCTTGGCAAACACCACAAACACAGTTCATTTTGACATTTGTCACAACAGGCTTTAATTAGGGTAAAGCAAATAAACGCAGTGTTTGTGTTTCCATTATTGCATTACAATGGACAACACTTAACATTACATAGGTCTGTAAGGCTGCTCTACACCACTTTCTGTACTTTATCTCCAAAACAACACAATTACTACTAGATCAGAGCAAAAAAAAAAATAAATAAAAACAAACCTTGATTGCACTAAATGTCTTTTAGAAAGTGACCACGTCCTGAAAATAGCGTTCAAATCCAACGAGTGTTAACAGCATAAATGAGCCTCCACATCTTTTGTTCATTAGAATAATGTAATTGAGCACTCCACTATGACAAGAAGAGGAGGCGGAGCTAGATTACATCATGATGAGCAGGTCAGTTCTTCAAAGAGCACTTAAGAAGCTCATCTGAATTAATTGGCCCTATGAGGAATCATTAGAAATGTTAGAGAAACTGTGGTGACTAAACACTCTCTGACCCACGGATAAGCGTGCAGAAATTCACATCTGCGAAACTGTTATTACAAACTGAGCAATCTCTCGGGGCACAGTAAAGACATACTCATCAGAAAGCAAAGGATTCATAATTACTGCCCTTTGACAGGAAATGGGTTTGAGATTATAGCAGCAAAACAAAACCTGACAGAAGAGTATCACAGTTTTATGCACTGTTACTTGATGACACAAGAAACAGATCCGTCATGCTAATAATCGCATTTCTAAGCAATACATCTTCCTTGGCATAAACAAGGGGTCATAGTTTGGCTGACAGTAAATCCCTGCTGGTAGATGCCATAACTACATTCTGGAGGCAAAAAGCATCTGTCTCCATTGATGGCCATTCAAAAATAATGTAAATATTTCATTATATTAAATTAGATGTTTTACCAGTGCCCAATTATTTTGGATGCCTCTTAAAAGTGCAAAATTGACTTTTGCATTTTATATTTTTTGTACCAAGCCGTTATTATAACCCTTTTGGGCATAAAACTGATTTCAGCATTTTAACTTGTTGTGTTTTTAGTACCAATTTAAAAAAAGGTTGCATTTGTTAAAATGTAAACGTTAGTTAACGTGAAATACCAATGAACAATACTTTTACAGCACTTATTAATACTTATACAGCACTCTGTTATAGCATGAGTTCTTTTATTCCTGATCTCCTGATATTACAGGCTCTCTGGAATACTCGATTATGATTGGTCAATGGCGCCATCTGGGCTCATCCGGGTACTGCGAGCAAACTTTCCTGCTTCTCGTATCACTATACGATCTCTACAAGTAAACTACTAAAATAATTTCAAATCAAATCAATGTTTCATATGCAACTTATTTTTTTGGCAACAAGTCTTGTACTAGGCTTAAAAATGAGGACGGTCTGATGATTATTTTCACAAAATAAACACAATGCAAACTGGAGGTGGATTTTTAACTGTTCAACTATTTCTTTCTTCTCAAATTACATAATTTCAAAGCAAATAAATTTTTTTCTGTGTAATAAGCCGTAAAATGTACAGTCAGCTGGTTGCTATCGCAAAATAAACCCCTTCAAGGTTATACAAGTCTGATTACCCTGTCGATTTTTGTGTGATGATAACTGGCTGACTGTACAATATCCTTTACTTAACTAATTGAATCTTACTCTACAGTGTTACTGTGTTTGTTTGTTTTTTACAGTCTATTAACTCATGAATAGTGAACAGCTTTAGATATTAGATATGTCAGAATTTAAATATATGGTGACATCGATATGTTTTAAAAATGTGAAGCCTGTTAACATCCATCACTGCTGACAGTTCTCTGGAATGGAAGAGTAATGCAGTAGAAGACAGATCTTTGCGTTCATGTTTATACCAGCACAAAGCAAGAGCTTTATATGTCAACATCACTTTCCTTTTTGCCTCAAAGTCATATTGCTTCTCAACTAAAACTTTCCTGACACATCAATCGTTTAGAGGAACAAAGAAGTGTCAGACTGTGACAGGAGTTTATTCAGAGAAGTTTGGGAAATAATGAAAAGTGGGTTATAGATCATTTTTTAAACTCTGTCGATTTGTGTGTAGTTAGTTGAGTGCACTACAACATCTGGGCCCCTAACAGTTTCACCCTTAAGGGATTATACAATAAATACCTTATAATATTTGTATTCCTTCTCTGAGGTCCATTCATAATGTTATGTAATGTAGGTTTACAGAACTATTTTCTACCCTCTATATGACCCTTAGATTTTAACAGCTGATTTTTTATTTATTTTTTTGCTGCTGTGACTTCTAAGTAAATGTCCTCCTTGAATCTGAAATTGACATGTAGCATCCGAATGTTCATGTACCTTAAAATGAATCCCATTCTGCCAAATTACTGACAAGTTCCATCCCCCTTCAGATAATTTGAATCAATTCAAGTATGATCCCATTTCCCTCTCGTGTGGGAAATAATCGCATTCACATCAACAATGGTGACCATGATTCGGAGGTTGCATTTTCATTCTAAATTTAAAAGGATTAGTTCACCCAAAAATGAAATTCAACCATTGCTTACTCGCCCTTGTATTTTAATAACCCCATATGACTTCCTTTATTTTTCTTGATATAAATAGAGGAATTATAAAAAAAACACAGTGATGTCATACAATGGCAGTTTATCCACAGTTTTCCTGAGCAACCACTGGGCAGTGCCATGATGATACAAATTGCCTGTTTTGTATTTCTGGTCTGGAGACAACCAGTAAAAACTGCCAAAACAAGCGATCCACAGAAGAACAACAATGATTTAAGTGTTTCTTGGTGTAAAAATGAATTTCAGGCTCAACTTGCCATTGTTGGCTGTTATAACAACTCTGAATAATTCATGATATCAAAGTAATTTATCTCTGACCATCGCTTCATGTAATCTACACACTCAGGTGAGGCACTGTCTATATAAAAAATATATTGACAATTTTTACAAATGTAATACTTTAAACATTACATTACCTGCTAAGAATATACGTTGATGCGAGTGAAAACACTGGAGACCAGAAATTGAATAAAGTCGTCGAACACTTCTGCATTCAGGAAAAAGGTGGATAGTGATTACCTCTTCAAGCTTCATAAAGGACACAAAAAGTATAATTCAGGAGTCTTAATAAATTATAGTATGCAACTCGTGCCTTGTTCTGAAGGCATACGATAAGGTTTGGTAACAAACAAAATCGAATGTATTAATTGTGGAAATGCTCAGCGACCGTTGCTCACATGTGCACGTTCATAAGAGTGCATGAAACACTATATACAGCATATACAGCCCTTCTTGTAAAATAGGGTGTTCAATCGAGAAATCGCTTTTTCTTCAACTAGACCACCAGCAATATTAACAACAGAAAACAAAACACAACTGCACACAAACCAGAGAACAGAACTTACAAAATATGTCTGAAATGTTGACAAGTTGACAAGAAGATGCATTTCTATGCCCAGCCTTATTTGTTTGAACCAGAGCACTCTGAAATCAAACAGAGAGATATGGAAAAGGCTAAAGGCAGCAAACTATGCAAGCTCTTAATTAATTATTCAAAACTGGTGCATGCTGAGAACACCATCTTAGAAAAGTTATGTAAAATATACTTATTTTCTTTACCTGTGCAAGTTACTCAAATTAGCAAATAAATATGCAAGGTTTTCTACTTTAGGATTAATACATGATGACATAGTGTAAAGATAACAAATAATTATAAATAATATTTATTTAAAAGTTAGAGCATTCATTTTTACATGTTTGAATTGAGCATAAATGTAGAATTTACTTAATATTTTCAAGCTCACACTCAAACTAAATTATTCAATGCAGAGAGTACTTAATCTTTTCTTCTATATTTACTTAACCACAAAATAATTTAAAAATATGCATTCCAATAAAAAAATATAACTCTCTTTCAGCACCACTCTGTGGACATTTCAACCCAAAACTGGACCTTATATGTGCCATGCGTTCAACAACATTTCCAGCTTTGGCCACTGGGGGCAGTGTTTTGAATTTCTGTAGGGATAGACCAATTTCAGCAGCAGAACTTTTGACCTACTGTCGCCAAAATCATAGTGCAACTATTGGTTCATTAGTTTGCCACATCCTCCAATTATAGCTCGCTGTAAAATACACAAAGTTTAAAAAAAATAACAACTTTGACCACATTCGCCTCTGACGTTTTGATTGAATTATTCCTGGACAATTTGCATGATGAATTAAATATCTGTCTTTGCACTGACAGCTCCAACTTTGCACCGGAGTTTGTGATTTTCACACATGACTTTGCTTCACTTATAAACAATAATTGTTTTAAAAACTGTCCAATTTTTAAAGAGCTCTTTGAATGTCTTTTCTTTTCTTTTTATTTGTGTTTAGTTATGATGAACACAAGCTAGTCTTTTTTGTCTTTCTGCAATGTTATCAAGAACTAATGCATCAGATTGCAGTGTTAACCATGCAGACCTCCAGCTTTGTTGCTAGCAATTTTGTAAAATTGCTTTTGCATGACACTATCTGCAAAGCTTTTCATGTGGAGGTGAAAGCGGTGCATGACATTTGTGTCATTACATCCCTGACGCAAGTCGTGTGAAAGGGAATATGTCCTGATGTCCCTATTTCATGACAAGCGCTGTCCAAACTGTGATGTTTTTCATGTAAAACCTGATGAAGCGCTTGTTTTTATGTTCTAATTAAAAAGGGGAGAATCAGGACTCATTTTTGAAAGCACAGAATAGTCTCATCTTGTCTCACATTGTGAACAACCTGCTGTTTACCATCTCTCAGAATCTCTCCATCTCACTTACGCATAAAACATTCAGAACTAAAATGGCACATGAAAGGAAAGCACTGGATAAAAATAAAGCAAAAAGAGATGGAGATATACAGAGAAAGAGAGATGGTTTTCCCCAGAGTTACTCTCTCTCTTGCACATTGCCAGCACAAGTATAAACATGGTCTTACAAAGAAGGCACTAAACATAGATTTATCATAATCCTGACCAATAATACACAAGATTGCACATTCTCCAAAGTGTAAATCCAAACAAATGTATTCTTAAACCCTAAATAATAGCATGTGAAAATGTTATGCCTCCAATAAAGATGTAAATATTTGCTTCTTTGTCAGATTTTCACCTGAGCTTTTACTGTACACTGAGGGGGCATCATATTTTAATGCAATTCACTCTAGGGGTGACATACAATATACATAAATTGTATGGTACACAATAAGGCAAGATTAAGGTATTTTATTGATATTTTAATAATAATAGATAGGAACACATAGGAGCATTATATTTTCATGAGAGTAACTGGACACAAAACATTTCATTGCAGCTGTCAGAGTGCGATTAGGAGACGGCTGACAGTATTGGAAACATGCCGCATGCAATCTAGGATTAGAACAGGTAATCATCTTATTAGTAATTATGATTGATTAAACGCCTCCAGTGGCTTTGATATGACATCTGTTGGGGTTATTTGCATATATGCCACACAGTTTGACACTTGTTTTGGCCTCTTTATAGTTGGCACAAATCCTGAATGGTTTAAACTAGGATTTGACTAATAAAACCTCACAAAGAGAGAAGCTAGCTAGCTAGCTAGCACAGCAAAAAAGAAATTGCACTCATCCTTGTAAAAGAGCGGAACAGTGTTCGCCCACTTTTAATTTATTTTTTTGCATTATCCCCCGCTATTCCGGCAACTCTCACGATTCGTCTATTCATTTGACATCTAAATATATAAAAGTTACCAGCTTGATGATGTCTTCTGATTGGATGTTATCAATTTTATAACTTCTGACATTTTATTTTTTATTAAATTATTAGTTTATTAAAAATAAATGGCTGAATAAATGTACTGGAAAGAAAATAGATAGTTATATGTGACATCACATTGTCCTGAAAAATAATGAGTGATATGAATAAAAAAAAATATTTTTCATACAAACCGATTTTGTCTGGCTCCCACACAGGGCCGGTTCTAGACATTTGGAGGCCCTAGGCAAAATGTATGTTGGAGGCCCCCCCGCCATGCCCTCCTCCCCTCCACCTTTCAGAATTCACGAGTTCACACTTACATCAAATGAAATAGAGTAAAGATTATGCGTATTTGGCATGCTGTCCAGGGGAGGGCTCCAGGCTCTGAATTTTGGCCAGATGTACACAGTATTACATTGGATTGCATTGTATTTTGGATTGTGTTGTTTACATCCAATAAGAGATTATTAAAAATCAAAGTGAGGAGATGGGGGTGCTGGAGGGATGCTGATAAACTGTCAATGAACAGAGGTAAGTCTGCAGTATATATATCTCTTATCTCGTTGATTATCTGAATGTGCTCCTCCCGAACTTTGTTAATAAAACATAATTTAATAAAAAAGACTTGAAAACAAATATGATTCCTAACCATTTTATTTATACAAAACCTGTTATCAGTATTTTTATATTTTTACTTAAATGTGCATATTAATGTAACTTTAATTAAGGTAAACCAAAAAAAATCATCTGAAAAGTCATCTTTTTTTTTAGCAGTCAGGAAGTTTTTTGCAGTAATTTGTTCAGTAATTTATTTATGGTAACACACTAACCCACTATTTGGGATAATGAACAGTTTTGTTTTTGATAGACTAAATATAGTCATATTAGGTATGTATTGTAGAGAAATACCTTATGATACACAAATCAGCTGCTAGTGGAAGTGAAAAGACAAGTTAATTTCGTCAACTGTAATTGTGTGCTTATTCATATGCTTAAGATTGCATACTTATTTTCAATAAATATTGCAACAGTATTTATGATTGGAAAACGAAAAAAAAATGAAGTCTATTATGGTCTATAGTCTATTATGATAGACAAGAGCAGTTAATGTAGGCTAAACATTTGCTTTTTAGAAGATATACAGACTGTTTTAAAACATAATAAACAATGCTTTAGTATAGTGTGTTTGCTCTTTGACTGACAAACTTTACTTTTTCTGTAGTATTTTGCGAGTCAGCTCCTGACTAGGGCTGGAAATCGATTGTAGCTACATACGCTCGGATTCAAAGTGTCAGAAGCGAATTCAGTCCATCAACGGTGCTCGCGCTCTTTTGAACTGGAAATAACCGTCAAATGATCTATCTCAAAATGACGCTGATCGTTAGAATCAGTTTATTTTTTACAATACATTACAATCACTCAAAAATAGATGATACCTGAATCACGAGCTGCACTTTCTGCCTGCTTAGCCTCTGAAGGATGAGTTCGCTTCGGCGCCATCAGATAAATTTGCAGAAAAGTTGGATTTTATTCATCTACAATCTCTTCATTCAAAATTCAGAGGTTGGGAGTGACTCGCATGTAAACGGTGATATTAATTGGTTTAACTACAGGTGAATGACAATTGTTATATCCAATGGACAAACAGTATAGTATTTTGCTGCTCGATTGGTGGATAAGCATGTGTATGTTTTGGAGGCCCTGCCTCCAAGGCCGAGGCCCTAGGCAACAGCCTAGTTCGCCTATAGGTAGCGCCGGCCCTGCTCCCACATCTATGGTTTGATTGTATGCCAAATAAAAGAATATAAAATATCAAGGTAACTACCACTTCCCATGAGAGAATATGTATTTTTTGTAATGAACTATTTCAGACTTCTCTGAGAATACTGTGGAAAAGAAATACATTATTGCGTAGAGAGGGAATGTGAGGAAATTCAATTTTGGATATAAAGAAGACCATATGGAAATGTTTTTTTTTATCAGGTCAAGTGCCTATAATTGACAGTGTATTTCATACTTTTCTGTAAGCTAAAAAATATAAAAACTTAAATTATTTCTTACCATAATCCTAGAAACAGAGAAATATTTTAGTACTTTTTTTTTACCGTAAATCTAAACGTTCACTTTCACTTTAGTAAAACAATAAAAAATAAAGACTTAAATACTGATCTGCTTCTCACCCATATCACTTCTGAAGACATGGATTAAACCACTGGAGTCATATGGTTTACTTTCATGCTGCCTTTATGTGCTTTTTGGACCTTCTGAGTTTTAGTCACCATTCACTTGCATTGTATGGACCTACAAATCTGAAATATTCCTCTATAAAAATCTTAATTTGGGTGCTGCAGAAAAAGTCACACATCTGGGATGGCATTAGGGTGAATAAATGAGAGAGTTACATTTTTGGGTGAACTATACCTTTGCTCTAATTGTTAATTTGAAATACTATTCTTTTTAATAAACATGTAATTTACATGACTTTTAATGCGTTGATATTAAGTTTGCTACACAAAGACACATCTTGATAATTTGCTACACATCTTGATCATTTAATATAAATTTAACACCCTACCAATAGTTAAACATTCTAAAAACGAATTGCAGAATTAATTAATGATAAGAACTTAAATAAAAGAAGTGACATAATATGTTACATATTGTATAATGAGCTGTATGGAATATTCTATAATATTATAGTAAATAGGGCTATCAGTTGTATAGGACAGTAGAGAGTAAAAACACACACAAACGTTCATACACTGGAAGCTTTGCTGTTACATCGCCCCATTATAATATTAATTGACAAAGTTGTAACCAACTTATTTAAATGCATGTGAATGTTTTGTCTTGTCTAATGTGAACCATTTAAAATTTGCACTGAACTTCGAACTTAGTGGCTGTTTGTTTTTCTGCAACTCGATATGATGACCATCTGTTTACTATGGTTACTAACGCCCGTTTCACACATACTCCGTTTGCGGTGCGTATGCGGTACAGGAGCAGCACGTGCTATAGTGCTTTCACATATGCTGCGTTTGCAGTGCGCGACTGATCCGTAGTTTCTGTGTGCCACAAAATCAAAAATGTATTAGTAATTTTGATTTTAAATCCAAACGTTAACTTTGACATTGTTTAAGACATTGAAACAGTATGAAAATTAATTTTAATCATTGTGATTCTTTGTTTTACATGTAGTTCGAGTTGTTGACAGAAGAAAAAATATCGCGCTATATCTTTTGCTAAGAAGGAGAAGAACGAGATAATTTGGGTTCACTCAGTCAAACGAGGCAGGAGACAGTTTGGTGCTTGTCTCAGAACTTCGACTTTACAGTGACAGGCACCTAAAGTACTTTCGGATGAGTGCCGAACAGATGGATAATGTTCTTTCTCTGGTTGGAGCAGACATCACAAGGCAAACCACAACGTATCGTGCGTCCATCGAATCATATATGATGACATTTTGCAACTTTTGGGACTATAATCATACTTTTTTGTTTTTCTTGACCCTGTAATTTAGTAACTGTAGAACACATTAACTGAAATTACACGTATATGATGAAATTATTACAGTTTCTTGACAATATATGTCTATTTTAATGTGAACAATGCGCTGTCACTTTAATTCACTGCGGTGCAGCACAGCACAAATAGACTCGGTCCGTAAACGATCGCTGCACTGCTGTATACGCACCGCAACTGGAACGGATCGACGGACTGCATCCGCGTGCAGTGTAAAAGCTCTAACCTGTTAACATGGGAGCGGAAAAAAATACGCACTGCATACGCAACGCAAACGGAGTATGTGTGAAACGGGCGTAAGGCTATATGAACGACTTCTCAACTGCCCAATCGCAGACCACTTTTAAGTAGCTCTTATGAACAAAACATACATGAAGTATGCAAACGCAGACGTGAGCGCTTGACCAATGCATGACCTATGCATGGTCAGGTTTGTACATACTTTACATGCCCTCTTGCTGCTCTGGCGGTTACAAACCTCAGACCACAAGGGGGCGATATCTTTTTTTGGGGGCGCCACGAAGTGTGTGATGTTGAAGGATGAGGGGAAGAAGAGGAGCAGTATGTGGCTGTGGTGGTGGTTGCTTATGGGCATTACACTGTGATTGGGTTTCTGGCTTTAGAGGAGTCTGTGGTTGAGGCACAGAGGGAAGGGGATGTGGGCAGGGATGCATGATTGTGTCTGACATCTGACTGTTTTCCTAATCTGTCACCAACTGCTAGAGCCACAAAGGCATGCTAGTCAAAAAGCCATCTCATAGTTTGGTGTGATTTGTTGGCCACGATTCACTGATTGGTGGAGCATTTCTCTTCACAATCATGGGTAGAGTAGCTCTTCACCAGGAATTACTCTAATAAACAGACTTTCAAAAAAGGACATTGAAATAACAGGGACTGATGGTTTCAGAAGAGGCACATATCATCAATTAATAACCCCAGAGCTCATGGTATAGAACTGTCTTTAAAGGTTTATAAATTATTGTTAAAAATTAATTAACCAAATGGAAAAAATGTATTAGATTATTATTTTTCCAGAAACAAACCGATGTGCTCTATTGAAGAGATATTCTCATAAAATAATTTGTACCTGGTTTTTCATTACTGAAATGTTGTGTATTGATGACACTAGTTTTTTTTATTAATGCCAAGGTTCAGTACACTGAAAAAAATGTAAAGTAGCTCTTCTGAAAATACTAAACTAGTAAACTTAAAATCAACTTAATACATTTATATTTCAGATAAGAACATAATCGTATTGTGTAAAAGTCAAGTAAAATTCAACAGTCATTAAAAACTGACATGATTACATTGATATGAAATGATCAAATGGATTCAGACTTCTAACAGAGTGTTAACTCAAAATAATTTTTACTGCTTGCTCAATATACTTAATTAAAATTAGTTAATCCAACACATTTCTTTTAGCATTTGGTCTTAATTTCATTGCGTACAAATACATCTATGTCTACTTAATCCTGTTGTGTTGGAACAATGTGAATAATATTTGTTGCATCAAAGTATGCTGAAACCAGGCAGGGTTTCATGGGACTGGATTGGGAGTGTATATTTTTAAGAGTTATTTTAATGTATTTCTACAAAAAAATTAAACAAGTAGGAGACTTGTTAGTGTTATGTTGATTTTTAGAGAAGGAGAGCAGAGCAACTCAGGTGGAAGGCCGAGAGACCAAGGGGACCAGGGAAAATCAGGTGGACGTCCAGGAGACCAAGGAGACCAGGGCAGATCAGGAGGATGGCCAGGAGACCAGAGCAGATCAGGCGGATGACCAGGAGACCAGGGCAGATCAGGCGGACGGCCAGGAGACCAGAGCAGATCAGGCGGATGGCCATGAGACCAGGGAGACCAGAGCAGATCAGGCAGATGGCCAGGAGACCAGGGAGACCAGAAAAGAACACGTGGACGACCAGGAGACCCAGAAGTCCAGAGCAGATCAGGCGGATGGCCAGGAGATCAAGGCAGTTCAGGCGAACGTTCATGAGACCAAGGAGACCAGAGCAGATCAGGTAGACAGCCAGGAGACCTTGAAAAACTGAGCAGATCAGGTGGAAGGCCAGGAGACACAGGAGACAACCTCAGGGTAGGGACTTGATCAGGCCAGAGGGCTAAAACAGGGTCAGGAGGCATGGGTGGCAACCAAAGGGTCAAGATAGGGTCAGGAGGCCTGGGAGGCAGCCACAGACTAGAGACTGGAACCGTGGAAGACTCTGAGTGCAGAGCCGTGGAAGACAGAGCCATAGGAGGGTGAAGCTGTGGTAGGCAGAGCTGTGGGAGGCTCGAGAGACTTACGGCCTACGTGGTGGTGTACACAGGAAGAGACTTGGGAACAACCTCCATGGGCATGGGCAGAGACTCGTAAATGACCTCCATGGTCATGGGCAGAGACTCATAAACGACCTCCGTGGTCGTGTACACGGGAAGAGACCCGGGAACGACCTCCGTGGTCGTGTACACGGGAAGAGACCCGGGAACGACCTCCTTGGTCGTGTACACGGGAAGAGACCCGGGAACGACCTCCGTGGTCGTGTACACAGGAAGAGACCCGGGAACGACCTCCATGGTCGTGTACATGGGAAGATAAGCGTGGTGGAGCAGACTCAGGTGTGGTGGTGACGCGGCATGGAGCAGACTCAGGCGTGGTGGCGACGCGGCGTGGAGCAGACTCAGGCGTGGCGGTGACGCGCCGTGGAGCAGACTCAGGCGTGGCGGTGACGCGCCGTGGAGCAGACTCAGGCGTGGCGGTGATGCGGCGTGGAGCAGACTCAGGCGTGGCGGCGACGCTGCATCAATAATAAAGATGTGAGTATTCCTTAATGGTTAAGTCTGCCTGGCTCAATTGGATAAAGCCGCTAGATCCATCTTGGTTCAGTTGTTCTGTAATGTTCAAGGAATTCACAAGTGCAGGATCTAGATGCAGCTTAATTTAATGAAAAAATAGACAAAGTACAAAAACAGGGTAAACATGAACACGGAAAGACTAGGAACTAAAACAAAAGTACATGACACAGGAGCAAAACAAATAACAACGACTTGGTAGAAATCAGTGCATTATATACACAGGGGTTAATGAGTGAATGAAACACAGGTGAGAACAATAAGGAACAGCTGGCAGTGATGAGAGCAGGGAATGATGGGAAGCGTAGTCCGGGGGAAACAGATGATAGAGGCAAAACAAAAGGCAAAACAACAGTGAATCATGACAATAATATGACAAAGACAGAATGCCAACGGAGTAATGTTATCCTCAGTATTCATTAAAACAGGATGCAAGAAATACCCAGATGACCTACTATTTCCAGCGAGATTCTGAAGTGCAGCTCAACTGGACACTTAATTATCCCATAATCACTCTGGACCTGAGGAGACTTCACGTACAAAAAGCAGGATTTAAAAAACAAAAAGGTGGAGAACTGCAAAGCAGGGGGCACTTTTCATTTGTAAGTGATGTATATACAAAGAAAATTCATCCTTGTGCCTAAACAGTGTTTGTTTAACAACAATAGGGTAGATTATCGTTATTACATCATATATTTGGGTCACGGGTCAATACCCAGTTCCCCATATGAAGTACGTTCAAAATCTATTCATACTATTTGCACGCATACCTAAAAAAGTAGCCTACTGTTTTACCGGCAGAGAGGTGTGTCCATCATATACAGTACATACCCTGACAGTAAGCAATTTCTGGAGAGGGCATATATTGTGTCATTCTGTTTCTCAATAATTTCTTCTTGTTTTAAGGATGTTTCTCTAATTTTAATGGAAAAAAATAATAATATATATATATATATATATATATATATATATATATATTATATAATGTATTTTTATTTATTTATGTATTTTTTGCAGTGTGGTGTTCAGGCTTAAAGAAAGGAGATACTGAGAGTCCAGCACTGAACACTTCTTTAACAGCAGGAGACCAATGTTATGCTGGTGAACAATAGAAGAATTATAGAGGAACTTTGTTCTTTCAAGGCTTGGAATAGGCCATACGTTTTATGTGCAGTGTAATCACCCTTAGCAAACCTACAATTAACATTAATTCTTAACATTTAGTGCACAAATAAAGGTTTATCCTCGTCATGTTTTTCAATCCATTACATGTGACATTAATTTAGCCAAAGCTTTTATCCAAAGTGAGCTTTGGTAATTAGTCTTCCATTAAGGTACTTGGAGCATAAATTACTATTGTGTGAAACATGAGTGAACTTACATTATACATCCACTAAAAATCACCTTAAAAGTAGAGAGGTTTGTGAAGTTAGTTCTGAAAAAATGTCTAGCATCATTTGTTTGCAGATGCCACTTGCTTTGATATGTTGTATCCCTTGCAATGAAACTCATACGCTCTTAAGTGTCCAAACACTTTGTGGACAACTGTAGATAAAGTGTTTGGGATTTGGGATTCTACATGATGTACTGTACCTGCAACTGTTATCGCACTTTTTGAAAAACTTGTTTTCTTTAGAAGGAAGTGCCACTTATTTCATTTGTACGAGTCATGAATGCAGCACTCAAAAAGAAATAGACCAGCTTTATCAAAGCATCTTATTTTTAACTAGTACTTAATGTCATGCAAACAATTTTTTATGCATTAAGCGAGGCTTATTAGTTCTCCAGTTGCATATTTTAAAAGTTTGTTATATATTTTGTAAAAACTAGTTAGGCACAAAATGCAAGCACAACTATTGGATAAAATGGAAACGGTTGAAATATCTAATATTGCACAAAACCTGCAGTCAAGTTTATCACATGCTCTTTGTTGTTTTTTGTATAGCAACGGTATACAGTGTATGCCGCATATTGCGTCATAAGACAATGTTTGGTGTAAAATTGTGAAAGAACCAGGATTCACATCCAGATATATTTTTAAGGCTTTACATAGAGATATTATACTGGTTATTTTACTTAAATAATGTAGTAACTCTCCCTTCTAGATGCCAGTAATTAACAAAACACTTTGGGCAGGTAATGGACTAAGATACTCATTGAATAGTAAATCATAATTATTAATGGATTCATGAAGCCTTCATGCACTGTGAAATGAAACAACAGGAAAGAAACATCCCTAAGCAAGTCAGAGTATTACAAACCAAATTATCAAAATTCCCCATGGGATGTAACTTAATTAATTGCCACCTTTTACCACTCACTGTTAATAGTGCCTGAAGTCCCCCAGGTGTTTCTTCAACACAGAGATTTTATTCCATGATTAGATTACAGCTCTTCTCTAGAGCACGTAATTCATGTCAGGCAAGTGTAATCTAAATAAGGCTCTTTTTGTCATGGTTCGATATATCTTTAAAGGCGTGTTCATATGGAATGCTAATGACAGCTTAGATCAGTAAGAACAGAGCTGTAGAGCACATTGTGACAACAATTTACTCTTCACCCTGTCATACCACAAACCACTGATTAGAACCTCTTCAATCATATTCATCTGCACAGTTTCACAACAGAGACTCTCCAGGGTTTCTGGGCCATTTCACATCACATGATTCTGTCTTTATCTTCCCTCAGTGAAAACAGTTTTTTGTTTGTTCTTTTATACAGGATGCTTGACAAACACAGTTTTAACTGACCTGCAAATCTGCCCATGCAGAATTGGTCATTTTTATATAACACAGCTTCTTAGGTCAGGACAAGGGAGATTGGATTGCACATATTTGACAATCATTTTTCCAGTTGCCCATCAAAGATTCCATTTTGGAGTTGATGAGATTATATTTCATATACAGATTGATACGGTAACCTTGACTCTGTTTTAGAGTAGTCTTGAAATAACTGTATTTTATCAGATTAGTTTTCTCTGAGATACAAAGGAAACACAGGGCTACGGGCACTTGAATCCAATATTTTAGGAAATGGGAAGATGATTTTCCTTTTGTTATGATGAAATCCCCATGAGATAAAAAAAAATATGATTACATGAACAAATACTATAAAAGACTTTGGTGATCAGAGCATTACTGTATTAAATTTGAATGACTTCAATATAAAATTGGTCTATTAGTTTTATTGCATACCAAATCTGTAATATTTATTTTCTTTATAAGCATTTGAACAAGTTCACACTCCTCTTTTTCATACAATGACCCTCAAGCTCCAAAAAGGACACCCACAAAAAAAACACTATAAAGTAACATTAAAGTAATCCATAAGGCTTGTGACCTACATTTCAAGTCTTCTGAAAGCATGCAATAGCTTTTTGTAAGGAACAGACTGAAATTTAAGTCACTTTTCACTGAAAATCCTCCCCTGTGTTGCAGCTCTCAAATGTTATTACTTATTCCAATTCCACTTATTCAACATGACACACCACTTTTGGTTACTACACACGTGACAGCCAATGACTTTGGGATCTAAATGGACAGATTTAAAAGAGGTGAAGTACAACTTTAGCAAGGCGGTGAAAGAGGCTAAACGACGGTACTCTGAGAAGCTCCAACACCAGCTCTCAGCCAACAACTCTGTGTCTGTCTGGAAAGGGCTCAGGCAGATCACCAACTACAAGCCCCCCAGGCAATCAACGACCGACGCCTAGCCAATGACCTGAACGAGTTCTACTGCCGCTTTGAAAGACAAAGGGACAGTCCTGTAACCGTTCCCCATGACACCTCCCAACAAAGGGACAGTCCTGAAATCATCCCCCACGACACCTTCCAACAGCTCCAGCTACAGTGCATCACCTCCACCACCTCAGCAGGGTCCTGGGCACCCCCACCAATGCCCACCTTAAAGGTACCCCCCTCTACCCACCTCAGTGACGACTTTTTCCATCCATGAGAGGGACGTCAACAAACTCTTCAGGAGACAGAACCCCCTGGGCAGTGGAGATGGTTGTGGACTTCAGGAAGAACTCAGCCTCACCTGCACCTGCCCCCATCACCCTTTGTGACTCCAAAATTGACACTGTGGAGTCTTTCCGCTTCCTGAGAACTATCATCTCCCAGGACCTCAAGTGGGAGCTAAACATCAGCTCCCTCATCAAGAAAGCACAACAGAGAATGTACTTCCTGCGGCAGCTGAAGAAATTCAACCTGCCAAAGACAATGATGGTGCTCTTCTACACAGCCATCATGGAGTCCATCCTCACATCCTCCACCACTATCTGGTACGTTGCTACTACTGCCAAGGACAAGGGCAGACTGCAGCGTGTCATCCGGTCTGCAGAGAAGGTGACTGGCTGCAATCTGCCGCCGCTCCAGGACCTGTACGCCTCCAGGACCCTGAAGCGTGCTGGAAAGATTGTGGCTGATCTCTCCCACCCCGGCCACAATCTCTTTGAGGCACTCCCCTCTGACAGAAGGCTGAGGTCCATCAGGACAAAAATCTCATGCCACAAGAACAGTTTCTTCCAATCCGCCACTAGCCTTATCAACAAGGCCCGGTACCCACCCTGGCACTCTCCACGCTCCACCTGTGGCTCTACATGCCACTGTACTTACTCTGCTGTAAGTTTTTATTTTATTCTTACTTTTAATATATACTGTGTGGACATATTTATTTATATTGCTTAAATTTTAATACAGTTTCTCTTAACTTTCTTATATTTAGAGAATTTGTGACATCATTTTCTGATCAAAAGTCCCAGTGACCATTCACTTTCATTGCTTTTTTTCCATGAAAATAATGTGAATCATAACTGAGGCTGCCTAACATCTTCTTTTGTGTTCCATAGAAGATAGAAAGTCATTCAGATCCTTCTGTCACTCACTCGACGTTGTGTCAATGTAGCGACACAAGGGGTCTCTCGAGAGCCTCGGTTACCCTCTTATCTTTGAGAAAAAGCCAATGAGAATTGGAAAACTGAATTTGCATGCCCCTCCCCAGGACATACGGGTATAAAAGGAGGGAAGCATGCGTCTGTTCAGACATATTTTTTCTTCGGAGCCGATCGGTTGTGCTTCAGTGAGCGGAGTAAAACCCACTGCAGTTCCACTCACCTCTAAAGAGCATACGCTGTTGGAGATATGGCGCATTTCAGATGCTTTTCTCTTCTTCTGCACGCCAGTCATCTAACATGACCATGGCAACGTTGCGGTCGTTGCTTTCCTTCTTCCAGGGGAAAGCCACTCTAGCCATCCCCCTTGTCGCGCTTCCACTACCGGAGTCTTAGCGGACTCGACTGGGCAATCGCCTTCGGGTGTGCCGGCCGAGGTTCCTACGACCCCTTTCAGGGATCAGGTAGTGAACCTGCAAGCGCTGCCCTGGGAGGAGGCAGACTCAGCCTTAGTGTTGCTGTGCGTGCTTAATCATTCTGAGCAGCTTTTTGTCTGCTTTGGTGGACAGCTGAAAGGGAACGCTGTCTCCAGACAGAGGCTTGCCAACTGGATCATGGACACCATTACATTGGCCTACCAGACCCAGACCGTGCCCGCCCCCTTGCGGGTTCGAGCACACTCTACGATGAGTGTGGCATCCTCATTGGCACTGGCCAATGGCACCTCTCTAGCAGACATCTGCAGAGCTGCAGGCTGGGCAACACCTAATACCTTCGCAAGATTTTACAATCTACAGGTTGAGCCAGTCTCGTCCCGTGTTTTAACAGGTCCGAACACGTAGAATTTTGTAATATAGAACAGCTGGCTGGGTGTATTGCTTGCGCATAGCACCTTTCCCCTCTCCTGAGGTGAAGACATTTACTCTACTACCCCAGTGAAGTCCACAAGTCACAGCTCAAAACCTGTCTGAACAGACAGACACTTCCCTCCTTTTATACCCGTATGTCCGGGGGAGGGGCATGCAAATTTGGTTTGCCAATTCTCATTGGCCTTTTCTCAAATATAAGAGGTATCCGAGGCTCTCAACAGAGACCCCTATTGTCACTACATCAACAAAACGTCTCTTTCCCTCCATCAGGGAACGGAGTTTAAGACAGTAACCAAGACATTTTAGAACTGTTTGAGGGTGAGTAAATGATGACAGAATTCCCTATCACTTGCAGTGCTCTTGGAAAGCATTAGAAGTTACAGTCAGAAAGTTTGGTCAATGGTTAGGGATTTTGAGAACCTTTGCCCAAGTTTGTTCAATAGTCAGTGGATCTGGTTTTGATTTAGACCGTCAGTGGCCACAGTGGTGATAATCAAAACAGGTGAGCTCAGGGCCAAACTAGACCCCTGGGAACTACAGAGCATGCCAGGAACAACTCCTGTCAATCACAGCCCAAAGAAACATAGAGAGACAGCTGAGGGAGTTCAGAGACATCAGTGGACTTGAAGAGATCACTCACAGATGAAACTGTACATGCCAGTGTTTCCTGCACTACTATTATATTTTATGTGAGCTGTGAGCTTACAATCTAAATAGAACATGATATATACTGTAAGTCTGTGTAACATGAAAATAATGCCAAGACAAAACATCTGTCATTTCATTGTCTTCACTGGCTTCAAAACAAACATTCAGTATACAGTGAAAACACTGAAGTCTTGAACAAATTACTCTTATGAGTCAGTTCTTTTGATTAATCGTTTGAAAAGACCCACAAGTCATACTGTATTTGTGAATCAGACTGATACATCCTTCACTGAATGTACTCTCTGATTCTAATCAGTGGTTTGTGGTATGACAGGGTGAAGAGTAAATTGTTGTCACAATGAGCACTACAGCTCTGTTCTTACTGATCTAAGCTGTCATTAGCGTTCCATATAAACTTGCCTTTAAATGGAGTCCAAAACATCAAAGCTAAGACACATAGAAAGGCAGCATAAATGTAATGCATATGACTTCGTTAATCCATGTCTTCTGAGACTATATGATCGCTTTAGTTGAGAAACAGACCAACATTTTAGTCCTTATTGCACTCTTCTGAAGGCCACACTACAATGGTTTATTACAGGTGTCTCTGCACATTAAACTGAGATATAAAAGTATTTTAACACAAAAGAATTACACAACTCTCCCTTAAGTTCCACTGGTGTAAGAGGTATATTAGGTCCAGGAGAGGGCACCTTCATTAACATCATCCTGGCAGAAGAAATAGAAAATTGAGTGCGAACTTGACTTATTAAGGTCAGTGAACAAGTGTGTGGGTGAATGGACTTGGCAGATGCCAGCAGGTAAAAACAACATTGGGCATGAGAGTCGGGCATGAGAGTCTAATCAGTGCTTTAACGCGTCCTTGTGGATTCTCACACACACACACACACACACACACACACACACACACACACACACACTCCCTGAGCCTTTGAACCTAGACCAAACAGTGTGTCACACAAAGTTTATTCCAGCTGAAATCACACAAACAGATCTGCAAACACACGCGCAGACACTACACATACATAGTTGCACTGCCATTGTGAAATCCTTGAAAAAGAGAAGTGCATTCTCTTCATTAAGTATTTTGACACTTTTGGACTCTTAAAAAGGAATAGTCCACACAAAAATCTAAATTCTGTCATCATTTACTCACCCTTATGACTTTCTTCTGTAAAACACAAAAGGAGAGGCTAGGAAAAATGACAGCCTCATCATTTCACTTTCATATGGAAAACAGATGCAAAAGAGTTTCCACAGAAGAAAGATTTACAGCAACATATAGGGATAGAAAATAAAGACAACATTTTAATTTTGGGGAAATATCCCTTTAAGACACACTTAAAATGGTCTGGACGTAATAAGATACTAAATATCAAACCAAGTTGTATCTGTGTATAAATGGTGCTAGATTTTTTTTATAAGCATTTCTTTTAATTACATGCAACTTGTTTCAAGGTGAAGTCAGATAGCTAAGTATCTACAGATGTAGTTTATCACATTAGCTATGGACATGTAAACAACTTGGTTTGACAAACAATAAAGTGTCAAAATAATTTTTTAAACCATTTTAACATTTTTTTTAACAGTTTTAACAACATATTTGCCACTTGGTTTGAAACTTTGCATTGACGTAATTGTGTGTCTGTCACTGGGAAGAGAGGAAGTGGTAAGGGCCATCACCTGGTGATTGTTAACACTAAACACCTGTGTCTCGTTTCAGTGAGGACTGAGACAGGCTGCTGGAATGACAGACAGGGAGAGACCAGAGACACTGTCTATCTGTGACATTTGAATTAAAAGTTGACTCACGTGGACTGTGAAACTGGCTCCAGTGTCCTTCCTACTCGAACCCTTCTACAATAATGCACACTTTATGATATTCATAAATTTTTATGAGTGGTTGGAGACTGTATTTGACAGGTTTTGAAACCGATGTCATTTATGTATTTGGCAGACAAAATGTATCCAAAAAAACCTACAGAGCATTCAAGATATATATTTTAGTAATTTGTGTTCCCTATGAATTGAACCCATTAACTTGGCATTGCTGGTGCCATGCTCTCTACCAGGAAGACTAAAAGAAACAGAGGGGAAAACTGTTAAATAGAAATTCAACAGAGCAGTAAATAGAGGGCTGCATGAACCCAGGGAGAAGCTGAACTTTTTGCTTTGGACCCTACAGAACATCAGCTGATCTCTTCTGTCGTCTTGTTTCTGCTTCAGTAAGTCCTTTGTCAATGTGAGGTGCGAAGAACATGAGATGAGGTTCAACAGAGAGAAGCACACAGCGAGTGAGATCTCTGAGCAGAGAGATTTGTTTGTTCTGCATTGAAAAAAATAAGAGTGAAAACCATATTTGGATCCAACCTCAAAGACCCCATGAAATGGCTTGATGAGTGCAGTGTCTTTTCCTGTGTTCACATATTTCCTGTCAACATGACAACAGTGGAAGTCGACATGTTTCTTCCGATAGTTCATGTACCCTGAAATCAACCCCATTCACCCAAATTGTTAAGCGCTATCTCGCAGACATTTTTGTCATCAATTTGAGTGTAATCGTGTTTACTTCTGGTACTACTGATAGCGCTTTGTGCGAGCAACCCTTGAGACACGGGTTCTGGTCCCATGGCAACCAGGAAGTAAAGCATCTGCACAGGCCTTGAAACGCCTGAACCTGACCCTACCCGATACAGTCAGATTTTATGCCCTAACCAAACTGGAAATTGTTCACTCTTTTTATAATTTCTTCCCCAAGCAAGTATTGTTGCAATTGGCTGTATTTTATGCAAGCATTGTAGGAAACATTCGTAAAAGTATAATAACAGTAAACATACAGTTTTATGATTCAGTAGACTACAGTTTAAGGCAAAACAGCCCCTCAGCACACATGAGCATTGGCTGACCCTTTAACACAGAAACTTTACTTGGTGCAGAACAATCTGAAATCATGTGTAATAACACATGAATCATGTGAAACTATACAGTATATAACATAATGACACATGAAGTCCTCTTTGCAGCCTGAAATTCCTTAGAACATCTCATTTTTAGACACCTTTTTTAAAAACAAGCTAGATGTAGTGCAACGCATTAAACAGAACGTGGGTATCAAGTTTTTTCAGAATCTTTTTAACTTGACACGGTGTCCAAAAAAATTTGCTAAAGAAACAGCAAGACGTGGTGCAACGATCAAAGACGTCTGTCTGCCCAGCATGTGTTTAAAAATGAAATCAAAAAGCACAGACTGGTGCAAAAACAATTTTGGTGTGAATGGTTGCTAACTCGTCCGTTCCTTCATGTCTGAGTGAGACCACATGTGCGTAACAAGTCACAATAGGTAGGCCCATTTATTTTTCATTAATTACAAACCTGAATTCGAAGTCATACTTGAACAATTGACAGACACCAGGCGGTTTGTCAGGGTTGCAAACATTTAACAGGAATTAATCGAAATCATCCAATCAAATCCCTTTATTGTCACTCAACCATAAACACATAAGTCCAACAGTGGGTGAAAGACTTGGGTGCATTTCCGAGTAACATAGCAGTTATGAGACATATACCAATAATCATCAGATTTACACAACATAATTTACATATCTAATATACAAATAATAATATACAATACACACACACAATATAAAATACACAGTATACAATAAAAATTGTATATATAAAATATATAGTAGGTTGTATTGTGCTGTATTGACATTCAGGCTGTCGGTTGATATTTGCCAGTGTGTTATTAAGAGAGAATATAATTTATGACTGTCCAGTGTGAGATTAATAAGATTTACAATGTGCAGTGCATCAGCACTATATATTATATATATAGTATATTGATCGTGAGTGATCAAGAGTTCAAAAGTCTGATTGCTTGGGGGAAGAAGCTGTCATGAAGTTGGCTGGTGCGGGTCCTGATGCTGCGATACCGCCTGCCTGATGGTAGCAATGAGAGCAGCCATGGCTGGATTCTCCGATGATCCACCGAGATTTTTTTTACACACTGCCTGGTATAGATGTCCTTGAGGGAGGGAAGCTCACCTCGGATGATGTGTCTGGCAGTTCGCACCACCCTTTGCAGGGCTTTGTGGCTAAGGGCGGTGCTGTTGCCGTACCAGGCGGTGATGCAGCCAGTCAGGATGCTCTCTACAGTACTGGTGTAGAACCGTGTGAGGATGTGGTGGTTCATTCCAAACTTCTTCAGCAGTCTCAGGAAGAAGAGGCGCAGGTGAGCCTTCTTCACAATGGCATCAGCGTGGATGGACCATGTGAGTTCCTCTATGATGTGGACACTGAGGAACTTGAAGCTGCTGACTCTCTCCAGCGGTGCTCCATTAATGTGATGTGGCTGTGTTCTCTGTCCTCTGTCTTCTCTCCTGAAGTCCACCACAAGCTCCTTGGTCTTACTGATGTTGAGGGGGAGGTTGTGCTCCTGACACCAGTGTGTCAGAGTGTTCACCTCCTCTCTGTAGGCTGTTTCATCATTGTCAGTGAGCAGACATACCACAGTCATATCATCAGCAAACTTAATGATGGCATTGGAGCTGTGTGTAGCCACACAGTCATGTGTGTACATGGTTTAATCTGGTACGCATATACACAGTTTTATGCACAATTAAGAGGTTGCATTATTGCTCTCAATTAACATTTTTACGACACTGATGGTTTGGCTTAGGGTTGGGGTTTGGGCTATGGGGTGGCATTAATAAAATATGCATACTTGTTGACTGAATTACATTATTAACAACTAAAAATACAAAAAATATTTGGTGCCATTCTGTGGACATTTCACCTGGGAACTGGAGCTCACATGTACCCATACATTGGGAGGAGTACACACCTTAGAATTTCAGTAAGTGCCCACAAAATTCTGCAGCAAAACTTTCTACTGTTGCGTATTCAGCAACATGTCATGTGTGCTAATTGTTGTGCTCTGACATAAAAGTAATTGAAAATGCCATAATACATAACCACAAGTAACTAATGCCATTCGTGCAACTTTCGTTTAAACGTGGGAGTAAATGTGGCCACTTTGCATTGGTCAGGCTGCGCGGATGACGGCCTACATTCCGTTTTTCATTTGTTTCTTTTTAATTTCAGAAAACCACCTGATGTAATAAGAAAAACACCACTATTAATCCTTGACATTTCCAATCCAGCATACAGGTACACCGTCCTTAAACCATAATTCAAAATTACATTCATAGGAGTCTATTCAAACTATAAATTAAACCTGGAAATAAAGTTTTAGGATTCTGCATGTGTGATTCGCCGAAAAGGGCTAAAGAGTCAGCAAAGCCATGACCAGAAAAATAAAAAAAGGCACTCCATGTCAAAAAGGTTGCAGACCCCTGGTAAAGAACTACAGAGCTGAGATATTCTACTAAAAATCTTGGTTTGTGTTATCCGGAAGAAAGAATGTCATACACATCTGGGATGTCATGAGAGTGAGTAAATGATGAGAGAATTTTCATTTTTGGGTGAACTAGTCCTTTAATGAGCTGTGGTTGAAGAGAGGTCAAAGAGCCTTGAATGAGTTTGGTGGCTTCTCATTCAGGGAACTTCATATTCATGTTTTTTGCTCTTACTGTCAAACTAAATGGCAGATTTTACATGTTTGGCAGATAGTACAGCTCTAAATTTTAAATGAGTACAGACAGAATCTCTGGGAAAACTTCCAACTTAGATTGTCAATGTGTCTTCAAACACAGCTTTGATATTTGAGTGTCACAAATGACAATTAAACATATTTTTCCAACATTTTTGAGAACATAACATAATTTTACGCAAGAATGACACTTATTTCTTCACTTTGTGAGTTTATTGCTTTTGAATGCAGTCAGATGTCAACTGTATGAAAAACAGCCTGCAGTCTGAAATCCAAATGAGCGCTAAACACTTGGGCCATGTAATGAGCGAGCAGACAGCAGATTGGGCTAACGGCTTATTCGTGTACAAAAATAAACACATTAGAAGAACCTGCCTCCCTCATTGCCTAAAGCAAAGAATGATGTTCAGAAAGAGACACTTAATGGAGACAGTTGGACAGACACATATGAAGGACACCGGAGCACAACAAAAGCTGAGAGAATTATGCTGTGCTTTTTTCCTTTCAATGAGTGCCTGTTCATCAGTTAATTTCTCTGGATGTTCAGCTGGATCAGAAAATGGTGATAGTTGTCATTTAAACTAATAGTCCATTAACTGATTCATTGTTAATACTGTAAAATGCAATTTGCACACCAAATACTCTGGGCACTTTGAAGTTACTTTGCTGTTTTTATTGTAAAATGACATTCGGCTCGTTTTTTACAGAAATAAACTTCAACTGCTTTTATTTTAAATAAACTTAACACGTATAAATATTTGTATGAACATAAAAAGATTCAACAACTAAGACATAAACTGAACAAGTTTCACAGACATGTGACTTTCAGAAATGGAATTATGTGTCCCTGAACAAAGTGGGGGTCAAAATAAAAAAGTAACATTATAAGTCATTATCTGGTGTGGCCACTAGCTGCATTAAGTACTGAAGTACATCTCTTCCTCATGGACTGCACCAGATTTGCCAGTTCTTGCTGTGAGATGTTACCCCACTCTTCCACCAAGGCACATTTCTGGGGGGAATGGCCCTAGCCCTCACCCTCCGATCCAACAGGTCCCAGACATACTCAATGGGATTGAGATCCAGGCTCTTTGTTTGACATGGCAGAACACTGACATTCCTGTCTTGCAGGAAATCACACACAGAACGAGCAGTATGCCTGGTCGCATTGTCATGCTGGAGGGTCATATCAGGATGAGCCTGCAGATAGGGTACCACATGATGGAGGAGGATGTCATCCCTGTAATGCACAGCATTGAGATAGCTTGTTGTCATTGCAGGCAAAGTTCGATGATGATGATGATGATGATGTGACACACCGCCCCAGACCATGACGGACCTCCACCTCCAAATTGATCCCAATCCAGAGTACAGGCCTTGGTGTAACACTCATTCCTTCGACGATAAACGCAAGTCCGACCATCACCCCTGGTGAGACAAAACCACGACTCTTCAGAGAAGAGCACTTTTTGCCAGACTTGTCTGGTCCAGCGAAGGTGGGTTTGTGCAAAATCGATGTTGTTGCCGGTGATGTCGCACTCCAAAGTGGATACATTTGAAAACAGCTTTTTCGTGTTGTAGTGTGGACTGTGAAAACAGATGCTTTGGAAAACAATGACGCATTTTAAGTCATGTAGTCATGACTAAAAAATCCAACATTTATGTTGGATTTTTACAAAATTATCTTTAAAATACAGTGTCCTGAAAAAGGGAAGTTTCTTTTTTTTTTTGCTGAGTTTATATCGAATGCTTTCAAAAGACTTAAAATATAATGTATGAGTCACATGGACTACTTTTACAATAATTGTGGGTCCTTTTTCAAGCTTTAAAATGAGTTAACATCAACTGCCATTGTATTGAAATAAGCGAACAGGACCATTATTTAAAATTCTTTGAAGATCCACAGAAGGAAGTACATTTTATTTTTGGGTGAACTATTCATTTATAACATGTCCCTAGCCTTACAAACAATTTGTCAGTGCATATTATTCCAAGTAAAAAAACTAATTGTGGAATTCCCGATGAAGAAGAATGTTGTAAGTAATTTCAGCTAATTGATTTTGTTCAAGACTTTAAAAGAACTTCAAGAACTTTATTGAATAATTTTTTAAATGCCTATGGAGAAAATACATGGTAAAAATGCTAATGAAAAAACTACAATTGCCCTCTTTTGCTTGGCGATACCAACAGATGTCATTAAGTAAACACAGAAGCTCCCTAAATGGGAAACAAATTAATTTGGAGGCTTGTTATATTCACATCCATAAAAGCCCACTCGGCCAATACCGATTTCAATTCCACAATCATAAGTACAACATCTTGGTGCTCTTCGTGCACATTACATCATTTATTAATCTACAATATACAGTACGTCATGGTTCCTGGGTTGATGTACAATAACTCTCTGGATGGTAGGCTGCAATGAGAATACATAGAGAGCACTAATCCTGAAGTGAACTGGCCCTGACTGCCTGCAGAGACCACAGATCCAGCAGACATCCTCTGATCTGAAGTTGCCAGTAACTGATTAGCAGCACTAAGCAGTATGTGATCCGGGCCTAGAGAAAGACATGTTCAGCACCCCACTGAGCACTAAAGAGCTCTAGCGTTCACAACCAAAGTGTGATGTCTTGTTCATGGAGGCCACCAGAAAGCTTAAAACATATGCATTTTTATTTCACTCTTTGAATATTAAGTGTTTTTAGAGTCAAATTTGTACAGTATATGCACATTCTTAATTTTCTTCAAAGTTAGAATTGTTTATTATAATAGCTGTTTACTATTAAATACTTTTTTAATTAGTAATGACTATGTAACGGGTAAGGATGGGCAAGGAGGAGGTGGGAGCCGGCTGAGCAGTCAAATCAACTTTTAATGACATAAATCAACCTAAATTAACTTAAAACACAAAAGACACACACATAGCAGCCACGTGTGTCTCTCAAACGCCTCCGGCTCATCTTTATCCCCCTCCCGGCTGATTAGAACAATTCAGGGCTGGGCGTGCATCCTCACGGCCTGGCCCTGCCCTCCTCCTCGTCACACTCCTCCACCACCTGACTCAGTTCGGGGAAACATCCAGCATGACGTACTCTCCCTCCACTCCCTTCCATGAGGTGTTGCCCTTCTGGCTGTCAATCTGCCAGCAGGTCTTCCCCACCTCTCTGGAGCCCTGGGAGAGATGAGTGGAGATAGAGGGGAGAGGGAAAGGGCGATGTGGAGAGACAGAGAGAGAAAAATGAGCTTGCCGCTCCCTGGACAAGGTGTCATCTGGTCCTCAGCCACTCCTCCGCCTTCTGGCGGATGACAGCCACTCCTCCCCTGGTGGGTGGCAGCAAGTCCTCCGATGCATGGAGGAGGGAATGGCTCCTCCGTCTCCCGGCAGCCAGCAGAGACTCCTCCGTCCCCTGGCGGACGGCCGCGGCTCCTCCCCTGGAGGACGACAATGGCAAGGACAGCACATCCCTCCTCCTTCCCAGATTTTGGCACCAATGTAACGGTTAAGGATGGGCTAGGAGTCAACAAAACTTTTAATGGCATAAAATCAACTTAAACACACAGAGACACACACATAGCATCTCTCTCTCTCTCTCTCTCTCTCTCTTTCTCTTTCTCTTTCTCTAGAACAACTCGGGGCCGGGTGTGCGTCCTCACGGCCTGGCAACGCCCTCCTCATCACAGACCAATTATAATAAGATGAGAATTGTAATATAAATAAGACATTTACATTTATTAATTTAGCAGATTCTTTTTTATTCATTGTGATTTAAAAATGAGTAGTGCTACAAAAAATCATCCATCAGAGTCTCATGACAAGTAATTTGTACAAGTTATTGTTCAATTTGGCCCATACAAAAAGGAACAACTTTTATTCCCATAGAGACCAACAATCGATCAACAAAAAGTATTTCAAATCGATACAACACATGCATTGAATTTTAGCTAGCCTCCTATCAAACATTTAAGTATGTTAAGTATGTTAAGTAACCTCGGTTCCCTGAGACAAAGGGAACGAGACATTGAATTTGCTAATGCATATTCAATATGGGGAGTGTCCTTCCACACAACCTAGTTGAAACCTCTCTACAATAACGCCAATATTCTAATATTGGCTATGGTGTTTGAGCCTCACCCTTATAGGCGCAAAGCTGTCTGCTATAAAAAGCAGGCACGCAAACTGAGGGATAAGGAGCGCATCACTCGCACCTCAAAAGAGCTTTGAGTCTTGTGCAGGCCAGCGTTTGCAATGTCTCATTCCCTTCATCTCACGGAACCGAGGTTATGTACGTAACCGAGATGTTCCCTTAAGACTCAAGTCACTTGACATTGCATTTGCTAATGCATATGAGGAACAGAATCCCATCAAGCCACACTACATGACATAACCTACCAGAGAGGAATCATGACGCTGCAGTCCCGCGGGATGGCAACCGACATGATTATGCCTCAAGTGAGTGACTCATGTTGGGCCAGAAGGGGAGCACTAAAAATGAATTTATGAACTAAAGTCATATAGTATGAATTAACCCCTTCACGAACCCAGTTATGAAGGGAGTATATTTATAATGAAAGTGCATGTGACTTTATTTTAAATTATTACAAAATATATGTTTAGCAAATGAAAGAGCAAGCGCTCTAAACAGAGAAGACTTGTGAAGAGAGAGACGTTACATCTAGGTTGTAAAACTTTGCAAAGGTTTTTTGAGAAGACCATCATGCTGCAAACATATGTCCTGTAAAGACACACCGTTTGTGCATGCCCATGAGGAGGCCATATCTCTAGTTGAGTGTGCTTGAAAACCAATTGGGCAATTCTTACCCTGCAACTCATAAGCCAGGGCAATCGCATCAACGATCCAGTGAGGAAGTCTTTGATTGGAGACGGAAATTCCTTTCATGCGTCCTTCACAGCACACAAAGAGCTGATCAGAGTCTGAACTGGCGGGTTGTTGACATATGCGTGTAGCACCCACACAGGGCATTACAAAGGTAAGGATTGTTCCTCAACTGAATTAAAATGGAGGAGGGAAGAAGGCTTGAAGGTGAACCACCTGCATTCTGAAGGGCGTGCACACAGCCTTTTCTGGGTTTGACAGTGGATTTTGAAAGACCAGGGGCCAAACTCCAGACATGAATTGTCAATTGATAGTGCATGTAAGACATTGACCCATTTTACTGAGGCCAGAATCAGCAGAAATGCATTCTTAATGGAGAGCATGCGAAAGTCAACAGAGTCCTACAGCTCAAAGCGGGGGCCCTGTGAGCACTTTTAGGACCAAAGTTAGGTCCTTCGGGACTGTAGCCGGACGAAGTGGATTTAATAGTCTTGCTTAAATCATGTTTGCCTATAGTGGCGCCGGCATCAGGTGCGTGATACGCAGATATAGTCAACACAAACTCAGAGCATTGACAGAGTGAGTCCTGCGTCTAATCACTCTTAATAAATATGAGAATTTCATGTATGGGGCAGAATACTGGGTCTTTGCCATGAGAAAGACACCAATCAGTGAACACATTCCATTTTAGCGCATAGAGGCATCTCGCCTGTAAAATGGTGTTCATAACTGAATGTGTCAGTTCTGGCGCGTTTAGCATGCTCCGTTCAGGGACCATACATGCAGGTTCCACAGCTTGGGCTGGGGATGCCAGATTGTGCCTTCCACCTGAGAGAGGAGATCTCTGTCAGAGGGGCGAGAACCGCCTCAATGCTCTTTGTGAATATGCGAGGAGCCAGAGACAACCCGAAGGGCAGAACTTTGAATTGATACATCTCGAACGTGAATCTCCAAAACATCCTGCGATGTTGTACAATTTGGACATGAACGTGCGCGTCTTTCAGATCTATCAATGCAAACCAATCGTGTGGGTGGAAGTGCGATAAGATCCGTTTCAGAGTAATAATTTTGAATGAGCGTTTTGCAAGTATGTGATTCAAATTCCTCAGATCTAGGATTGGCCGAAGCCCAACGTCTTTCTTTGGGACAAGAAAATAACAGCTGTAAAACCCTTTTTGGGTTTGACAATTTGGAACAACCTCTATCACTCTTTTCGAAAGGAGATTGTATATTTTGGCTCGTAACACTGCCGTGTCTTCGGACAAATTCTCCTTTGTATTCCACAGAAAAAGTAACAGCATTTGGAACAACGTAGGGGTGAGTAAACAATGACAGAATTTTTATTAATAGATGAACTATTCCGTTAAGCAGTCCAGGAAGTAAATTTAAGCTCAAGTCAATCTTATGCATGCTTGAGTCTTTCCATTGCGAAAGAAAGCCAAATCTGTTTACCTTTATACTCATAAGGATTACATGAACTTGTGAACATATGAATAATCCAGATGTCTACTCTACCTTCGAGAGGTGAATTACAGCACATAGAAAATATTAGGAGAGCAGTTTGTGTGGCAGTGATTCTAATATAAATTACTAATAAAATAATATAAATAACTCCTAATACTTCTGCAATCTGTACAAATTCTTATTTACAGAAAAGCTGAGGTAAGGATTAGGTAAGCCTTTTCTTCCCCTTGCCTTTACCATCCCTATGTCCTCTCATCCTTGTATGGCTTCCCCCCCTGCGTGTCCTTATGGCTGTGATTAATTCGACTGGGATCTGTGAACCGCTCGCAACAAGGGAAATTTTAGCAGCTAACGGCAGATCAACTGTTCTGCAGTGTCCTGCGCTAGGAGGACCATGCAGCACAAATGATAAATAACAACACATGAGGGTAAAAAGAGGGTACAGGAAAAAGGTACAGATGAATATGAGGAAAAAGTCTTTCAGTCTCCCTCTGCACCTGCCGAGTGTGTCTGGAGAGCTGATTCTAATGCACAGCAGTACAGATTAAGCACATACCAGAAAGCAACACACCAATGAAGACACCAGAAAACTACAACTAGGTGTAAGGGAAACGGAACATAAAAAAAAAGTGAAAAAGACAAGTGAGAACAACAATAACCCTTCTGTAAGTCTAGGTGTAGAACAATGGACCTTTAAAAGCAGCAAATTTACACAGTTACCACTTACCAGCCAAATATATCTTCTATGGTCTTTAAATACTAAGCCAGGTACTGCCCTCTAATGTCAGGTAGCGTATAACAAAGCAATTGTACTGCGCATGTGTCAAATGCATCCATTTGTGCTCATCCGCGTGAGGTATACTTTCAAAGCGGTGCGCACACAACCGTGCGCGAGATGGAACGGAACGTGCAAAGAATACCTAGGCCTTACTCCTTGTCTCTCTTCACTGCCAGTTGATGCACATATCAAATTCAAGGCTTTGATGCTGGCATACATAATAGGTCTGCTCCAGGATACCCAAAATCATCCCTGCAGAGCTATGTTCCCACCAGAAGCATGCGGTCAGCAAATGAGTGGTGCCTTATTGTACCAACACAAAGAGGCACCAAATCACTTTCCCAGACATTCGGTTTCGCAGTAACTCGCTGGTGGACAGACCTTACCTCTCTTCACAAAACGGCTAAAGACACATCTTTTCCATGAGCACTTGACCATGCACTCATAAAATAATAATTGCAATGGAAGTGAATTCAGACTGAGGCTAACATTCTGCCCAACATCTCCTTTTGTGTTCCACAGAATAAAGGATTTGGAACATCAAAAGGAGTGATTCAATTATGAAAGAATTGTCATTTTTGGGTGATCTATCACTTTAAACTGTTGGCATTTACAGCCACAAGATGCCAAAAGATTGCTACAGTATGGCTGTCATCTCTACTTAAAACCATAATGAGTAGGGAGTAGTAGGAGTAGGAGTGAGTCTTGAAATTTGTACACACACAAAAAAAAAAAAAAAAATTACTTTACAATCTAATAACAACTTTTAAATAAAAGTATTCGGGTGTCACTCAGAATTTTGCAGTGTACGTGGCCACTGAGATTCAAATTCTAATTTACCAAAAAAGACCTCACAGATCCCCCGAATACAGCGAGGAACTTGCATGTGATCTGAATTGTTCTGCTTATTATTAGCCAGAAAAGAACTTGAGACAAAAGGCCAAGAGTAATCAGTGACTACCACACTAATGAACAGGAATATCTCAGAGTGCACACTGAGGCAGGGACAGGGGGCTCATCCAAGCACACAGCCAATCTGAATGGAGATGAATGGGTCCATATTTCATTAACCCTGCCAAGGAGCAAAGAGCAGTCAGGCAAAACAAAAGCCTGCGGTTTTCGGACACCATTCATTCCATTTGCAATATTAAGCGCTGTAATCTCAATGTGCCATGGAGAACAGCAGTGAGGAGAATAGGTTTATCAATAAATAAGACTGTACAGGGTGAATCTCAGAGCCTCTGCTCTCAATTTAGACGCTCATCATCTTTTGACAGCAAGGAGAATGTGCGTGCAATATCTAGGATCTCTTGTGTGCTGTTCCTTACAGAAACCCATCAATGCAGAACACTTTTAAAATCTTAATAGAAAGCAACCTTTATTTGCACCAAAGTGTGATTTGAAAACAGTGGCAATTGCTTTAAAAGAATTGTTCACCAAATATGAACATTTTGAGAGCATTTACTCCTTATAAAAGAAGATATAGAATATTAGGGACTAACAGCCTGTAACCATTCACTGCCATTGCATCTTTTTTCCATAAAATTAAAGTGAATGTAACTATGATTTTCATTCCCTAAGATTCTGCTAAACATCTCCTTTTGTGTTCCATGGAATAAAGAAAAAAGTCCTATGACTTTGGAACAACATATGGGTGAGTAAATAATGACAGAATTTTCATTTTGGTTGGTTGTTTTTTCTTTTCTTTTTGTTTTAAGTGATTTCACTGTTTAAGCAGTAGCTTAAGAAATAGCGTTTGTGAACAATACTGCACCAAAAATCCCAAATAGTCTGTAATTCCCCAAACTATTTGAAAACCAAGGGAGATGGCAATCTTCCATCAAATCCTGAGTGAAAGGTAACAGAGAAGGAAACTTACAAGCATTTCATCATTGTTACTTCACACTCATCATACCATTGAGAGATGTCTATGTGATCTAACTGAAAATTTCACAATGGGCCATGCAGAGCCTTGACCAAGGTGAACCACAGATTTCTGAAAGACCTCTTTTATTTCATTTGAACTCAAACAAACAAACAAACTGTCACAAACGGTCACATGATTTCCTACAAAACTGAGAAAACTGGAAAAGAAACTATTCACACTGAATTCAACCCTATTTGATATTCAAGATGTGCTCTTGGAAAAAAAGCATTAAAAGGAGTTCAAAACGGATTCCAGGCCTACCATGAAAACAAACTCATTAAAACCAACCTAAAGGGTCATAGAGTCAAAAATGCCCAGGTACATCACACTCAGCAAAAGCAGTTACAACAGAGCAGAAATAATCTAACTTCAATGTGATGCGTGTAATTCCTAGTTAAAATACTTAATATCCCAGTACAGAGACAACTATAAGAATGCCATTTGTAAGTGGAATTCCCCATAAAGTGTAAACAGGGTGGCATTACTCCTTCAAAACATACCATTGTTTGTTTGAGCATCCCGATACAGCAAAATTAATTGGCTCAACCAATGGCGTGAGTTTGAGGTGGGACAGTAGCTGGACTTGTGGTTTTGGCTTCATAGTCAGCAAACACCAATAACAGATTCTCTAACAGATAATATTTTATATGATACCCTCTCATTTGCTGCTTTTGTAAGGTCAATTAACAATGCCCTTTTCAGGACACTGTATTTTAAAGACAATTTTGTAAAAACCCAAATAACTTTACAGACCTTTATTCCAATGAACCACAAACAATGAATGCACATGCACCTGTGGAACGCTCGTGAAGACACCCAACAGCTTACAGACAGTAGGCAATTAAGTTCACAGTTATAAAAATATGTGTGAACGTGCCTTAGGCATGCTGCATGGAGGCATGATAACTGGAGATGTGGCCAGAGCAATAAATTGCAATACATTTGAATATCACACCTGCGGGACCAGTACAGGATGGCAACAACAACTGCCCAAGTTACACCAGAAACTAACAATCCCTCCATCAGTGCTCAGACTTTCTGCGATAGGCTGAGAGAGGCTGGACTGAGGGCTTGTAGGCCTGTTGTAAGGGAAGTCTGTACCAGACATAACCGGCAACAATGTCACCTATGGCACAAACCCACCTTCGCTGGACCAGACAGGACTGGCAAAAAGTGCTCTTCACTGACGAGTCACGTTTTTTTCTCACTGGGGGTGATGGTCGAAGGAATGCGCGTTACACTGAGGCCTGTACTCTGGAGCGGGATCAATTTGGAGGTGGAGGGTCCATCATGGTCTGGGGCGGTGCATCACAGCATCATCGGACTGAGCTTTTTGTCATTGCAGGCAATCTCAACACTGTGCGTTACAGGGAAGACATCCTCCTCCCTCATGTAGTCAGGGGCGAAAATTTCATCAAAATGTTGGGGGGGGACAATAAACATAACAATTCTCAAGAGCAATTTTTGAAGGGGACATCAAGGTTTTTTTTGTTGTTGCCCCGTTTGCATTTGTATTATTTTATTTCTTAAACAATTATTTTAAGAATATATCATTATATTATTTACAATACACATATTTTAATGATATTTTAGGGGGGGACAACCCTCAGATGGGGGTCCTGACCCCCCTGCAATTTCCACCTATGCATGTAGTACCCTCCCTGCAGGCTCATCCTGACATGACCCTCCAGCATGACAATGCCACCAGCCATACTGCTCATTCTGTACATGATTTCCTGCAAGACAGGAATGTCAGGAAATCATGGCAGAACAGGAGTGTTCTGCCATGTCCAGCGTAGAGCGCAGATCTCAATTCCAATGAGCACGACAGGGACCTGTTAGATCGGAGTGTGAGAGCTAGGGCCATTCCCCCCAGAAATATCTGAGAACTTGCAAGTGCCTTGGAGGAAGAGTGGGGTAACAACTCGCAGCAAGAACTGGCAAATCTGGTGCAGTCCATGAGGAGGAGATGCACTTCAGTACTTAATGCAGCTGGTGGCCACACCAGATACTGACGGTTACTTTTGATTTTGACCCCCACTTGTTCAGGGACACATTATTCCATTTCTGTTAGTCACATGTCTGTGAAACTTGTTCAGTTTATGTCTTAGTTGTTGAAACTTTTTATGTTCATACAAATATTTACATGTTAAGTTTGCTGAAAATAAAAGCAGTTGAAATTGAGAGGGAGTTTCAGAGTTTTGATTGTCTCACAGTGATTTGGTAACAGTTGGGGACTTTTTTTTTTTTTTTTTTGTTACTACAGAAATATGGTGTTAATATAACCTTGTTTAATTTTATAGTTACTTATAGTTTATGATTTTACTACAAAATACCATGGTGATACTATGGTTACTGCAAAGCCATATTAAATATTTTTAAGACATTTATGGTTTAGTATAGGGGTAGGGGTTGGTTTAGGGTGTCTGTGGGACTGTAAATAAGCATGCTGCAGTGATAATCGATGTTAGAATTTAATTAGGAGTGCAAAAACAGCATCTAACACTATATGCACTTAGGGCATTGAAGAAGATGCTTTTTATTTCTATTTACACTTATTGCAAATAGCAGCATCTCTACTTTCTTCGAAGGCTTCAAAGGCCTTTATTTGTTTGTTTTGGTCAGTTCATTTTTAGTGATGTTCTTGTTTTAAGCAATGTAAGCTCTTGGGAGCTGATTATGTTGGGTCAATGTACAGTAGAGCATACACAGAAACTGTAGTTGCAGAAAACGGTTCTGTTTAATCACCATTGTGCATTCAAAAAACACAAAGTCACTTTCCTTGGACTGCCTAGTTGGTGTAAAAAAAAATATGAATAATCAAATTTTATGTCTGTTGTTACAAAGGTGAGAAAAGTCAAAACAGGTGAATTTATTTCTTCATAATAAACAAACTGTCATTGCAATGGCTCATTGGGTGAGACCTAAAAAGATCTAATCACTGTTATAAGCTAAATTTAATTCAGAAGTTAATTAGCATGGTGAATCAGTTTGTACTCTACTGAAATGCTCAGTGGATATAAGCAAATGCCACAAGTATGGGTGCACTAATTTGGTTTCAAGGAACAGATAATTCTGTATATTTTGTATCATATTGTGTCCAGACACAATTCCTCGTAAAGCCCATCTCACAAACATGGCAGATCTCTGTTTAATGCTCCGGAGGGTGCTAGATGATTTTTGAGAGGTAATTTCCCCCTAATATGATGAGTTACTGGTGGCCAACATTGGCACCACAACCAACAAAATACTTTGGGGAAGTAAAAAAATTGTTTGCAACTCTGTTGTACCTCAGGGCCTCCTAATAAATAAATTTTTTTCCATCCAATAACGCTCATTTACCTTTATGCCCATGTATTTTCAATCGCTTTCCACTCCTAATTCATCTACAAACAAATAGCAAAAAACAAAAAGTTTATTCATGTGCATATAAAATAAAAATAAGTTACAGACACAATAGCGGTCCTCACCCACGATAGTGGCTCTCACCGCTGGAGAAGCCTGAATAAAGATACATGAATGCAAAGCAGTGTGTTATCTCCTCTCACACAGAGAGCACTGCAATCTTGACCCAATTATACAGCCACACATATCAGAGAGACTGCACGTGAACTCACTCCAGAATGTCTGCAAGCAGCCACAGAGGCAGTGGACATCGAGAATGATAGTTGAGAGAGAAGAGAGAGAGAAAAATATTCTAAAAAACTATTTGCGTCAAAACTATACTAATATATTAGGGCTGTCGATTTAACACGTTAATTCAGTGAGATTAATTTTACAAATAATATTTAATTACGCAATTAATCGCATGCCCAAGGACCATAATAAGGAAGATTCCTGAGAAATGCAAGCTTGTAGTACCAGCTGTTTACTCCAGAGGGCAGTAAGTGAAACTTCAGCTGTATGGGCAACGCACAGTTTATTCAGTGAAGAAAACAACCCACAACACATACATGCGTTACGTTCTTGCATTCAAAACACTCGAAGGAGCGCAAGTCCGAACTAAGCGATCTCAAGATTAATAAACTATAAGAGTATTAAACTATATTTAACTTGACACAGTGACCTAAACATTTTATGTTTATGACGCAACACACCCGAGACGCCTGACGTAGGTGGAAATTGACAGGCCCTTAAACAAGCCCTCATAATAAATCTCCAGCTGATTGACAAATTCACTTGTGAAATGGATTGCTGTGAACTGTATGCCAATGATTGACTTATGGTCAGTAATATGGTAGTAAACAATACATTGTATTCTAAAGCCACTTTTTGAATGGTCTTATCAATGATTAACTGTTCTGCTACAGGAATGTAAAGCATTTTAATTATCTGAATATTTTTTATATATATATATATCTCATTTAAATATTTAAAGATAACCATGTATAATTATATATTGATATAAATATGTATAATCATTATATATTGAGTTATTGTTATATGAGGAGCAAATATTTGTATATGCGATTAATTAATCAGGACACCGTGTAATTCATTCGATTAAAAATTTTAATTGATTGAGAGATAGAGAGATATAGATATAACTAAACTATATATGCCTTGTCTAATTCATAAAATATTTTCAACTATTTATAATAATAATTATTATTATTATTATTAATAATATCTTTCAAAGCATCAGCTAATGATTACCGGACTTCAGATGGAGTAATATTACATGGGCAGTGCCGACCATGAATGAAGAACGAGACGTTGGCTGCATTCGAAAAGGCATACTATTTTTACTATTTCTGACATTAGATATGGCAGAAGCAGTAAGTTTAGTAGGGGTAGCATGCTATTCAGAACTCTGCCGTTCACTGAAGCGCTTTACATGTTGGGATCAAACATCAAAGTAGCGCTTGATGCTGGCATTGGGCAGTGTGTTGACACCCTGATGCGACTCATGTGAATGCAGCTTCACTAATGCTGTAGCAAAGTGGATGGCCACAGCCTGCCGGCTGATTTGTATTAGGGTTTAAGAGATCACTCACACTTAGGGAAACTTTTAACTTCTTCAGCTCTGCGGACCCACTGGTGGGTCCAAAAGGGGCGCTATGTTGCAAAAAAAATGTTTACACTTAAAATGTTCAAGTCTTTGAATATATAAGTCAGTCAAATGTGGTATCGTTTGGAAGCTTAGAATCTTAGAATCAAAAAAAATCACAAAGTGAAATATGATTTCTGTAAGACATCAAATTCAAACGTCTCTTTTATGCAAGAAGGTATAGCTGCAGGCCAGAGACCTCCAAAATGGGGCAGAATCTTCCATTCACGGTTAAGTTTATGGAAAGTGTTAGATTAGGGACTCCTAGGCAAGGGTCTGTGCTGGCAGTTTGGAGCTCCCACCCAATTTTGGAGCTCTGCCTGCAGCTATATCCTTCTCCTTTTATGCGCTGATCACTGCTGATGTAAGCCCCAAATAGCTAAAAAAAAAAAAAAAACATATCTGCTTGTACCTTAGGCAGTTTTCTTAAAAATAAGCCATTTTTACTTGTCTGTGTGCTTGCTTGTGTGAATAATCCAATGTTATATCTTAGATGCCCAGAACAAAATATGTGGTCCAGCATGAAAAGCATGCTAAACAAACCTTCAGAAATATTTGTTATTGACTAATGATGATACAATATTATGCATCATCGCAAAGGGGAGGTTTTCAGCTTTAATGACAGTTAGACTGAGCTTCTAGTCCACTCAGGGACCGAGCTATTCAATGAAACATTGGGGATTTACACTTACATTCATTCATTTGGCAGACGCTTTTATCCAAAGCGACTTACAAAAGAGGAATAACACACCATAAGCCATTCATCTTAAGGAGACAGTAGTACGATGAGTGCAAGTGCTCTTAGAAAAGATGTGTTTTAGTCATTTTTAAAGACAGAGAGTGAGTCTGCTTGATGGATGGAGTTGGGGATGGTCATTCCACCAACGCGGGAGGTACAGTGAAACCGAAAGTCCGGGAAAGTAAATTGGGATGGTGCATGAACTGATAATTAGACTGAATGTCTGTGGACGAGCACATCTGCGAGGGCTAAAATTCTAAAATGACTCACATCACCTACATTTTAGATCGGCATTTTGTGAGGAAAAATAATTTCTCTCTAGTATTTGCTGCCATCTAGTGGAATAAAATAAGTGTTTTTGGAGGGAGATAAAGAACCAGAATAACATGCTTACAAAATGAAAAAATTATATTTGACAATATATATATATATTTGGCAATTTGTCCACACTATATGTAAAGGGTGAGCTTTTAAATTTGAGTGTAAACAAAAATGGTCCAGAGTTGAAGAGGTTACTATAACTTGAATTGGTGCTATTTTGGTGCGTTTCCATTCTGCCTAACACTATCTCCCTGTGGAAGGCTTTGTTTGGAAAATGTCAATAAACATTATTGTGACATATTGTTATGTTTTCTTTTGAAAGAAGAAACTAAATGCATTTTGGCAAGAAAAAATATATATTTATAGAGTAAAATTTTAGCACTTTCAAAATCTGCAATTAATCACGATTATTTTAATCATTACTTGAAAAAAAATTGATTTTGCCACATTACACAGCTAATTGCCCACAAAATTATGTCGTTTTCATTTAACTACCTGCTAAATTGGTTAACTACAGACAGACAGACAAACAAACAAACAAACCATGATCCCTGGCTGATGTCACAAATCACTTTCTTTTCAACCCTCCCACAACCTGGCACAATTTCGGTATGCCACAAACTTTTCAGTATCAAATCAATTCATGAGGGATAAAATCATCAAAGAAGGCATCACCCTAAATTATTTTTCTGTTTGAATATGGGGTTTTACTCAGTAACACGTCAGATCACAAAAGTAAAATAGGTTTCAAATGGCATTTCAAGTTTACTTTTAAAAAAACAAACAGAGCTTATATCTAACTTTTAACAAGCTTGGCCTTTTGTCCTTAAGGTTTACGAACAGATTTAATTAACAAGTACCCAGGGTGGGCTTGATGAACAAATAAAGCCAGAGACAGGTTTATAATCACTGTGGAGAAAAGCAGCCCTAAATTAAACTTACACACAGAGAGAACAAGACGAAGATCCTGTCAGCCCAAAAGCTAATGAGGCATGAAATCTCCTCAAACCAAAATAACAAACACACTTACTTGGTTTTTAATGGAGCCAGTCCTCAATTCATTTCACCTCACGTAAACTCCAACATTTCACATCTCTGAAAAACAATTAACACAAACACATTCAGCAAAGATATTTAAAGCTACAGTACACCCACCACGGTCGGTCAGTCTTTTTTCGGTCTTTTCTGTCTGTCTGACATTTTATCAGCAAAATTGTACAAGTAAGGTACCATTTGCTAACATCAGTTAACACGAACTAACAATGAATAATACTTTTATAGCATTTATTAATCTTAGTTCATTTCAACATATACTAAACATTTTTCAAATTAAAAGTCGTAAGTTAATGCATTATATACTAACATGAACTAATAATGAACAACTGTGTTTTTATAAACTAACAAGAACCAGATTAATAAATGCTTTAAAAATATATTGCTCATTTTTAGTTAATGATCCCTAATGCATTTACTAATGTAAACAAATATAACCTTATTGTAAAGTGTTAGTCTGATGTGCCTGTGAGACCATAAAACCTCAAGCTTTTAAAACTTTTAAAATATCACACAAGGCTTTTTCAAGCCAAGTCTTGACAAACTTTACCTATCTTTTTATATATTTTAAATAGCTATATTTAATATATAAATATATGTTATATATTGAAATATATATATTTAAAAACCAAAAAGTTATTAAGTTGATTTTTTTTTTTTTTTTTTTTTTTTTTATCAAAGTAGTATTTGTTTAATTTTTGCTCTTGGTGATTTAGATGTGGTTATAGCAACTGTTATGTGCTATATATGCTGGTGTTTGATTGATTTTGCCAAAGGCAATCATACACCATTTTTGCTTTCATTGTTAGTGCATTTGGAAGGAGGAGATTGGAAATTGGAGGAAGGGAATTAGGAAAAGCTTGCAAAACAAAACAGAATAAGAATCCAATTTTTGATGGAGAAAATGAACAGTTGGGTTTGGAGTCTTTTGTCCTTTAGGAAAAATTATCATCTGTGTGCAGTCCAAAAGGAATTAATCATTGTGTTCACCGGAATGTTTATAATTAGTCTCTCTCTCTCACTCTCTGTAGCATTTGCAGAGAAGCTAAAGTTGTGTTCTGAGGAACTTCCTAAGTGCTTCTTAAATGCCCAATTAAAGGGCAAACAGTAGGTTTCAGTGGATGAATGTTTCTTTTAATGGCCACTCAACGTGGAACTGGTATTATACAGAAGAAAAAAAATCTTCAAAATGTTTAAATAAAATGGAGCAATTCAACCTTTTTTTACATGATGACTGCTGAGTCATTATTGCTGTTTATTATATGGATATATTCTATGGTTTATTCTATAACTTGTATTATGCTCTCTAGTGTCATCTGCCCAAGCCTCTAAAAATGGTAGTTACTGGTAGCTGCCACACACACAGCACCTGTAGAAATGTATCAGTGGGTTGGTGCTCTAAGAAAGGTTGTGTCTTGGGGAAACATACAATTCCCCATCTGTCTCTCCTCTTGTTATTTCCTGTAGCATTTTCTTGCCGTTGTCCTCGTTTGTCATTTCACATTCTTTGTTCTCACAAGTTCTCTGAGGCGTTCCTCCAGCTATGACCAATTAACACAACTTCTGCTTTGTACAAACATTTGAATATGAAACAGACATGCTAATGTGTTTATCCTTTAAACTGCACAGTACATTAAACTGCCAAACCCTCCAAAATGTTTATCTGCAAGGGGGAGAAAAGAGAGAAACAACTGTTTTGCCTATAGCTCTGAATATATGAATGTTAATAGTTTTGTGAAAGTGTTGTGAAAAATTATTTAACCTCAAAAAGGTGCTCTTGACTATTTCAGTACATTGCAAAAAACTTGTTCGAAAAGAATTAAAAACATTTTTTTTTTAAAAAAAGTTTTCAAAATATTAAAGAGATCCCAACCCATATGAAAATAACTTCACAGATTATGTTTCTTCAATAACTCTTTTTTTTTTTCGATGGAAAAATAAGATTGAATGGATGGAAATCTCAGATTTGTCTCCAAGAGTTTGAATAGATCTCAACAATGTCTCAAACTGTGCTCAGATTTGCCAAGATGCCGAAGTCTGCAATCAAAAGTCAGAAATTTCAGAGAAACATTTCTCATCCAATTCTAACCAGAACAAATTATCAGAGTTATGTGCACCACATTCATTTATAGCTGTATATTCTTGCTGTTTCAACAACTGTCTCCTTTGATTCTATTTTTATGTCACAAGGACATTAAACATTCTGGGTTCAATACAAGTTAAGCTCATTCAGTAGCATTTGTTGCATAATGTTGATTACCACAAACAATATTTCAAATCATTCCTCCTTTTCTTAAAAAAAAAGCAAAACTAGAGGTTAAAGTGAGACGCTTACAATGGAAGTTCTATCAGAAAGAATCGCAGACTTGGTAAAGTTGACATTAAATGTATTTGATGAAATTTTATTGAACCACAGAATATATTTTCTCTTTGGTGTAAGCCCTGTCTGGTGGTCTGATGAGATTGCTACTCTAACTGTCAGATCCTGACTGATCCTGACTACCCCAAAAGGAGAAACCAGATACTACCCACCAAAGAGAGAAGGGGTTCCAGATGAGTTACGAACCAGGTCTTTATGGCTGAAGTTCCATTCTGGTAAAGAGAAAAGGAGATGTGATAACTGAATATACAATGGGGTGTGAAAGGATAGCCGTGCTTGCGTTTGCTGAGGGCCCTTTTGAGAAAGGGGGAATTCATCTTGTGATATGCTTGCTTGAGGATAGACTTGCTTGTTTATGAACTTTAATTGTGTGATATCTTTTAGAGGATAGACAATGTTTCGTTTGAGCCCTATGATGGGGCGACATTGCTGTGCGATCCCTTTGCTGAAGATAATTAACATGGTATGAGCCCTCCGACAAGGACGGTAATTGCCGAAAGATTGATGACATATGATTATGAGCCCTCTGATGAGGGTGACCGTTGCTTGTGTGATATCTTTGCCAGAGGATGAACAATGTGCATAAAGCCCTACAATAAGGATGGCTTTGTTGTGCAATACACTTTGTTGAAAGTTAAACAATGTTTAATTATGAGCCCTCCAATGAGGGCAGATGTTGTTTGTGGAATATCTTTGCCAAAAGATGAACAATGTAGCATAAAGCCCTAAGATCAGGGTGACGTTGTTGTGCAATACCTTTGTCGAAAGATGAAAAACGCTTACGCACGAACTGAAAAACCCGGTAATGTGATTGGCGGAGAGAATGAAGTTTAGTTGATTTTCTGTCATGTCAAAAGTCTCAGTTGGGGCATAATGAACCTGGAGAAGACCCAGCCTTATAGATGATCGCGACTACAGTGGTGTTGTCGCAGAAACGACGACCGCTTAGAGCATGCTTAGAGCGCCGTGCTTAGAGGAGACCCTATAGTATGCTGGCAATGACGATGGGGTAAATTTAGAAGATGTGGATGAAAGGGAGCTTAGCACGAGAGAGAAATTAGTCTGACCATTTCCCTGCGAACCAGCGTGAGGAGGTGAGAGATGGTGCAGCCTTGATGAATGATGCGTGTGGCAAAATAAGGGGACAGGAGATCGTCTAATTTATAGAGAGGCAGGGAAGCTTGCATGTTTTGGTGAGACCTTGAATGGGGTTGAAGTATGTAGATGCAAAAGATGAGATGTTTGTAGCCGAAGCTCCTGATAAAGCCCATAATACCCGCAATATGTCGCATGGTCCATGACATGCAAAGCTTCAGATGACTGAATATTTGGTATCTGCTTCGCAAGAAACACTAACACAACACATGTTCCATGACATGTAAATCTTCACTGAATATTCAGAATCTGCTTCACAAAAAAAGCTAATCTGGCAAAGGTTTTATCCAAGAGTGAACAAACCTTACTTGCTGCTAAATGTAGCTACCCTGACCACAAATATATGTACAGTTAATGGAGCAGAGAGCAAAATACATTGTAATTAAAACTAAAAATATTATGCGTTTAGACAAACATAGTTGTAGACCTAACGTAGAAAGCATTATGAGGAAACTTATGTCTTACCAGCAGATACAGAATGTTAACTGTAGCAGAATTGAAATAATGAGCTTTGGAATTCCGAACACTGTTAAAAAACTAATCCAACACAGGTTTTATCCAATGAGGAAACAAAACCTAACTTACCTGATACTAAATGTAACTTACCCAACCACAAGCACATTAAAGTAAAGAGTAAAGACTGAAATACATTGATACTTAAAATAAAAATGTTATGTAGTTAGGCTAATGTGGTGTTAAACTCATAATGAGCTTTGAAATTTGGAACATTGATAAAGCCCCAACGCTTAGAAAGTCCCCACTGATTGAAACATGGTCCGAACAGTGATAAAGAATAAATTATTTACGGAGAGCCATATAATACAAATATATGCACTGTAATGATGCCTGAATGAGTAATAAAACAAACATAACTGTGGAATAGGAATTAGACCCCTGTTTGACTTGATCATAGAAGGCAACAAAATGCATTGTGCTGGTAATGAAATGTGCTGTTGAAATACGAAAATGTAATGAGCAGAGCTTAACACTAGATGTCAGAGGCGTGCAACAACAAGTGGTGCTTCCTTATTAGAGAACAAGGAAGTAGACATATGAAGTAAGAAACACTTTGTGATTTAACATGTGATCAAGACCCTGTACCATAAGTAATTCTACATCATGACATGAATGAACAATGAATCACCATTGTGAACCTTAAACTCTGTTACCCGCATGGCATGGCCGTCACACTGTGGAACGCGGGATCGCCTACCAAAAACTATGAGAGCTGAATGCTCTATTGAACTTAAATGGAAAGGAAATTGCAGACGCGCGCCGTGGCGCTGTGGGTATTAGCTGACTCAACGTCGAAAAAAATAAAAGTCGACAGCATTTGTGGCAAAATGTCGATTACCACATAACTTTATTAATATATTATTTTTGTGGTAATCAAATATTTTTCCACAAATCCTGTCAATTAAGCTTAACATGTATTGAACCCAGAATATTCCTTTACGCTTGAATCGTCCATAAATGTTTTGGGGGAAAATGGTGAAAAATCTTTCAGGTTACGCAAACTTTGATGTTAGCCCAAGGCACTACTTTTTCTATTTTTATTGTTTTATTTCTGTAAAGCTGCTTTGGAATAATAAGTATTGTGTAAAAAAGAAATAAATCTATACACATAAAAGCAAATTGGAGTCTAATATTCTGCATTGTTTGTGAAAAATAGAAAATGCAGGATTGATTTTGACAGCCAATCATCTAGAGACCTACAGAAATGCTTCTTCCTTCTTACCTACTTTTCTAGACTTCACAGTGCAGTCTAGCCAACCAATCCACTATCTAATGGACTCATATGGTAAGAGAAACAATTTTGGATTTCTGTTTTGGATCCATGTTTGATCTCAGTTTTCACCAAAACCCTTTTGACTGCCCTTCATAGCCCTTGGCATCTTCAAGCCAATCCGTGTAGGGGAGCTCGTTTGTCACAACGCAGAACCTTGCTATGATTTGAAGGTCATGCTTTGGTTTGCATTTTTCACGCATGGTTGCAACATCCAATTCGTCTATTTGAAATCATTGTTATCATTCTTGGTGCTTGTTTTTGTGGGTGTGTGTGTCTTGATAAAAATGTGTAGGATTATAGTCAGTGTGTGAGTGTGCATGTCTTCCCTTTGAGCTATGGAAACAATCAGTTGTGTGACTCCTGTGTGCAGCAGATAGCAGCAGTGGCTGTGAGAAATGTTCTTTGCAGCTGAGCAGAATACCTGCACATCTCTCAAAAGTCCACACAGTGTGTGCTGTACAGAGCCAACATTTCACATTGCTGCAGAGACAAAACCTACACTAAACTATATTTGTCCTTGAAACAATCAGTCTTATTTAAGCTTGGATGGGCCCACAAGATTATTATTATTTCAAAATAGTAAATGGTAAATGGTCTGCACTTATATAGCGCCTTTCTAACCTTAGCAGTATTCAAAGCGCATTACACTACATTCACACACACATTCACACACCAATGACGGCAGAGCTGCCATGTAAGGTGCTAACCTGCCATTGGGAGCAACTTGGGGTTCAGTGTCTTGCCCAAGGATACTTCGGCATGTGGAGTTGTGTTGGCCGGGAATCAAACTGCCAGCCCTGCGACTAGTGGACAACCCACTCTAATACCTGAGCCACAGACGCCCCCATTTTTATTAATAACTACAGCATTGACCAACACAAAATAGGTATCTTTTAAAGCTTAGAAGCTCTGCTTTCCTCAAAACTGAACAAGTGCTTTGAAATGTGCAGACAAATCAGAAGTGTTCAGTTTTATAATTTATAAACAAATTTGCAGTTTATATATTATTGCAATCAGTAAAAACTCATCATTAGCCATGTGCCATATGTTGTTAGAAAGCTCTCAAAGCTCAGAATACAACCAGCCTATTTGTTTTACTCACAGACAAAAATATATAGTGAGTAATAGCTAAGTTATGTTTCATGTGAACAGGTGTTGCTTATTTGAACATAAACATAAAATATCACATACCATTACAGAAGAGGTGATTATCTTAAATACATACATCATTAGATAATCCACACAAAACACTATGTTAAATATGGCCACAAGGAGATGGCGACAAGTAAATGGCACATATTTAATGTAGTCAAAAGTCTATACTAAAATCATGTCTGCATGCTATGCAAACCTTTAGTCATTGTTGTGTTTGCATGTGTAATTAGTTCTTATGTACAATTGTTATGTTTTATTTGTTTGGAGAAGCTTTTGGACACTTGGAGATGTTTTTGGACACTATGATGAATTATATTTGTAATTGCTTTGTAGTATCAACACAACAATATTTCAGTTACAGTTGTCTGAAAAAACAAACAAAAAAGCAGGGGTTATAAGCAGAGGAATAGTTCACCCAAAAATGAAAATTTCATCATCATTTACTCACCCTCATTTCATTCCAAACCAGTATGACTTTCTTTCTTCCATGGAATACAAAAGAAAATGTAAAAAATACATGTCTTCACACGTTCTTTCACGCATCATGAAAATGAAAAGTCTCTGGGTTGTCCAAAAAATACCATAAAAGCATAGTAAAAGTAGTTCATATGAAGTGTGCGCTATATTTCAAGTCTTCTGGAGTAATACAATCACTTTGGGTTAACTAATTAGGTTTTATGTTGTATATTTATGTTTATGGTGTAGTCATCATATTTGAATTGTGCACTATATACGATAGATAGTCAATAATTGTTTTTGAGTGAAAATATTTGAGTGAATAATAAATTACATTTCTTAAAAAAATGTAATTTTTTACATTTTGTGGTAAATGTGGTGTTGCAGTGGTAAATGTGGTGTTGCAGTGTACATTCACCCTTCTTCGGGTCATTTCATAATAGATGCAGAACTGGTTGATGATGTGTGGATACAGCCTCAGGTTTGTGATATCTTGGGTATTGACGGGTCAAAGAACCATCTTCAAAATCAACTATGTAAAGAGCTTCTTCTGATGAGTGTGTCTGGGAATGTTAATTTAGAGTACTAAATTTAATGTTGGTGGAAAGAGGTATAAAAAAAAGGAAAATAAAAAATAAGATAGAAAACACATTATCAAATTCATTGAATGTTTCAATGGGCAGCTGCTTCACAAACAAGCACGTACAAGTGTTCATTCTTATGTTTGATGCAAACATTCTCATCCAAAATTTCCACCAGATTCAAAAGAGGGGCAAATGCATATACTGTAAACTAAGATCAACATGGATTGTTTGAAATGAGCACAATACACCCCCCAAACCATCTACATATAAAGGCCTTCTGCACAATCTCAACTGCACTGGTTCAAACACTTCCTTAAACTCTCTTAAGATTTGGCTTGAGCACACCTAGCAAACTCTACATTTAGAAAAAAGAATTAAGTGCAGGCTTCTTTGATAAATCATGATTTCTACCTGAAAATGTTCATATATGGATTTTATGCACAAACATGTGCAGATGCTCGGTTAGTAAATGTGACCCATAGACCTTAGTCAGAATAGACACCATCTTGAATTATAGACTGTGAAAAATATACTTACAGTCTGTACAATGCCATGCTTTAAAGGTCTCAGATCATATCTACCTTACACAACTCGTGTTTACTGAAGTTCTTTGGAAAGATTTATTTTCAGTGTTTCATCAGCTGATCATAGTTCAATCCATCAAACCCTCATTTTCATTACAGTGAAAAATGAAATATGGTACTAGTCTGAATAAGGTCCATTTTTATCAGAAAGGGAAGGGAAGAGCCTATTCACCAAAATGATCTGCATGAGTGTTCTCAAATCTTGGCCTAATGATTGGCTTGAGGTTGGAGCCCAGAGGAGATGGAGAGTGACAAGCTAATAGTGACTGATGTTTAGAGAGGGCCTGCCTCATCTCTGGATCTCTCATCTTTCTCCTCTCTCATTCTTTCATACTGACAACCAATACGCTTTGGTAAACAGCATACAAATCTGAAGGCATAGATTCATTCATATGTGTTTGAAGGGGGCCAATTCTTTCTCCTCTGTGATAGCTGGATGGAAAAAGAGAGGGATTTGATTGGAATGATGGAACGGAAATGGGAGCAGATGAGGAGGGTGAGACGGAGTGACAGAAAGTAATTACCCCAGAGAAAATGGGTGCAATAGAAGAAGCATCACTGCCTCGGCGGAGGTGCAGAAAATTTAATGTCCGATGATCATGAAAAATCACCATCATCTCATGAATACACAGGAAAAGATAGAAGACAAGAGATAGAAAGATGAGAGAAGAAAAGAGAGCCTGTGAAAACCACGACTGTGTGACATGTCAGACTGATCTTACAGTGTAATTGGAGTCAGGAAGTGGACTTTTCCTTAGCTAAAATCTGTGAACACCATAGAGCACCATACAGAAAACCATACTTAGGTGTCCATGTTGGTTTTATACATTTAAAAAAAAAAAACATTTCATTATCTACAAATGTAAACATCAAGTAAAAGTTATTATAATGCTTTCCTTGCACCTTGTAAACATGTGAGTGAACACAACTTAATTAATTTCAGAAGGAGACTGCCCTCTAGAGTAAACAGGTGGTACTACAAGCTTTCATTTCTCAGGAATCTTCCATATCATTGTGGGCATTGAGATTAATTGTGTTAAATCGACAGCCCTAATTTAAATGTAACTTAATAGAGCCCAATAAATACATTTAAAAAAACATGAGCGTCACATCATTTATCCACTTAACAGTGCCATAGAAAAGAATCTGAATACCCTAGCTACCACAAACAGGGACGGATTAGGTTGCATAAAACTAGTCTTACTAGTTAGTCGTCTAAAATGTTGGTCTTCATTTTTTCAGTCAGTTGCATAAAAACTTAGATCAGTCTAATTAAAGACCAAAATGTAAGACAGCACACCTCAGGCTAACTTTTGTTTACATTCCAAAAAAATAACTGAAAATAACTGTCAGCTGAGCCAGTGGGGGCTGAAAGGGGCTTGAGTTGAGACTTGGTTGAAGACTTTGACTTCAAAATGGTAACAAAATGTTGTGTTTTTAATTATTTGGGTTAAATCACTAAATGTGTTCATTAAAATACATTTTGAAGCATTGTAGTCATCTAATAAGCAAATATTCTCAGCGAATAAAAAATGTATTGAGCGTTCACTGTCGGCCATTTTTTTTAAGCTGTTCAGTGTCTTATTTTTCCCACAATGCAATGCAAATTAGACTGTCTTACTAAAGACAACTGTGAGCTTGTTTTATGCAACAGGCTTTCTATGGCGTCTTTAGCTAGTCAAACTAATTGTTAGATGCAGTCTTAAGTTAATGGCTATAGCCAGTGGGGCTAGTGCCCAGGGGTCCTTGACTGCCTGGGGGTCAACAACTTTTGGAGGGGGGGCCCTTGGAAATAATTGGCCCCGGGGCCTTTGCAAGTCATAATCTGTCCCTAACCACAAAGCAACACACACAAAAAAAAATCTTAGCAGCCATATAACCATACATGTATGTGGCCCCGGCAACCATTTACAGCCAAAGGCGTAGCCGGGAAATTACTTTTGGATGGGCCTCAATAAAAATGGCACATTCAATCAGTTTTTTCACACATTAAGAAATCAGAATTACGAATTTTGATGACGAATTTACAGATTTTGACAAATTTGAAGTCAAAGAATAATCTCTCATATACTGGGTGGGCCTGGGTGTAGTTTGGGTGGGACCAGGCCCACCCTGACCCACCCTTGGTTACACCACTGCTTAGAGCACGCTAGCATCATGATGGCGAGTTTTGCATAGGCAGGCACCATGCATTTTCTTCAGAAAATTTAAACAAATCTATAAGTAATTACCATTGCAAAAATTCCCCCCATTTTTACTTATAAAATGCCACATTTTATAAAGAAGATCTATTGAAATTAAAAGACTTTATACTGTAATTTAGTACAATTTTGGGACCACAATCTGTCCTTAACAGAAGAAGCATGTTCACTTGATTTCTGATGTTTGTTTTTAGGCAAAGAAATTATATTATAGTAGTAATAAATAACCTTAGAAATTGCTTCAATCTCCGACATTTTGCAGATGCAAATAATATTCCAAAGCTGGCGGGGGCAGCAAAAGTTATTTTCTGAGAGATCCGAACTTTGTGCACAGTCCTATCGAATAACTACATGTTTATGTGCTTTGAATGTATTTGTAGTTTGCTGTTGAAAAGGTGACTTTAAAAGAGCTTTAATAAAAAGGCAGTCATTAGGTTACACATAATTTTTTTCACTGTTATAAACTTAATATACATTTATTTTTACCAAGATATGAACAAATAACAAGGAGATTTAGGTACATTGGCTTGTGGTCCTCCTTGAGTCAATGATGTTTGATACGCTGTGTTTTTCCCTGGGCAATAACAGAGGAAATGTGCAACATATTTGTTTTGCTGCCAAGACTTTAAAAGGTTCAACCCAAAATTTTGGCATCATTTACTCACCCTCCTGTTACTGGAATTACTGAAGTAATGAAGAGTGTGACAACTATCCTCGTTCTCCCTTATCTGTTCACTGCATTCTAATGCCAGACAATAATTTCTGAGAAACAACGTTTGGCAGCAAAACTCTGGACTGGCGTGTCTCACCAGAGTCCATGAAGATGAAAAGCAAGAGTGTTTGTGATGGCTGGGGATGATGAACTTGTCCTGTCTGCCTCTCATGGTTTTGGAAGAGATGTGACAGCAATGCTTCCTAGCACCATCTGGCTCTAGGGACGAAAATCATCAATGCAAAAACCTTCCCACAAAGCAGAGTAATGAATGAACAGCTTCCTTTGGCAGAGAGCTGAACAAACACCTGCCCAAACTTTCTCTTCTCCCTATTCCATTTTTTGTGTTTAGGCAGGAACATGATAAACAACAGCCTCTGAACAGAAAAGAAGAGAACCAAGAATTTGCCCATAGCTCAGTCCAACTCATTGTGAATTAAACATTTCAAAAATCAGTGACTTTCTCAAACGAGCCAACCCAGACTCAAAGGTGTGTTACATCCCCTAGGGGTGGAACACAACAAGGTGAAGGAAGGTGTTCTCCCTGCTCCTCCATCAGACTAAGAAACCCCAGACAACAGTGATAAGATCCAATATTGTTTTTTTATTAAGAATAATGATTTCCAAAGATGTAACAAAAATATGCACAGTAGGTATGAGCTTAAGGGTGACCCCTGGCCCAAAATAATAAACAAAACATTTCTAGAAAGAAAAATGATAACTAACCTGGAAGAAGAAATTAAAAATACAATTTAACAAACCTAACTTCACTAACAGTAACAGAGCAAATAATATCAAATAAACAGCGCAGGTCACCCATACAAACCTAACTGCAATGGCTCAGAAAACTGAAGAGCAACAATGTAACGTAATCTCAGCTCGAGAGCACGAGGAATTGGTCTGGAGGCTGGTGGAGGAGTGTGACCAGCCCAAAGCCACAACAACTCACATTCGAAAGGCAACACAGGGATTTTAAAGGCGCACAATCAGAAATGGCCAATCTGCAAATCAGCAGCACTTACAGACATGCAGAGTAGAAGACTGAGACACAGACACTGACAGACACAGACAGAGAGTAAGAACATACAGAACTGCCCAAACTGCACACATTAATAGAGAACATAACAGGTACCATAACAAAATGAAGAAATCCCCAATAGAAATAATCATTTATTTCTTAACTATAAATTAATTGGAGAGGTAATTGTGACCCCTACCTTGGCTTAAATGTATTATTTTTGTTATTTATTACAAAACAGTGGGGCGAAAATTCTAAACGGCTCAGCCACTTTTGTATGCTGTTTAGACGTTATTCTAAATGACAATTGACGTATTTAATTCTTGATTAATCAAAATTATGTTTGAAAAAGGTTACGATGAACACAAAATTTGAGTTTTGTAGCTTTAAATCCATGTCTATTAGCTCTGAAGCCATCTAAACGATAGTGTACTCTTAAATGTTGACACCAATAACTTAGCATACTGAAATAAATATTGGTGAAGTAAATATAGCAGAAAAGATTCAATACTTTAAAGCGTAAACTTGAAACTATTTTACTTAAATTCAAACATCAAAAATGAATGCTTAGCTTCTAAGTAAATATTATTCATGATTGTTTGTTATCTTTGCAATGCGTCATCATGTATCAATCTTAAAGTAGAAAACCTTCTAAATAAGTACATTTTACTTAACTTTTCAAAGCTGGTGTTCTCAGCATGCACAGGCTTAAATAATTAATGAGTTTGCATGGTTTCACTTCACGTTTGGTAACTTCTTGATTTGGGAAGTATGAAGTTCATTTTCTACCTAAAATTACCTGTTCATGATTTTTTATTTTAAATGACCCTTTCATTGTTATTGTCATCGTGTTTTGCACACCAAGTGTTGAGGTCTGCATGCACAGTTATGTACTGTATCTAGTTTCTATTGCTTGTAATGCAAGATGATGCTGTCTAATATACTACATGGCATGCATTATACTTTCTTCTGGAAGGCTTCTGTGTGTCATGTGGTACATGATTAAACATGTTTATAAGGATAGTTCAAAATGTGAAATGATCCAATAAAATGTGCATTTAAATTTTACTAAATGTAAATCAGATTAGCAAGTAAATGTTACTGTATTAACTGAAATGTTTAAGTTAAATTTACTCGCTCACTTTAATCAATATTGTATATCATGAAGTTAAGTAGATTCTGGAAATCTTGAAAAATAAACATAAATTAAATCTTACTAGTCATATTTTTCAGTGCAGATTCTGAATACATCCTCAAATACCTTTTCATTCTGTCTTTCGCTCAGAAAATGGACAGAAATATTGATGTCTCAACATGCACTCAGGGGTGTATCCACACTTAATCTATGTATAAATAAAATGCTTTCTAGAATGAGAATTTCCATTCTCCTAATATCACAGGACTGTTATATTACTCTGAGCATCTTTATCTCTACACATTTATCTCAATATCTGTTAATTAGGGTATGCAAGACAAAAGCAAACATTGAACATGTTGTTTGTTTGATGTTATCTCCTCATGACATTGAACCTCTTTTTAGGTTATTAACACTGAAAAGTACTTGATATTCTGAAAGACAACTTCATTTTAGATCTAATAGATACCCACCTGTCTCTCATGAATATTCATCTGATTTTTTTATTATGAATTAATGACTTGCCAGATCCAGCTGGTGTACCTTAATGGCTGACTTCATCTGTTTTACCATATAAATGCATATCCCGTCTCTTTTATCCCCAGAAAGGTGACAGTAAGCATTTGTAAAAGGTTGTTTTCAATCAACTTTCAGGATTTTTGCAGAGTAATGGTATTATGGATAAATATCAGTCTGGTTTTAAAGTCAAACATAGCACATAATCTGCTCTTATCAAAGTGACAAATGATCTGTTGCTGGCGGTTGATTCAGGTAAAAGTGCCATTCGAATTCTCCTGGATCTCAGCGCAGCCTTTAACACCATTGATCACAATATTCTTTTGGATCGGTTAAGAAATTGGGTGGGCCTTCAAGACACTACCCTTGAGTGGTTCATTTCTTATCTTAAGGGGAGATCATTTTCAGATGAGATTGGGAATCATTCTTCTGCCTCTGCTTCTATCACCTGTGGAGTACCTCAAGGCTCAATTTTGGGACCACTTTTATTCTCGTTATACGTATTACCATTACAGTCTATCTTTTGTAACTATAAAATAGATTATCATTGTTATGCAGATGATATTAAAGGTGGATGGCATCTAATTTTCTCCAAGTAAATGATTCTAAGACAGAAGTTTTATTTTTTGGCAAAACTACTACAGTTACAATTTAAATCATTGGTATTTAGAATACAGTTACATTCAAAAAGTATTTTGATTAGTGAAGAGATTACTTTGCATTTTATTTTCATTTGTTACATTTAATATTTAGTCCTTTCAGACTGAAAACATTTATACATATAAATGATGTGATCCAAAGTGCATTTGAACAGCAGTGAAACACATTCTTATGATGTGTTACATTCATACGAGCAGACAGAGAAGTACGTTTGAAGTAAGTTTGGAGCAGAAGAAATATAAATAAACCTTGTGTAAATTGTCAGCTTTATGCTAAGCTAAAATGCTATTTCTAGCCATTTTACATTCAAGTTACCAGGCACGATCATATTTTTTATCAAGAAAATTCACGCTGGATCATAATTATTTTTTTTCTCTTTGATATTAGGGCAAAAATCGTATTCTAGACAATAATTGTTGTATTGTTTTCCTATAAAAATATTAAAAACATACTTAAAAAAAATACTTAAAAAATATCAATTTTATTGATCTTGTTTTAGAAACAACACTGCAGAAGATATTTCGGTTTTTCAGAGAATGTATTTTTAACATGTGTATTTTGTCTTACTGTACTAGCAGAGTTTTTATTGTCAAAACAAGTGAAAAAAATCTACCAGTGCTGAAAAAGTAATCCAAAGTATTTAGAATATGTTACTGACCTTGAGTAATCTAACAGAATACATTACAAATTACATTTTACAGCATGTAATCAAAAGTAACCCTCCCAAACCTGACTATAGGTTAGGTTTAGGTTTAAGTTGTAGTGTAGGGAAGTGTAGTGTAGGAAGAAAATTTCATCTGTTTGTGAGGACATTTAACTCACTTTAAGCACAACACAGTGGACATTTCACCACGGAACTGCCGTGATATGTGTAATGATTCACAGTCATGCAATTTTAATGAGATCAGGCTGAAACAGGCAAATAATAAAAGGCAAGTTGTTGAAAAGGAAACTTATTAAACTGAACTTTTCTTTGACTCTGTTGTATAAGGTTTCATAAGGCAGACATTAGCCAATCTTTTATGGTGTCACAGGTATAGTGGTTACTATATTTTTGGGTGAACTTAGCCTACGAATGGTTTAATTATAGTTGTCTCTGCATATTAAGCTGGCATCGAAGTATTTTAACAACAGAACAATTGCACACATCAGATTTAACAAAAGCTTTAGCCCTAAACTAACTTGTCTTTCACTTTTATAGAACTACTAAGTTGTTACAAATCACCAAGTGAGCCAAGACTGCCATTGGTTCCACTTAAAAAATAGTGCATGACATGGCATGACATTTTTCATGTAAAATGTTGTTTATATATCCATCTTGATTTCACTTTATTTTAAGTTTATTTTCTGTATGTTTTCCTACTTGACATTGCAGATATTAATTCATCTCTAGTTTACACAGCCCACTTTATTCCCCCAACCCCTCTGAAACAAACATTATTCCATATGAGGAAAGCAAAATCAATGCAGAACTGTAAACACCCCACATAGTTTCATATTGAAGCACTATTTAGTGACTGATTATGCTTTTCTAAATGATATTTTGTTAAAGGCATTACTGATCAGCCATTATGCAGATGACAGCAATAGAAACTTTCAGAGGGCATGAGCAGTCTTGTCTCACTCTGTCTTTGCCAACATGCAACACACAACAATGCATAAAATGTGTATATCTCCCATAAAATTCATATTGATTTCCCACCCTCTCTGAATGAATATCCAATAGGTTTACACATGCTGTATCCATACTGTCAAAATACAACCTTATGCATTGAAGATACGTGAAAAAGGTGTTAAAGGCAATTCAACTTATAGGAAAACATTTTTGCCAACTAAATTAAAACTATATTGGTCGATGATACATGCCCTGTAGTCACCTGGTAACATCGACCTCCCTCTCGCTATCTGTTCACACATGATGGAATATACTGACATAAAGAGCCCAAATCTGCTGCAGGACATGTCACCCCGGACTGCTATGATCACACATCACAAGCAATGGATATACTGTCTGATCGACCAGCAAGAATCAAATGAAGGAGATCTGGAGCAGAGGAGTTAATGATTTGCCTTCAGGTCTGTAAACAGATATTTTAAAGGGCTTGCCATATGACCACCATGTTTATAAGTGGTTGGCAAATGGACATGAACTTTTTTTAATTCAAGATTTAAGGTTAGAGTTTAAATATGAAATGCTGCTTTGAAATGATATGTATGGTACATTGCGCTATACAATTGAAACTGAATTGAATATATGTACAGAACAGTTCTTCAGTTTTGGTAACCACATTTATTGGGAACTTCTAGTCCAGGGTATTTCAACAGTGCAAAATGAATAAATGAATATTTACATGATGATTCATCCACGTTGAAGTCAGTATAAATTACAAGGCTAACAAAAATAAATAAAAATTACTCTCATCATTTACTCACCCTCATGCCATTCCAGATGTGTATGATTTTCTTTCCAGAAGAATATCTCAGCTCTGTAGATCCATCCATTTCAATACAACATGCCATTAACATGAGCTAATTAACAAAGTTTGGACACACCTACTCATTCCTTATTATAACTATTTTCCAAATTTTTGAATTATAGTATAATAATCAAAACTATGAAATATCACAAATGGAAGTGTGGAAATTTCATAGTGACCAAACATGTCAAAACTATCTCATATTTTAGCTTCTTCAAAGTAACCGCTCTTTGCCTACATTAAAGCTGCACTCATTTATACAGTGTAAAAACTGACTTCAAGGTTTAGCTGTATCAACTAACTTTGAGTTGACAACTAAAATTTCATGCCAACTTAAATTAGATTTATTCTATTAACTTGAACTTAAGTTGGATTAACATTCGTATTGTTCAACTCAATTAAAGTTGACTGAAAAAGTAAAGATGTGCCAGCTCCCAGCATGCATTGCAGCAAAAAAGACAACTATCTTAAGTTAATTTGAGTAAACAATTTTTTTTACAGCTCAACACAGGAACATTGGCTCACCCAATGGTGTCAGATTGGGGTGGGAATTTTTGTTTATTCAGAATTATGTTTGAGTGTTGCTAGAGTCCCAGAAACTACACAAATACATTTTAAGCATAGGTATTTCGTTTTTAAGACCACGAGAACATACAGTGGTGGCTAAAAATATTGACACACATGGTAAATATGGCTGTGAAAAGCCTCTAATGGATATCAAACAATTGCAAACACAACACAAGTTTTATCAAAAAAACGAATATTTTTGTCAAATATATGTGTGGCACAATTATTGGCACCCTTTTATTCAATATTTTGTGCAACCTCCCTTTGCCAAGATAACAGCTCTTCACCTATAATGCATAATGAACACCTGGAAAGTGATCTGAGACTATTCCTCCATACAGAATCTCTCTAGATCCTTCAAATTCAGAGGTCCACATGGTGGGCTCTCCTCTTCAGTTCACCCCACAGGTTTTCTATGGGGTTCAGTTCAAGAGACTGGGATGGCCATGGCAGAACCTTGATTTTGTGGTCAGTGAACCATTTTTGTTTTGTTCATTTTTAGTTTTTCAATCATTGTCTTGCTGGAAGATCCAACCAGTGCACATTTTAAGCTGTCTGGCTGAGGCAGTAAGGTTTTTATATTTGCCATGTATCCGAACAAGATGTCCAAGACCTTTGGCGTTAACCATGGCCATGAGTTACTTTTCCATATGGCTACCTCTCTGTGTGCGCCAAACACATCTCTGATGTTTGCTGCCAAAAAGCTTTATATTTGTTTTATATGACCATAGAACCGGTCCCATTTGAAGTTCCAGTAGTGTCTGGCAAACTGAAGATGCTTGAATTTGTTGTTGGATGAGAGCAGAGGCTTTTATCTTGAAACCCTCCCAAACAAATTGTGATGTAGGTGACGTCTGATTGTAGTTTTGGAGACTTTCTAACCCCAAGACCCAACTAATTTTTGCAATTCTCCAGCTGTGATCACTGGAGAACCATCCTCCTCACCATGCTTGGGGACAATATAGACATGCATCCTCTTCCAGCTCCAGTTGATTGGAACTTCTTAATTATTGCCCTGATGGTGGAAATGGGCTTTAGCTATTTTCTAATAGCCATTTTCCATTTTGTGAAGCTCAACATCTTTTTGCCACACATCATAACTTTATTCTTTGGTCTTACCCATTGTGATAGATGACTAAGGGAATTTGGCTTTTGTGTTACTTCATATTTATACCCCTCTGAAACAGGAAGTCATGGCTGAACAATTTTATGTTCCTAGTCACCCAGGTGTACTAAATAAATTTGAAATATTAATGGGAATATACTTCAGATATATTTTACACATAAGAATTTCTAGGGGTGCCAATAATAGTAGCAAACGTGTTTTGGAGAAAAATTGGTTTACTTCAATTAAAGGTTGGATTTTTTGTGAATATTCTGAATGAAATATCAAAAGGATTAACAATAAAGACATATTTACCAAGAATGCCAATATTTTTGGTCACCACTGTAAGTTCAGCCAAGTGTGTCCACATATTTGACTTGTAGTGTACACATAAGCTCTGAAACACAATCAAGTTTTTCTGTTTGTGTTTCTGTGATCAGAGCATATTTGTGTTTTGGTTGTGGAGGCCTGCAGGCCACTAAAGATGGATATTTCAGGAGATTATGCCAAACAGGTCCAGTAAAAAGCCACACCCTGTCAATTGAAAATATAAGAAAAGAGGTAATGTATTTTTTCTCTTCTTCCTGTGGATCCAGGATGATTTATGTCAGAACCTTTCACATGCGTTAAAGGGATAGTTCATCCAAAAATGAAAATTCTCTTATCATTTACTCACCCTTATGCCATCCCAGATGTGTATGAGTTTCTTCTGCAAAACACAAATGAAGATTTTTAGAAGCATGTTTCAGCTCTGTAGATCCATACAATGGAAGTGAATGATGACCAGACCTTTAAAGCTCCAAAAATCACTCAATACAATAGGTGTGGGTGGGAAACAGATCAATATTAAGTTAATTTTTTACTATAAATATTTCAATATATATTGAAATATTGATCTGTTTCTCACCCAAATTTATTGTATCTCTTTAGAAGACATTTATTGAACCACTGGAGTTGTATGGGTTACTTTTATGCTGCCTTTGTGACTTTTGGCGCTTCAAAGGTCTGGCCACCATTCATACTCATCTGGGATGGCATGAAAGTGAACAAATGATGAGAGGACTTTCATTTTTGGATGAACTATCCCTTTAAATCCTACAGGCCCAATTCTGTATGACAGATCAGCTCTTCTGAATGTCCAGCTCTCTCACTCTCTCTCCCATTTCACATACTCTTTCCAATCCATTTCCCATTTAATGTGTATTGCGTGTACTACAATCTTCCTGCAAATGTCAATTAAAAGACAAATAGATTTGATCTTCTCTCTCGCACTCCTATAGTCATGCTGAATGAATTTGACCTTTCCATCCTATCAATGTTGATATTATTTGATATTTGCTTTGTTTGTTTTACAGGGATGCTTAACGATGTATGTTGCTTCAGGTTGTTGTTTTAGAGTTTTACAATCAATAAAGCAGCAAATGCACAGTCCCAAAATTATAAAGCGTTAAGCACCAAATGAGAGTAAAATTGGCTTCAGCGAGTAAAGAGGCTCGCCAGTCTGCAATTTATTAGGAAATATAACTTAATACGTTGATTAAACGGAACTGCAATAATGACTGTGACCTTCGCTGATGTAAGAGAAAGACTGAAGAATTCAAAGAGAGAGTCTTTTAAAAACAAAATGAGAATGACATCATTATTTTATCTTTTTTGTTAAATATTAATTAAGAACGAGCCAGACAAAAGCAGGAAACGCCCGTTGTGTGAGTGGCTATGTGTGTGTGTGTGTGTGTGTGTGTGTGTGTGTGTGTGTGTGTGTGTGTGTGTGTGTGTGTGTGTGTGTGTGTGTGTGTGAGCATGTATATCACTTTGTGGGTACCAAATGTCCCCATAAGGATAGTAAAACCTGAAATTTTTGACCTTGTGGGGACATTTTGTCGGTCCCCATGAGGAAAACAGCTTATAAATCATACTAAATTATGTTTGTTGAAAATGTAAAAATGCAGAAAGTTTTCTGTGAGGGTTAGGTTTAGGGGTAGGGTTAGGTTTAGGGGATAGAATATAGAGTTTGTACAGTATAAAAACCATTATGTCTATGGAAAGTCCCCATAAAACATGGAAACACAACATGTGTGTGTGTGTGTGTGAGTGTGTGTGTGTGTGTGTGTGTGTGTGTGTGTGTGTGTGTGTGTGTGTGTGTGTGTGTGTGTGTGTGTGTGTGTGTGTGTGTGTGTGATGTACTTGAGCACTGAGCATGTGTTGCTGCTCTTCTATAATTATGTTGTCATGCTCTTAGACTGTCAACTGATAAGAGATACTTTAAAAACCTCTCACACACAAACACAGCCTGCCTCACATATTCTAACTAGAATGATGTCTGACTCACACCTAAACAATGGTGCACTATAGCAATGAGCAAATTAACTTTAATACTAACAGTCTGATTGAGTGATCTGAAAGTACACAGAGAAAATGTTACTTTTAAGATTTTTCCCTCCATCATCTGATTCTTGTGTCTTTTTGCATTTGCTCTGTAATATAAATAAATATTTCTGTACCGCTTACTTAAAATGACTGTGGATGGTCTCAGAAATCAACAGCATGGTACTGGATGATTACAATAACCATATAGCCTACCATGGTATTAATAACATATCATTGTTCTCTATGGATCTGTAGCGTACCATGGTAGTATTATGTACTCTTTATAAAAACAATTATATTTACCAAAAAAACATGAAAATATGGTACTTGTTATGTTTTTCATAAGTGACATCAAAGAAGTGCCTAAGAGCTAGAATTAAATCATAATGGAATATCATCATAAGGTAATTACATTCTACTGACTAAAGAGCGCCATATAGTCTTACGATCTAATTATTGAACAATATAGTAAAGCTTTTTAAACTACACAAAATATGCAATCCAATAACAGACTAATGAACACGTGTCAACTTTTCTTTTTACTTTTCTAAAGAAAGTTAAGTGGTACTTGTCCATATAAAACTTGGTGCCATGATGCTAATGTGTTCTGTGTAGCTGCTATGGCATAGCTAGGTGGTTGCAATGGTGATCTTGGTGGTTTCTTACTGCCCCAATTCAAAATATTCCAACCCCCAGTTTCTATGATATACTGCACCCTACGAAAAATGCATTTCCTCAACAAGCTGCTTATATTATGATATCCTTCATGTACATAGCAGAGCGGGACAAGTTACATGCCAAATATGAATACTTTGGATTATTAGGGGTTTGTTCAAATCCCTACCTAAATATGTACAATAGTGATATTGATACTAATAACTAATAATACTCATCTGAAACTATTTCAGATGAGTATTTACACAAAATAATTTTGTTCAACACAGAATTTTGTTAGTTCTAACAACATGTTTAAGAGATTATTAACCTGTTCTGATACCTTGACCTCTACTATAAAAATAAAATAAAAAAAACTGACTGGTTTCATTACCATTACGTGACTGGCAACAATTTTGCAAAACAAAATTACGTGCTATGTAATTACACGTTTAGCTGCACTTTTCTAGTAAAATGTCAAGCAGCATGGTGACAAAATCGAGTGAAATTATGAGTGAGGTTTTTCAGGTGAATATTAGTCAAGGGTTTTAATGAGTAAAATGTACCTACCTAACCTAAAACTTCAATCTACACCAGGAGTGGGGAACATCAGGCCTCAGGGCCGCCATAAGGCACACAAGGCCATTTTACCCGGCCCGCAAGGCCATTTGAGAAATAATTTGTAAAGCAATAAATGGCCTTGATTCAAATAACCTGAAAAAACAAATCCTTTTTAAAAATCATTTTAAATGATAACAACACCAGAGGCGATTTCTCAGGGCCAGCAAAGCCTTCTCTGCTGGCCTAACATGCCAAATAAATAAATCAAATAATCGCTTTCCACTTGTAATTAATCTACAAACAAATAGAGAAAAACAAAAGTGTATCCAGTCAGAATTAATTCCTTGATGCTTACAAGCAAAGTGCGACAGCTGTTTCACAAATCGCATGCCTGAAGCCAAGCTCATTAGCAGAAGCACCGTGTGAGTCTGAGCTCCACCCCGTCAGGCCTTCAGAATTTCCACAGAATCCCTCAACAGTGCAAATGAATGGGCAACTAAAGTCAGATTGTCAGATTCATCAGCCAATCAGATTGATTTAGTTGTTCTTGGTGGGTGTGATCTTTAGGATATTTCCTAGGATAAGCTGGCATTGAGTGACGCATTTGAAAGCAAAGAGATGGATTTAAAAACACGAGATGTTTAACAAAGGCCTGCAGAAATAGGTGTATATTATTATTATCATCTCTTTTGATAATTGTACACCAGAAGCACAAATGCTAGCGCTGCAGCATTGTTTTTTAGTTGGGTTGCTAGGAGACATCTCTACTGAGAGTCAAACCCCTGCTAAGCTAGCGGGAGCATTGCAGTTTTGTTTCCTTAAATGTCATCTTCCGAATATCAGGGAATGGAATGAATTTATGGTAGAAGATATCAAGTAGGAATATCCCACATCCAACTTGAATAGAATGCAGCATAACCGTGCTATATATATATATATAAATATAATTTATTGCAAGCGACATTTAAATCACAAATAATATTAGAGTATTATAGACCTCCTTGGTAGATTCATATGAAAAATTATAATTTTTGAATGTCTGTTTGGGAGACTTTCATTTCACAGTACAGTCATGCTGCAGTTAAAATTAGGCTTGATTGAGCATTAAGTGTCCTTTGAAGTTCTGGCTTTCGTGCGTGGACGTGTTTTAAAATGTCAATTGGTATTACTAGTTAGATGCGACATAATGTATGATGCCCAAAGGCATAGTGTGTCGCATAGTTGTTGTAGTGCCTCTAGTGTTCATTTCAGTAAACTGCAGCAAAATGTAGAATTCAGCAGATAAAGTCAGTTTGCAAAAATTATATTTGTAGTAATGCTCATTCTATGAAACTAGGTTAAAAACACACACATGTTGGTGCGGCTATCCTTATGAGGTCTCTCCATAGACATAATGCTTTTTATACTGTACGAACTATAGATTCAACAACAACAACAACAATTTACATTTATATAGCTCTTTTCTAGGCACTCAAAGCGCTTTACATAGTATAGGGGGAATCTCCTCAACCACCACCAGTGTGCAGCATCCACCTGGATGATGTGACGGCAGCCATAGTGTGCCAGAACGCCCATCACACACCAGCTATTGGTGGAGAGGAGATGGTAGAGTGATGTAGCCAATTCAGGGATGGAGATTATTAGGAGGCCATGATAGATAGGGGCCAATGGGGGGAATTTGGCTAGGACACCGGGGTTAAACCCCTACTCTTTACGAGAAGTGCCCTAGGGATTTTTAATGACCACAGAGAGTCAGGACCTCGGTTTAACGTCCCATCCGAAAGACGGATGGGACGTTAGATTCCATCCCCTAACACTAACCCTACCCCTCACAAAAAACGTTCTGCATTTTACATTTTCAAAAAGCGATTTGAATTATGGGGACACTAGAAATGTCTTCATAAACCACATTTATAGCATAATACCTTTGTAATTACCAGATTGTAACCTAAAAAACCTTTCCTCGTAAACCAACCAAACCCGCCCGCCCACACACACACAAAAGGAGAGACGTGCAGTAATTTTATTTCCTTTGCTTTCCTGTCTTTCTTTTGCTTATTTCGCCTTGGTTTTCCTTATTCCCTATTTTAGGTAATCTACAACATGGACAACAGAAATGTTTACAGTTTGTTCTGTTTACTTATGTTTACAAAACTTATGTTTTGACCCATTTCATGACCCTTCCATTACGACAACCATAAATCCACATCAAATATAAAATCCATTAAGCCTTCATGTTTTGCAGTACTGAGTGGCATCTCAAACCAAGGTCACCCACAGTGCTCAGGCTCAAATGACAGACAACTTTTTCAAGGGGGCCAGAAAAAAAAGATGTTTGTCCTTGAGAGCATTAATGTAAACTGCTTATAGACACTACCTATTAACAAATGCTGAAATCATATTGCTTTTCTGCTATAATATAGAATCAATTGGTGAAACTTGTTGAAAAAAATCAAACACTGTTGGAAATGTCAAGGCTGTTCCTTACGAAACAAAAAACAAATATTATACTTTGTATGTTAAGGTTCAAGAGTTTCTCAACAGAAGAAGATAAGGAAACAAAGAGTTACATGAACAAAAGACTCTTCTTCTAGAGAAGATAAACAGCAACACAAAACTGTCATCACACTCTAATAAGTGACCTTCTTTAGAATCTTTATCTTAATTTATTGCCACACCAGCAGACCCAATGGGCGTTTTTGTATTAAAGTTATTGTATTGCTTTAGAAGACCTGGAATATAGTGCACAAGTCAAACTGACTGGCTTTGTGTGTGTGTGTGTGTGTGTGTGTGTGTGTGTGTGTGTGTGTGAGCGTGTATTTATCACTTTGTGGGGACCAAATGTCCCCATAAGGATAGTAAAACCCGAAATTTTTGACCTTGTGGGGACATTTTGTCGGTCCCCATGAGGAAAACAGCTTATAAATCACACTAAATTATGTTTTCTGAAAATGTAAAAATGCAGAAAGTTTTCTGTGAGGTTTAGGTTTAGGGGTAGGGTTAGGTTTAGGGGATAGAATATAAAGTTTGTACAGTATAAAAACCATTATGTCTATGGAAAGTCCCCATAAAACATGGAAACACAACATGTGTGTGTGTGTGTGTGTGTGTGTCCTTTTTGGAATTCTTCAAATTCTACTTTTATATTCCACTAAAAAAGAAACTACAACATACTGGTTTGGAACGACATGAGTGTGAGTAAATAATAGAATTACAATTTTGGATTGAACTAATCAATTAAGTGTCTTCAGGGTTGGGAGGGTTACTTTTAAAATGTATTTCACTACAGATTACAGAATACATATTTTAAAATGTAATTTGTAATGTATTCCGCTAGATTACTCAAAGTCATAAATGTAATCTAAATACTTTGGATTACATCTTCACCACTGGCAGATTTTCTTAACTTTTTCTGACTATAAAAAAATAATTCCAACTGAATAGGCTAAATATTAAATGGAACAAATGACAATAAAATGCAATGTAATCTCTTCAGTAATCAAAATACTTTTTGAATGTAACTGTATTCTAATTACCAACGGTTTCAACTGTAACTGTAGTGGAATACAGTTACTAATATTTTGAATTTTAAATACGTAATCCCATTACATGTATTCCGTTACTCCCCAACCCTGAGTGTCTTGCTCAAGAGCATAATGGTAATAGCTTATGGCTTCATCTTTTTGTGGGGTTCAAACCAACAACCTTTGATTATCAGCCCTGAGAATTAAACGCTGCACCACACCATAAGTGACATGCCAAACTCTGGCATGACAAGACCCACAGCACACATTCAACCAACTGAAACTAGTAAAGAGAAAGCTATCTGCCAAGTAACAATAATATATTCCAGAAAAAGCAGACCAAACATCAGCATGAATCAAATAATAGCTCATCACCAGACTGTTAAGCAGCATTAAGCTGTTCTTTTGACAAAGTTTTCCACTGGTCACATTCCCCAAGACAATTTTGCTCAAGGCAATTAAGAGCTTTCAAGACCACAGCATGTGTCCGGATCCAGTAAATTCATAGTTTTTTGGGGGTTTATTTTTCATATAGTGAAAGTGCAACCATCACTCAATGAAAAAGCCAATCTATTATACCTGAGTTCTGGTAGAAAAAGGTGTAATTTCCCTCCTCGTGAAGCCTATGATATTTTTTCAGTTGCAATTCACAACAGATATAATGAATCGTCTTATATCCAGGAACTACAAGGGAAGGTTTGTCTGAGCCATCTAATAAAGGATGAACAACTTTGATTGTCTCTGCTGAAAATACAGTCAGATATATCTGACACCAGCAGCTTCAGAAAGATCACTTCAGATTACTTTACCAATTACTTAATTGAAAAAGTAATCACATTACTAATTACTTTACATCAGGGAACAAAATTACATTTATCAAGAAACATTTATTGCTCTATAGAGTTTATTCATTTGACCGTATGGTTCTTCGGATATTAATCAAGTTTGTTGCTAAATTATTGGTTCATCAGCATATTCATTTCTGAGTTTTCTATAGCATCAATAATAAGAAGGTTTTCTAAAGAACTAGAAAATGAACAGTGGAAAGCTTCTCCTATGGCTTCAGGACATAAATGAAAATTCTCTAATTTACGCACCCTCATGCCATCCCAGATGTGTATGACTTTCTTTCTTCTGCAGAACACAAACAAAGATTTTTGGAAAAATATCTCAGCTCTGTAGGTTCATACAATGCAAGTGAATGGTGACCAAAACTTGGAAGCTTCAGAAAGCACATAAAAGCAGCATAAAAGTAATGAATAAGACTCCAGTGGTTTAATCCATGTCTTCTGAAGCAATCTAATTGTTTTTGTGTAAGAACAGACCAAAATATTACTCCTTTTACACTATGAATCAGGCCATTGGCATCTCTAGGCACGATCATGATTTCAAACTCGATTACACTGTTACGGGGTACTCGTCCTTTGAGCATGCACGCTTAATGCATCTAGATTATAACGTGATGGCTCACAAACTTATTGAATCATAATATACACTCACCTAAAGGATTATTAGGAACACCTGTTCAATTTCTCATTAATGCAATTATCTAATCAACCAATCACATGGCAGTTGCTTCAATGCATTTAGGGGTGTGGTCCTGGTCAAGACAATCTCCTGAACTCCAAACTGAATGTCAGAATGGGAAAGAAAGGTGATTTAAGCAATTTTGAGCGTGGCATGGTTGTTGGTGCCAGACAGGCCGGTCTGAGTATTTCACAATCTGCTCAGTTACTGGGATTTTCACGCACAACCATTTCTAGGGTTTACAAAGAATGGTGTGAAAAGGGAAAAACATCCAGTATGCAGCAGTCCTGTGGGCGAAAATGCCTTGTTGATGCTAGAGGTCAGAGGAGAATGGGCCGACTGATTCAAGCTGATAGAAGAGCAACTTTGCCTGAAATAACCACTCGTTACAACCGAGGTATGCAGCAAAGCATTTGTGAAGCCACAACACGCACAACCTTGAGGCGGATGGGCTACAACAGCAGAAGACCCCACCGGGTACCACTCATCTCCACTACAAATAGGAAAAAGAGGCTACAATTTGCAAGAGCTCACCAAAATTGGACAGTTGAAGACTGGAAAAATGTTGCCTGGTCTGGTGAGTCTCGATTTCTGTTGAGACATTCAGATGGTAGAGTCAGAATTTGGCGTAAACAGAATGAGAACATGGATCCATCATGCCTTGTTACCACTGTGCAGGCTGGTGGTGGTGGTGTAATGGTGTGGGGGATGTTTTCTTGGCACACTTTAGGCCCCTTAGTGCCAATTGGGCATCGTTTAAATGCCACGGCCTACCTGAGCATTGTTTCTGACCATGTCCATCCCTTTATGGCCACCATGTACCCATCCTCTGATGGCTACTTCCAGCAGGATAATGCACCATGTCACAAAGCTTGAATCATTTCAAATTGGTTTCTTGAACATGACAATGAGTTCACTGTACTAAAATGGCCCCCACAGTCACCAGATCTCAACCCAATAGAGCATCTTTGGGATGTGATGGAACGGGAGCTTCGTGCCCTGGATGTGCATCCCACAAATCTCCAACAACTGCAAGATACTATCCTATCAATATGGGCCAACATTTCTAAAGAATGCTTTCAGCACCTTGTTGAATCAATGCCACGTAGAATTAAGGCAGTTCTGAAGGCGAAAGGGGGTCAAACACAGTATTAGTGTGGTGTTCCTAATAATCCTTTAGGTGAGTGTATGTGTTACTGTGCATTTCTTATCATGGAGTAAATTGGCAATACGCAGCTTTATAAATAAGAGAGAGTTTGTATTTTTGTGAGTTAAAGATGGATTGAAGTGAACCGAAAGGTGAGAGAGAGAAGTCTTCACCCATTTTACACTGCAACAAATTACATTTTGATTTGTTTTGGCTTGTTTTCCAAAATATATAAAAAAATCCTTTAAAACACTGTACATTTACTTTAGCAACTATACTGAAAATCAAAAAGTTATCTGAGAATGTTGAATATAATGTAAAAAATAAAAATATTTTAAAAAATAAACAATCCTGTTAAAAAATGCATTCATATGAGAAGCAGCATATAAGATATTTAGATAAATGGAAAACAAGACAAAAACACTTGACAACAATAGGATTTTTTGCAGTGATTTTTTTACTGAATTAAACTTAATAAAAAGTGTTGTTTTTTCCCTTTAATTCAGTGAATGTTATTTAGAGCTATTTTTAAAAGATGATTTTGCCCTCTTTATTGTTAACCTTTTAAGTTGGAACACAAGCTGAATAGTCGGTTAAGAGCTAATAATTAATCATTGCAATAATCGCCTGAATAGTCGAATAATTGTTCTAATAACTGTTAGATTAGTCGATTATCAAAATAATCATTATTTGCAGCACTACCTCTAAATCTGAACCATGCACATACAAACACATAATACAGAAAGACTATGGTAAAGCCATATCCAGCATTTTAATATGGTGTAACAGGGTTTTCTCTGCATTGTGTTGAATTAAGCACTCGATTGACACCATCTCACAGTCCCAATAACAATGCTCACGCATGTTCTATAATGAGGATGAACATTAAATCAAACATTACTACACATATAAGATGGTAGCATGAGGGCATACAATACACCTTCATACATGGCAAAACAAAATACATGTCGATATTGACACCCCCAAAAAATAAGATAAAATTAATTAAAATTATCACTCACCCACCCACAACTACTCTCTCACTACACAGCACACAACACAGCACCAGCCAATGGTTGGAGAGTGCAGGTTGAATAAAATTAAAGGGCCATACACAAAATTAAGTAAAGCAAGTGGAAACACCTTTTTTGACCCTGTTACAATGGCATATATTTATGCAAATGAAATGGGTTTCTCAAACCCACCACTGTCTTATGTTCATCTTAACGCCTGTAATATAAACACAACAAAGTATTGAAATACGCTGAAAACCACATGAAATACGCTGCTACATATATCAAGGACTGCTGATTCTCTTTACCCAGATCTGAAACCACTGGATTGAGTTTTGTGTTACAACCATTTCCAGAGTCCTTCGATGATGTGCTAGCAAATAAGAGCCACAGCGCCACCAAGTGAAGCTATGTGGAACTACAAACACACGCCGACAAATAACACATTGATGAGAACAAATTACACAGCCTAGAAAGATCAATATCAAATATGGACGACATGTATGATTTTTTTTTTATTATTCAAAACTGTGAGGAAAGCATATGAAATGTGTACCTGTATACAACTGCATTTCAAACACTTTAAACGTGATTTGAATATAGAGGTAAAAAACTAGACTAGGAAATGCATTAAAAGAGCCCACGGGCATTCTTTTCTCTCTCTTTTTCTATCTTGTTTGCTCTCTCTCTCTCTCTCTCTCTCTCTCTCTCTCTCTCTCTCTCTCTCTCTCTCTCTCTCTCTCTTCTTGAGTTGTTTGTGTATTGACTTGCTGTTGCAATATTATTAATAAATGCAGAAATCCATTACTTTGGGTTTAAAATATGTGAGTGGAATTTATGTGGTATATGGAATTTATATTTTGAATTATACATGTTAGCCACAATACCATTAAAAATCATAATTATGACATTTTTGCTGCTCTGAGTTTGCTGCTCATGTTTTATGGAAAATATCACAATCTTGAGAAAAATGAAATGCATTACAGAATGCATTAGGGAGGCCAAAGTATAGAACAGTCCAGTTGGAACATTAAAATGCGAGAATGTGAAGCTTTCTGCAAAGCAAAATCCTTTAATCCATTATGGGCAAAACCGAGACATTTTTTTATCACTGAGAAAGAGTGCTGATCCCATTTTTAAAAGCTATGCATGGAACCACTATAAAATAATAATCAAGTTGTCCATCAGTATAATGCATTAGGATAAATTGCAATCTTTGAAATTTAATGTCTGATCTTTATTTAGAAATCTGAACATTTTGAATTCCGCACATTCAATGTCATGTGAATCAAATCCTTAATAAGGAAGCAGATACAATCGCCATGTCACTCAGCCCGTTATATAGAGTTACAAAAAGCTGACAAAATAGTGACTGCTTGTTGCTCATACTGTTTTATTCAGTGGTACATTAAGAATATCATCAAAATCCTCCATTACTATACTTCAAACACGCATTATTTAAACTTTCTTTTTTCTTTTTGTAAAAACAGTATTTTTAAACATTAGATTTTGTTTTAAAGACACAAGAGTGGATTTTATAGCATTAAGTTGGCTGTGTTGGCTCAGTGTGGTTGAGGCTCAGGGTTACTGACCAGAAGGTCAGGGGTTCAAGCCCCAGCACCACCAAGATGCCACTGTTGGGCCCTTGAGCAAGGCACTTAAATCCAGGTTGCTCCGGGGGGATTGTCTCTGTAATAACTGCACTGTAAGTCGCTTTGGATAAAAGCGTCTGCCAAATGCATAAATGTAAAATGAATACATATGCATAAATAAATGTATTTCTGTGCAACTAGTTGCACTAAACAGAATCGCATAATAATTACTTTTTCAAACAAGTTTCTAACACTTCATCATCTACCATTGCTCAGCCAAACAGTTGGAACACTGGAAACAGGAATTACACAATTCATTGTTAAATCTAAGGTAAATTCTCATTTGGAATTTAGTTTAAAATCAAAAGTGCATTATATTAGCTGTTTTAGAAGACAGACATCATGTCTGCATCAGTAGTTAAGTCATGAGAAGTCAGTACTTGCATAGTAAGTGTGTTCTGATAGCACTGATAAAACTGCTTTAAAAGTCCAAATACGTTCTCCTGTTCAATTTAAGACATGTATGTGTGTGAGATGATGTTGCACTGGATTAAAGGGATAGTTAACAAAAAAGAAAATTCTCTCATCATTTTCTTTCTTCTACTTAACACAAACAAAGAAAATTAAATTACATTTTTAGAAGAATATCTCAGCTCTGTAGGTCAATACAATGTAAGTGAATGGCGGCCAGAACTTTGAAGCTTCAAAAAGCACACAAAGGCAGTATAAAAGTAATCCATATAACTCCAGTGGTTAAATCTATATCTTCAGAAGCCATTTGATAGGTGTGGGTGAGAAAATGATTAATATTTAAAGATGCTGCAAGTGATTTTAGCCATTCTAGAATTTAAAGTTGAGTTGTTGGATAAGCTACGCCCCACCTTTCCAAAACGCAGCACTCCAAAGATACCAAATGCGACCGACACAAGCAGAAACGGTTGTTAAAAAAAATAAGCACCCTCAGCTGACAACTGTTATGAGCAACATGACATAAAAATGGCAATATGCCTTAATAATTTGCTGCAACTACAATACTATGAGAACACGCATATTTGATTGCTGTTTACAGAGTCTAGAGTTGTCACAGAGACCTGTGAGATATTTCAGGACACTTTTTCATAAATATCTTTCAGGGAAAAGTCAAATTTTTTGTATACATTTCCATTATAAAAATCACTTTCACCACCTTTAAGTCCTTTTTTACTATAAATTCTCCTTCCTGCCAGTACAAAAGAAAGGGAAAGAGAAAGTGGAGATTGATAGTAAAAAGGGACTTGCATTGATGTTTCTCACCCACACTTACCATATCGCTTCTGAAGATCTGGAGTCATTTTGATTACTTTAACACTGCCTTTGATTACTTTAACACAGCTTCAAAGTTCTTGTCACCATTCACTTGCATGGTTTGGACCTACAGAGCTAAAATATTTTTTTTTTTAAATACTTTTTTGTTTTCTGCAGAAGAAAGTCATACACATCTTGAATGATGAGAAAACGATGAGAGAATTTTCATTTTGGGATAAACTATTCCTTTAAGAACAATTAAAAAACATTTAACCTGATTATCCCCTTCAGACCCAGTTTTGCAAAGGGAAGAAGAATATTGGAATAACTATTAAAACTGAAAAAATTGATTGTCATATGGCTGCATTTAGAGTAGAAATGAAACATAGCCATGCTTATGTGTCCCTGGAACACATTTCAGGTCTGAACAGGTTAATGCCTAAAATATTGGCTGGGCTGAACACATCGGAACAGACAGAGTGAGAGAGAAAGAGATGTCACTGATCTCATTCCTTTAGTATCTGTTCTAAGGTTGCAAGGAGGTTCCTTAGTCCATAAATGTAGCCCTCATCTGCACTGTCGCTAGGAAACACATGAGCAAAATCGATCATTTTCACATCCCCTGCATTTTCTTCCTTATAATCTATTCCAATTTCCTCATCTTCCTCCTCTACACTTCCTCCATACATTCCGTTTACGGTCCTGTCATGCTGGAGGTTGTGGGGAAGATCACTGCAGTTTGATTGAATGCATTTCCTGCCCACTTGGGTTAAACTGCACTGAACACTCTTCTGAGTCTCATGTGGGAAGTGACCATTGGACTGTAGAAGTTGTCTTCCAGTCTCAGCTCTCTTGTGCATCATTCCATTGACTGTGTGAGGTGAGCCTTCATACATCAACAGCAGAGAGCTGGCGTAGAAATGCAGCTGTGTTTGGCTCTCAAACCAGTGGAGAATTTGTCGTATTTTAAAGACATTGTGGGAAATTGCATCCTTCCTTAAGCATTGACCATTATGGAAGAATCTAGTCAAGCCTGTAGAGAAAATCAAGACAACATCATTTTTGTTACTATGTGATAAATGGTAACCACTCCATTTTTTAAAATGTTATTAAAAACAGATTTGTTGACCGATTAACTTGGATGAGTTTTCTAGTTGCTTATGATTGCCAGATATAGATTTAAAGAGACTGCATTCACAAAGAGCAATTTCTAGCCGACAGCACCTTTTGACAAATTGATTTCTATGATTTTTCCATAATGTTATAGAGCTTGAACTGAAAAAGAACCATTTCTAACTGATGAAATATTTTAGAGCAGAGAAACACAAACAAACAAAAAACATATTCGCTATAGAAATCTAAGAAAATCTACCATGACTCTTTAAAGGGATAGTTAACCAAAAATTAAAATTCTCTCTTAATTTACTCATCGTCATGCCGTCCCAGATCTGTATGACTTTCTGTCTTCTGCAGAACACAAACAAAGATTTTTAGAAGAATATCTCAGCTCTGAATGGTTCATCCAATGCAGGTGAATGGTGGCCAGAACTTTGAAGCTCCAAATAACACATAAAGCAGCATCAAATCTACAACTCCATTGGTCAAATACATATCTTCAAAAGCAATATGATAGGTGTGGGTTAGAAACAATTTTGTTTTGTGGGTGAGAAATATTTTTTGAAACATTTAAGTAAAATTCTTCTCCCTGCCTGGTAGGTGGCATGAAGAATGTGAATCGCTAAAAACAAAAGAAAAATGTGACATTTACAGTAAAAAAGGACTTAAATATTGACCCGTTTCTCATCTACACCTATCATAATGCTTCTGTAAATATGGATTTAACCACAGAAGTAGTACGGATTACATTTATGCTACTTTTATGTGCTTTTTGGAACTTCAAAATTCTGGCCAATATTCATTTGAATTGTATTGAACTACTAAGCTAAAAAAAATCTTTGTTTGTGTTTCTGCAGAAGATAGAAAGTCATACACATCTGGGATGGCAAAAAATCCACCAGTCCACACAAGTGAGCCATGAAAGTGGAGCTTCACCATTTTTAACGGTGTCCTTTCCAAGACTGCGTCCATATGACTGGTCATGGGTGATGTAACTGTCTGAGTTGATCTGGTACACCTAAAATGAGAAGATAAGAGAGAAGAAAAGAGGAAAGACATCACCATGAACAAAAACAGAAACCGAGAGACAGAGCTATTCCCACGGCATGGATTATTACAGCCACACTACAAAAAATACAGCAGCTGGCAAAAAAAATGGCTCAGCCTAGAGACATAGAAAATAATAAGTTGAGAAAAAACAAGTGCCGGCAGAGTGCTGATACAGAAGATGATTTACTAAGGGGTTTGGAGGAAGGAAACTCTAAACAAAGTTCATGAAATATAAGCTACTAAAAACCTTCAATAATAAATATCACAACATAAAATGCATTTCATAAGATGCTAAAACCCTCAATGTATATACACTTACACTATACACTGAAGAGCCAAAACATTATGACCATCTGCCTAACATGCTTTTGGTCCTCAAAAAGCACATATCCGCTGAGGCATTGTGAAGAATTGTGACCTTTGTTGCCCTCGAGCATCGATGAGCCTTGGGCGTCCAACACCCTGTCATGGGTTTGTGGTTTGTCCCTCCTCGGACCACTGTCAGTTGGACTATTCTAGGTTAGACTTTTCTACTGACTCTGAAAAACACCAAAAGAAAGATGCCCAGCATCCCTGCTCATCTGCGTGAACGTAGTCGTGCTGCATGGAGGCATGAGGACTGCAGATGTGGCCAGGGCAATAAATTGCAATGTCCATACTGTGTCACACCTAAGATCATGCTACAGGGAGACAGGAAGGACAGTTGATCGTCCTCGCAGTGGCAAACCACGTGTAACAACACCTGTACAGCAGTGGGGATTTCTTTAAGACTGCAAGGGAAGCTCAGCTATAATGTCAAAAAAATAATGGTCAAATATGTACTATTGTGTAAACAATTTATTGACTAAAAATGCGTTAGAACACGTTCATCTCGAAGACGAGTTCGTTCAGAATCAGCTACATTACATATAGCAGGCATATACTTCTCATACATTCCCGTAGCTTCAGTGCATTTCCCTGTTGAAGCCGAGCGTCCATTGACTTCAATGGGGCTGCTCTGAACAGTTTTTTTCAGTGCTCCGAAAATAGACGGTCATTGGATAAATGCTGCGATTATGTCCCGCCCACGGACACTCAGCGTCTCTGGGGGTGAATGAGGAGTGGGCTGGCCCGGACTCCGGGCTTCCTCGTGATGATTGGAGGATCTGTCGAAAGACTGCATCTCCTTTTGATTGACAGCGAATCTGTACTATAAGAAGTCACTGAAGCTATTTCGCGCTCAGTCCCATCGCGGATTTCTCAAGTGTAGTCTAAAGACAAACTGCTGCAACCTATTTCTTTATATTTGTTTGCATTACATTTCACACAATTATACACCACATTCCTTGTTTCAGTTTTACCAAGTTTAATATATTTTGTTTTAGAGCGTTCGTTCGTTCGTTCGTTCATTCGTTCATTCATACAGTAGGCTAGGCTAGCGTTGTACAGGTGAAACTGCGCACGATGGCAGACGGTGCTAATATTGTCGACCTGATTTTGGCGAAGCCATTTGAAAGTCTTCCTTACGAGGAAAAAATTTGAATTAAACAGCAGGGCAGATCAACACCTAAGATTGATTTAGTGAAAAAAATAGGGTAAATAAGTTTATAATGTAGGCCGAAAATGAGTTTCCCCTCTTTGAAAGACCAGCAGCCGCCACTGCTGTACAGGATCGGAACATCCGAATATCACACCTGCGGGACAGGTACAGGATGGCAACAAAAACTGCTCGAGATACACCAAGAACGCACAATCCCTCCATCAGTGCTCAGACTGTCCACAATAGGCTGAGAGAGACTGGATTGAGGGCTTGTAGGCCTGTTGTAAGGCAGATCCTTACCAGACAACAATGTCACCTATGGGTACAAACCCACCTTCGCTGGACCAGACAGGACTGGCAAAAAAGTGCTCTTCAATGGCGAGTCGTGGTTTTTCTCACCAGGGGTGATGGTAGGACTTGCATTTATCGTCAAAGGAATGAGCATTACACAGAGGCCTGTACTCAGGAGTGGGATCGATTTGGAGGTGGAGAGTCCTTCATGGTCTTGGGCGGTGTGTCACAGCATCATTGGACTGAGCTTGTTGTCATTGCAGGCAATCTCAACATTGTGCATTACAGGGAAGATATCCTCCTCCCTCATGTGGCACCCTTCCTGCAGGACAGGAATCTCAATGTTCTGCCATGATCAGCGAAAGGGCCCGGATCTCAATCCCATTCAGCACATCTGGGACCTGTTGGATCGGAGGGTGAGGGCTAGGGCCATTCCACCCAGAAATGTCAGAGAAATGTAAGCGCAGCATAGTTCTAGAGGGAAGACTAGCAGCTGTACATCATCGCACCACTAGCTGGGTAATTCCTAGCCAATCACATGTAAGCCATTTCTTTATAAGTCTGCTCACAATCTATCACATTGCTGTTTCAGCATGCTAACACAGCAACCTCCACCACCCCACCACCACCAGTTGAGTCCTGTCCTGCATGGGGGTAGGTTCCTCGCCCCTACTCCTATCTCCGGCAGGATATGACGGTTCCGATTTGGACTTCTTTGGACCACCAGACGGGGCCTACGCCAAAGAGAGACATTATTTTTCTGTTTTATATTCATCAAATAACTGTAATTTAAATTTCACTCAAGTCTGCGAGTCTTCGTGATAGAACTTTCAAGTGCCTTGGTTGAAGAGTGGGGTAACATCTCACAGCAAGAACTGGAAAATCTGGTGCAGTCCATGAGGAGGAGATGCACTGCAGTACTTAGTGCAGCTGATGGCCACACCAGATACTGACTGTTACTTTTGATTTTGACCCCCACTTTTTTCAGGGCCACATTATTCAATTTCTGTTAGTCACATGTCTGTGAAACTTGTTTGGTTTATGTCTTAGTTGTTGAATCTTTTTATGTTCACACAAATATTTACAAATATGTTAAATTTGCTGAAAATAAAAGCAGTTGAAAGTGAGAAGACATTTCTTTTTTTGCTGAGTATATTATATAGTTTCATAGCCATATGACCACTGACACCATGTCAGCTACATATTATTATCCGGACCTTTAACTGGGAAGGAAATGTAGAGAACAGACATCTTGGAACTTTAATCAAATACACCTGCTATACACTCGACCATCTATTGTATGAATTTTCAAACATAGTGTCCCAAATGGAACATAAACAGTCTTTCAATTGATCGAAGTGATGTTTCAAACACACAGTCTGTTGTCGGTAGGTTTAGCATGTTAGCTGAACACAATCCAACACTCATATTTCAAATAACACTTATATTTACACAGCATGTGATGATGGTAAAGCATTCAACTCACATTAGTCAGCTGCTGTCTTCATAGAGGTGCCACAATAATCATTAAAGGACTAGTTCACCCAAAAATGAGCACACAATCAAAGATTTTTAGAAGAATATCTCAGCTCTGTAGGTCCATACAATGCAAATGAATGGTGACCAAAACTTTAAAGCACATAAACGCATCATAAAATTAATCCAAAAGATTCCAGGGGTTTAATCCATGTCTTCAGAAGTGATCCAATCGGTTTTCGGTGACCAAACAGACCAAAATGTAACTCCTTTTTCCCCTATAAATCTTGACATGAGTCTCCATGGTGATCATGATTTCAAGCTCGATTACACTTCCTAGCGCCATCTAGCAAGCACTAGGTAGTGTAATCGAGCTTGGAAATCATGATCATGCTTCAAGACTGCAAAGGCCAGATGCTTTTCCAAAAACCCTTTAGCCAAGACTAAAATTATCAATTGTAACTCTTCTAAGAGCTTTAAAGATACCTAGCTTAGCACAGAACAAGGCACAGTACTTACAGTACTATCACTTTTCTAAGTAATCAACACCGTGTCTTCACAGACAGGGTGCTGGCGCTACTACTGCCAACAACACAAATAAATGGTTTAGAACGTTCGTGTCCATGCGTTCAGTGTAGTCAGCCTCAAGCCATTGTGTCGTGTCAATGGACCCGCCCGGAGAAGGCATGGTGTTACAGTTTTCCCTTAGAAGTTATACAAAAATCCATTAGACTTACATAAACAGAATTTTCAAATGAGCCAAACCACTGCACTGAAATATACATACACTACCGGTCAAATGTTTTGAAACACGACTGAAAAGTTTCTCATGATTTTAAAAATCTTTTGATCTAAAGGTGTATGCTTAAATGTTTGAAATTAATTTTGTAGACAAAAATATAATTGTGCCACCATATAAATGTACTTCATTATTAAACAAAAATGTTGTTAAAAAAAAAAGTTTTTGAAATTGATGACAATAAGTGCCCAACATAGATGGGAACTCCTTCAATACTGTTTAAAAAGCATCCCAGGGTGATACCTCAAGAAGTTGGTTGAGAAAATATCAAGAGTACATGTCTGCAAATTCTAGGCTAAGGGTGACTATTTTGAAGATGCTAAAATATAACACAGTTTTGATTTATTTTGGATTTTGTTTCAACATAATTCCCATAAGTTCCATTTCTATTATTTCATAGTTTTGATGACTTTACTATTATTCTAAAATGTGAAAAAACGTATAATAAAGAATGAGTGTTTCAAAACGTTTGACCAGTAGTGTATGTATTAGCCAAATCACTGATATATAGTATATACTGTTCTATATATATATATATATATATATATATATATATATATATATATATATATATATATCAGTGGTTTGGCTCATTTGAAAATCAGTGGCCAAGACTATTCAAATGTAAACAAACACACTCAAGGCTACAAGGCCTCTTTTTCTCAGCTTTTCTTTCTTTTTCATTCTATCTTTCTGTCTGTCTATCTGTCTGACAGTTAATCAGTCTGTCTCACTGACTGTTGTATTTGTCTGTCTATCAAGCTGGTTAGCTGTCTGGTTGTTTGTCTTAATGTAATTTCTGTATCCCCATCAAACTTAAAACTTCTAAAACTAGTTTAAACTTTCAGACAAAGCTTTTTCATGCCAACATCAAAGTTGCTACATTGAGTCTTTCACAGAGTTAAGGATTGTATCAATCGACCCACTCAATAGGTATATCAAACATGAGCAAAACAAATTTGTGTGTGAATGCATTTTTACATTTACAATTGTATTTTGCCTTTAATGGAGTACTTACCTTCTTATCCAATGTGTGCAAGTGTTGTACGCATGCCTGTTTACGTTTTGACATCAAAAGCAAGCAGAGAACAATCAGATGATTTAAAAACTCATGTAAACACAGTTGAATAGCTGCTTTTTGGGAGTATCAGCATAATGGTGTGCATGTAAATTAATCGGTGATTCAAACGTGAGATTACAGAGGCAAATAGTCTCAATTTGAGTTTGACCTTGTACTGCACAGTTGCAACACAGTGAGAAAAACTGTTGGGCGCAGAATCCAAAGCAGAGTCATGAAATGACCACTGGTTTCTCTACAATCTTATCATCAGATGTCTTATCAAAATTAACTGAGAGTGTGGATAAGCTCTGAAAATTGATCATGCCTTAGTGGGAGGACAAATGGGAATTTATTTTTTGCAGCACTGAAATGGACCTTCAGAAACCTCACTCAGGTGATCTGAAGCTTCATATTGTGTTTATGAGCATCACATCACATAACAATGAAATCAGGTACTGAGAAAAGAATGCAGAGAGAAAAAAGCATGCAGGGATGTGAATAAAAGAATATGGAAAAAGAGGAGATATAAAGAAGATTAGGAAAGTTCATAAATACACTGAGCTGATGAAGACTCAGGCACAAACACACACACACACACACACACACACACACACACACACATAATGTGCGACTGTCTGGCTCACCCTCATGCCCAGTAGCAGGAAGCCGATCTCTTCCATTAGAGGATACTTCCCAATCTGCTGTTCACGTTTGTCTTGTGATGCAAAAGGGTCGTAACTTCTCCTGCCGATCTTTACGTCCATGATGCAGGGCTGTAAAAACCTCTGTGTCACATCCTCCAGCTTCAGATACTGTTCTGAGAAATATGAGACAGATAGGAGACAATTTCTGAGACATATGAGACATAAACATACAGCTCTGTCTCTTCATGAGACAATGAAAAGACAGCTCTGAGACAAATGATACAGAAAATGCCTATTATGAACTTTGTGAGCATGTGATGTCTTTAGATTCCATGTATCAGATGCTGTGTTTGATAATCCTGTTTATTAGATTATTAAGCAAAGTAAGTCTTTGAGGACATCATTGTGATTTTTCAGTGTTGTCATCCAACTGCACCATTCAAACATGGTCATTTATTTTGTGCCCAATCTTGGCAAACACAAAAAGATGCACAGAGACATGGAAAAGCAGTTTAAAGTTCAATATATTGATAGAGTGAATACTCCTTTATTGTACATACACTATATACGGACTAAACAAACATCTCACACTCATCAAGCACATGTACTGTACTTTGGACACATGACAACACCCACAATTAATGCTGAGAACATGATAACATAGGAAAGGCTTTATAGGTTTCTGCTTTCTTTTAACTCCCAAAGAATATAGAGTAACACTGCTGGAAGGAATCCAAAAATAAATACCAAACTATTGATCAATTATTAACTAATTAATAACTAAACTTATAACTAAACAAATATAGATAACACTAACTTGAGATGACCTTCAGGGAAAAGAAATTGAAATCTGACTGCTGAAGGAAAAATAGCACATGACTGTTGATTTCAACCAGGATTGACACAGCAGATTATTATAGTTAAATTAAACTTCAATTGAAAATGGACCTGTTTTAATTTCTCGATGCATGTCCCTGACCTTAATGCAAAGAATTTGCTTGTGCATGTTATTCTAAAGTAAACTGTATTTATTCAAGAAACTTAACTAAATGGAAAAAACTCCATTTCCAAGTCCTCCAAGTCCTTGAGTCCTTGAAATGTTGTTTCTTTTTGGATGACATCACAAAACCCTCTCAGTCATGAAAACCCTCCCCTCCAACCTATGCCCACTTTTCAAATGGATAAAATCAAGTCTGCTCTACATTTTTTTGTATTCTTTAAATATCAAGTTTTACTCGAAAATATATTAGAGTACAAAAATGAAATGGGCTGCGGACAGCATTTAATATTAACTGTAATATTTAAATCGGTCTGAAATTCAGTAGTGAATGTAACAATATGTGTTTGGGTAAGTTACTCAAAAAGTGATCCAATACAAATTATTAATGACTTTTCTTAATAATATTTAATAAAATTACTTTACTGATTATTTATCTGTAAAAGTAATCACATTACTAATTACTTTACTTTTCCGTAAAACAGAAACACAAACAGACATATGAACATAGTTCATGTTTTAAATGTATTCTGCTTAAATTATATTGCTTTAGAAATATGTGTAACCCCACTAATGCAATAACTGTAATGTGATTAAAATAATTTTAAATGTAATGTATTAAATTACTTTTATTACTTTAAAGTAATTAGATTAGACTTTGTAATCCGATTACACCCAACACTGTTAACAACCTGTGGCAGGGCAATGTCCGTCATGTGTGTAACGCAGTTCAATGGAAAGGAGGAGGCGAGAACCGGCTGGACAATATAAATAATAGTTTAATGAGAAACTTAAACAAAAGACAAACACACACACGACGGACATTGCCCGAAACAATCTCTCTCTCCCGTACCATCCTCCGCAGTTGGCCTTTATCCCTCTCAGAGGCTTGATTAGCCTGATAAGGGACTGGGTGTGTAGAATCACGACCTGGCCCCGCCCTCCGCCCTGCCATACAACCAAATTGGACATTGCTGTTTTATCTCACCGTGCGGCGACTCCCTTGGTGCCCATGTGCCATAGAACTTTGGTAGATGTTGTTGCAGGTCCATTAGCCTCTTATCTGTGCAGTCTTTAGCGTATACCTGCAGAAAACAGTAACATGTACTGTTAAGCAGCTTTGGATCCAGATAGGTTCTGGTCCACATTTATAGTTACCAGTGATTCCTGACTTCTACTCTTTCAATTCATTCTGACACCCATTAGCAGCCTATCAAAACTGCATAATCTCTATTTAAAGCAGTGGATGTTTACTGAGAATTATTATGAAATTAATGTCTTAGAAGAAGTGTTGGGGAATAAAATTGTTAAAAGTAAGTTGCATTATTGCATTACAACCAGAAAAGTAATTTAGCAACAAGATGATAAGAATGCACGTGGGATCTCACATCTGAACATGTGTATGTCTGCAGCAGAATCAGTTTATTTACCTGCTTGTAGAATAACATCTCTCGTGGGCCTCTCGGAGGAGGTTGTAGCTGTTTGAGTATTGTGCCATCAGGATGCTGCAGAACACCTGTGTCAGTAATGAAGCAATGACTGAGAACTTGCTAACATTTCTTCATCATTATATTCAACTCAACATCTGAAAGACTTTGGAGAAAATAAAGCGACATAAACGCATAAATGTCACTTTAAGCAGAATAACATTAAAGTAGACATATCAAATGTTGATGGTGCAGAGGAACTTTTCATTCAAAAATTATTTAAATATGTTTTCATATTAAAATGAACTGAAAAGCCGGAAAAATATGATTCCTCGTGATTTGACCCCTTTAAATTATATCTAAGATGACTATTCAATCAATCTGAGATTCCAGTCCAGTGATATTTGGTGTGCATTGGAGGGTTTGCAGCATTTACGCTGTGACATCTTGATATCTTCCACTCTGAGATCATAAGATCATGACTCTGCTGCTTTAACACAAGAAGAAGAAAAAAAGTGCTGACCACTCACAATCTGACAGTCCACACAGTCCATCAGATAACAGCTCTCAGTGCACTCTCATTCATCAGTAAATCCCCATGACAGAATCACAACTGACACATGAGAGTTACTACAGCGGAGGAAATGATGTCATCTGACTGCTGGGCAGCTTGATTGTTTCTTTTCATCAAAGACATCGTGGTTTCACGTTAAACAAGAGTGAAAACAAATCCAGTGACTTTTTAATTAAGTATTGAATGATTTTAACTCTTTTTTTAGTCTCAATCACTAAAAAATGCCTAGAGGAAAACCTGTGCAAATTATTCCACGAGTGTCAAAGTTTATACTGAATTTACCCATGAAAAAATATCTAAAACACAGGATCTCCATTGGAATCATTAGGCAATTTTGTAACCAGTCCTAAAGGATCCAAATCCTTTTCTCATATACTGTACAATAGAATACACAGTATTCAATAGGACTCGTAAGAATCATAAAAGAAAAAAAACTGCAGGAATTTCAGTTTATCCAGTAGAATCTTATTTAATTCCATTACGATCATTTAAGATCCAAATTGTTCCAATAGTAATCCTCTATAGATTTTTTTAACCACATTTGTTCATCCTGATCTAATCCAACCTACGATAAACGAAACCTATGTACTTCACTAACAAGTGTTTCAGGTTAAACCAAGGTGAGCTCAATCGACAGCATTTGAGGCATACTATTGATTACCACAAATAAAAAATTTTAAAATAATAATTTTTACTTTTCCCTCCTTTTCTTAAATAAAGTGAGGTTACATTGAGGCACTTACAATGGAAGGGAAAGAGGCCTTGAGTTGTTATACTGGATGTGCCAATAACTTTACACAGAAAAAGTGTATTAAGCCATTTTATCACACTACAATCATATTAACACACATATTGTTTACATCTTATATACAGTGAGTATTTTAACATTTAGGGATTTGTCCCATTCACTTTCAGTGTAAGTGCCTCACTGTAACCCAGATTTTTGTTTAAAAAAGGAGGACAATTCAAAATCATTTTTTGTGGCAAATCAACATTATGCTATAAATGCTGCCATTTAAGCTTAACTTGTATTGAAACTCGGAATATATCTAGTTTAAACAAATTCTACTAATTCAATTTTCAGTTTGATTAATGATTATTTTTTTTTACTGCTCATTTCAGTGTTATTTATTTATTTGTATTATTATTATTTATTTATTTTTAGATGTGTTTTAATTATCTGATATGTTATTCGTTTGATTTGTTGTTTTCCGGACAAGAAATGATCCGAAACATTATGGCACATTTTAAAAATACAATAAATAATGATTTGTCCATAAACTGACCAGTGTTATTGATCCCGCATTTATGTCCCGCCACCTGATGAGAGAACGGCACACATCCATTTATCATCCCGTGCTCTACAGCCCCGTTTCCTTTATTCCAAACATATTCTGTGTTTATTCTTTCCACTTTTTCCAGCATTAGAGATGGTGAATCCATGATCTGACAACCGCCAACTTGTTCAGCATAGGATTATCCAAGTTTAACAGGCGAGAGTTAATGAGTGGCCAGAGGATCTGAAGTCGTTTAACAGGAAGACAAACATGTTCATGCAACACTCAGAATATCTGTGCTGTCAGATCAGAGCCACCATTTGGAGCCCTTTAATTTGGCGCTTATTTATCACTGTGTGCGTAAATGTGCGCAATATACTGTGGCTTACACCGTTGTCACGCGACGCGTCTTTCAGGGTTCTGAATGGAGACGTGACGTCAGCACGCAGTCCTCTAATCAAAGGGAGTGTTCACACAAGACACGTTCTTGCGTTCCGTCAGTGTACTCGTGACGTGAGTCCTACTGGCGTCTTTGGCCGTAATTTAGAGCTCCGTGGTTGTGACCTGTCTTGTTTTTTTGTTTGTTTGTTTTTTTGTCTCGCGCCATGAGCGTTGCGTTTTTAAGATGTATGCTATTTAGTTAAAACTGTTCAAACTACCTGTCAAACCGCATTTGAGACCCCACCATTATTCTGTAGATTTTATTGGCAGCAACGCCATCTTTTATTTTTGACGATAATGACAACGAGGCTGTGAGGGAAAGAAGAAAAGTTTCTTCAATGGGTTGTACAGTTGTTTAATATGTTTTTGCATCATTCAGCTGACAAAACATTGACAAAATTCCAACCAACATAAGTTCAGTTGTGGAAAATTAGATGTGACCTAGGAGTTTTTGATAGCTGTATAGTGCATGTCATTGAAGAAATGGTACACTGTAAAAGTTGTTGTAAATTTTACAGTAACTTACTGGTACCTGGATGCCAGTATGTTACTGTAAAATTGTTTACAGTATTATTACTGTATTTTCATATAGGCCCACTGTATAATTACTGTATTTCCATTTACAGTATTGCTGTATTTTCATTTACAGTATTATTACTGTATTCTTATTAGTATTGCTGTATTTTAATTTACAGTGTTAGTACTGTTTTTCATTTACAGTACAAGTACTGATTTTGAATTAGAGTTTAGCTTAATTAACTTTAAACAAAATTCTATTTCTACCTGTAAAAAACAATCAAATTGCAGTACAGCACAATTACTCATGAACATTTGCCCTTACAATATTATTTTTAATTGTTGAACATTTACAAATGTGTTCATGCACTCTCTCTCTCTCCCTCTCTCTCTCTCTTTCTTGTTTTTTTTTTTCTCCATAAACTGGTTTGGAAGCTGACAACATAACTTTGTCTTACCTTTAATAACCATCATAAGAAATGATCATAGCTTAAGTCTATACCTCTCAGCCTCACTTTCATTCCCATCAAAAATCATAGATGGCGCTGTTGTGAATAAGGCCTATTAGGTTCTATTAGATTATTTTTTTTATTTTAGCTCTTATTATTTTAGTAGCTTAGGGATAGTTCTGCAGAACACAAATTAAGATTTTTAGAAGAATATCTCAGCTCTGTAGGTCAATTCAATGCAAGTAAATTGTAACCAGAACTTTGAAACATAAGTGTAAATTTAGGTAGGATAATAGGGACATGTCCCTATCAACTGTCAGAAAATCTAAAATGTCCAGGTTAACATTTGGGCAATTTTGCCACTGAGAAAATTCTTTAACTTTGTGTTTATTTTCATTTCATTGTTACATAAAAAATTCTCAGCATCATTATTCATGTGTAAATTATGCCCAGACCTTTTCTGAAGCGGTGCATAACAGCCGTTGTCACGTAACACCTGTTACTTTTCTCTGCGCTGTTAAGGATTCACCAATCACAGTTGTTTGTGATGACTATATAAGGGCCTTTTTTAATAGTTATTTGAAGATTACATGGTGGATTTCTATATGTATCTTAGGCCCAATCATTTAAGATAGACTTTAACAAGCATGATTTTCATGTACAAATGTTTCCTATCTAATTCTTAATCAAAACACGTCCTGAGTTTTGTGATTATTTGTAATATTTTAACTAAAATGTCATATTTTCTGTACACAAGGTATAGCATTTAGCCAATACATGTTTTATTTTACACATTGGAGAAGAACATTGGGGTAGAAAGAAAAATTATGCTTTGTCTATAACATTTACATTTATTTATTTAAAATGTATTATTATTATTTATTTAGCAGATGCGTTTATTCAAAGCGACTTACAAATGAGACAACAATATAATAAGAGCTGTAATGCAATTCTCACATAGCTTAGAGCAGTACACATGTGAAGTTTTTTTTTTTTTTAGAACTACAGGAAAATACAGGAAATAACGTAAAATCTTTATCAAATTGGCTGTCACTTATTTCCAGGGGTTTCAGTACAGTGTAAAAATGTGATGTGGTAGTGTAGGTGTTCTCCTAAATCAGAATTCGCAGAGGTCGGAGTTAAAAACTGTTACATATTTGGGTAAACAAATAACCAAAGATAACAATAGATGCACTGCTAATTTTAACCCAGTTGTTACAAAAACAATGAAACGGCTTAATTGCTGGCTGCAGAGAGACCTTTCTTTGAAAGGCAGAGATTTGCTTGTTAAAGCAGAGGGTCTGTCTCACCTAAATGATGCCGCTCATTCATTGTACATTGATAAGCCCAACATGTAAATTAATCGATGGATGGAATATTAATGCATTTTTATGGAAAAACAAATCCCATTATTTGAAAAAGTCAGTGATATTAAATTCTCATAAAAATGTGGCTTAAACTTCATTGATTTCTACGGAAGAGGACAGCTCACTAAATAACGCAATTAAAATAAATTGATTCCTTTAAAATCCCACCAATTTTTTGAATATTTTCCCTCAGCTTGCCTTTTTGCAACTTGTTGGTGCAAAGTTTGCACTTTTATGTAATTATGATATTCAAAAACTCCCTGTCATGCTCTCTAAATTCCACCAACTAGTTATTTTGGCATGGACTCTCATTTAAAGCATAACTTTTCTCCTCATCAGTGTTACATATGGAACAATAGGAACGTTTTATTTAAGAATAAATCTTTGTTCGGTAATTACTGGTTCAGTAATGGAATATTTCATGTTAGACAGCTCTTTAATAACAAACGTTTGCTTTTAAGGCAAGGGTGAGGCTAGCCCCTTTTTAGGGGTGCTTCAGCACCCCTAAAAAGGAGCTCAGCACCCCTAAAACTTGGAGTAAGACATGTTGTTATTCTAAAATTTTTGTTCGTCTTTGACAAGGTTAAAAAATGTCCAAAACATACTCCGTAGTTTGTGGTTTAAAATGTATGTGTTAAGGATGAAAATGAAAACATCCCCGCTTAGCAAATGGTGTCATCCTCTTCTCTTCTTCTACTTCTCCTCTGTACCTGCACCGCTCAGCACGACCGTCATCCAGCGCGAAACACACGCAGAGCGAGAACCCGTTATGTAGTGTTGTGAATCAACTAAGTTGCTCCAAAGCTGTGTCTCACACTTCTTTCCTTTTACCTAGAGTTGTTCCGATTCCGAAACCATATTGGTGAGTACTGGAGTCAGTATCCTGAATCACCATGGTACACCTAGAATAAGTGTTTATTTTCGGACTATTTTAATCCAGCGGGTCGTCGCCGCTGTGAAGTACCACAGGACCTGGGTGACTCGTCCATAGTCATAAACGGAGAGAAGTAGCGCCGGTTACAATGTTCTTCCACAAGACGCATGCAGTTCTGTTTATTAAATGCTAGAGCGTGAAACAAATACAGCAGCGTGACAAATAAACTGCGTACCTGTGTAGTGCGTACGTGTGTCTCTGTTGGTAAAGTTTATTGTTAATTTGATACTCATTTTAACAATCGGGAGTCATGTAAACATGACATCACGTGTGTCTTTTCTGGTCAGTCATCATGGAAACATGAAGCCCTGGCGTTTGGACCAGAGCAGGGGTGAAAATTTCATAAAAATGTTGGGGGGGGACAATAAACATAACAATTCTCAAGAGCAATTTTTGAAGGGGACATCAAGGTTTTTTTTGTTGTTGCCCCGTTTGCATTTGTATTATTTTATTTCTTAAACAATTATTTTAAGAATATATCATTATATTATTTACAATACACATATTTTAATGATATTTTAGGGGGGGACAACCCTCAGATAGGGGAGTTCCTGACCCCCCGCGCCATTTACGCCTGTGGACCAGAGTAAAACAAACATATCACTGTATACCACCAGTGTGTGTGAAAACACTCACTCTGGCTTTTTAAATGAATTGTTATTCATTCCTAGATTTATATCTGTTATTTTTCAGTTGTGGCTGACTATCAAACTAGACAATAAAAGAAAGTTTAATGTTTTTCTTTTGCTGTATTTATTCGTTCCTCACACACAGAGGATTTAACCTGAACCAGGCTTAACTCCTGAACTCCTAGCATTACTCTCTCTCTCTGTGTGTGTGTGTGTGTGTGTGTGTGTGGCCTGCCAGTGAGCAATGGACATACGACAGTTCTTTAAAAGTAAAAAGACAGATTCAGGTGAGAGACTAGGGACAGTCCATAATGACCTCTGTCTTGTTTTTTGTTTTTTGTTTGTTCTTCTGAAAAGTGTTAAGCTAAAGTAACAGATAATGCAAACCAGCTATCTGTTGTTGTATCAAATTACTTATCTAGGCAATGGTCCCCTGCTTTTATTTTTTATTTATTTCAAACCCACAATGGAGAATACAGCTTCTCTTGTGAAAGGAATTTGTGATTTAAAAAAGTTTCTAAGCCCAATAATAATAATAAAGACATTTAAAATGACACGCCTCTGTGTGCCTTTTGATCATATCCTTAGAATCTGTAAATGGTCTCCATAACATTATTGTGACATGACAAACTGACCTCAACTCTCCTGCTTACAATATATTTGTGTATGATTGTCAGTGCCAAGGGAAAGAGAGGAAGATGGAGAAGGAGAAAGGGAAAGGGAGAGCATGCAGGAAGCACAAGGTGAGGAAACAACAACAATAAATAACTTATTGGCATTAAGTAGCCTATATTACATTTACTTTTTGTAACATTATTTTACACCACATTTTTTCATAATAAAGGAGGAGGAAAACAACAGGGAGAGTCCATAAGGGATGAGAGGGAATTACATTTTGTTGTCCAAGTACCTGTTACTTTGTTCAATGACAATAAAGTTGAATCTAATCTAACCAATCTGATGACTGTTGATACAAAAGGAGGCACATGGAGTTAACGGTCAGGAAAACCAGCTGAGTGAAGAAGGTTTTGTGTTTGTTACAGGGGGCTGTCTGTGTGAACTCTCACAATTAAGCTGGTGCTCTGAAAAGGTCTAAAAAAAAAAAAAGAATAAAAAAATCTGGATATTGGAGTTAGTTGAACCAATGTTAAAATGATAAAGTTATTTTTCAAAGACATATTTTTTGTTTTTGTGTGAAAAGAGGGTGGGTGGTGGCAGTGGGGCTCATTGCGTGCTCAGCACCCCTAAAGCTCTGACCCTAGAATCGCCCCTGTTTTAAGGTATACCTTCAGAATATAATATACCAGTAACTCCTAAAGAGTTTGCTACAGTTATGGATGCTATTCCATCTGGCTTACACATGACTTTAAAAATAATACTCTCTCTTAGGTTCATTACCCTCTCCTGAACCTGTAAACACACCTATTGGTGAGATATGTTTCATAAAGTAAAAGCTCTGTTCCTTGAGAACATTGTCTCTGCCCCTCTTGTAAACTCAATATATGGTCCATGCAACAAAGACTTTTTCCTCACAAAGTAAAAGAAATATCTTTTAAATTAATTCATAATATTTACCCTGTACAAAATTTCTTAAAGAAAAAATTCAGATCTGATTTTGACACTAAATGCTCTTTTTGTCAGAATGACACTGAAACCTCTCTTCATTTGTTTTGGTCGTGCAGTTATTCTTTGCAACTTTGGAAAGATGTAAGTTTGTTTATCTCAAACTAAATCTTGCAGTTTTTCAATGAATCCTAAAACTATTTTTGGTTTGTTGAGGCAGATCCATATGCCTGCTTTATAATAAATGTAATTATTTCCCTATGTAGATTTTATATTCATAAATGTAAGTAAACCTATATATATATATATATATATATATATATATATATATATATATATATATATATTATTTTTTTTTGTATTCTTACAAGAGTTTTATCTTTGTAAGATAAACAGCACAGCATTTGATTACAATTTCATCTTCTCAACAAAAAAGCACTCAGAATTTGCAAGGCATACAAAACTACAATTTGCAAGGCGTAGAGTTTTACTTTAATGTGTAATTTTCATTTAAGTTATACCCTCTTTCTGTCTTTCTTGTTTATTATTATAGTAACTTTTTAGTTTTTGTTTCTGTTTTGAATTATGGTGTTGGTAAAGTAATTTCTTTAACAATACTTTATATTGCTGTTATTCTTAATACTTATTGTTGTGTATTAATTTTGTTGTACCACACTGTAAACTGAATGTTCAAATAAAGCATAAAAAAAAAAATATTTTTTTTTGCAGAGGTCACCGATCATGCGCACTAAAAGTGTATGAGGATAACCCACATCAATAACATTTAAACTTTTTTTTGTTGTTGCCTTTAATAGAAGCAGATGTTGAAAATGTCAGTTTGTCAAAGGAAATTAATTCAAAATCACATGCTAAAATATCACACTAGCGCCATTTAAACTATCTAAATTCTTGAATACTTAAAGATCAGGAGTTACAGGGAATTCGAGCGCTATGTCTGCCCCCACTGAATTACATTTACACGAAATACCTGTCTGTGTTTACAGGGGTTTCTAGTGATATACCTGTCCCCACTGAATTACATGAGCATGAAATACCTGTCTGTGTTTACAGGGGTTTCTAGTGATATACCTGTCCCCACTGAATTACATGAGCATGAAATACCTGTCTGTGTTTACAGGGGTTTCTAGTGATATACCTGTCCCCACTGAATTACACGTGCATGAAATACCTGTCTGTGTTTACAGGGGTTTCTAGTGATATACCTGTCCCCACTGAATTACATGAGCATGAAATACCTGTCTGTGTTTACAGGGGTTTCTAGTGATATACCTGTCCCCACTGAATTACATGAGCATGAAATACCTGTCTGTGTTTACAGGGGTTTCTAGTGATATACCTGTCCCCACTGAATTACACGTGCATGAAATACCTGTCTGTGTTTACAGGGGTTTCTAGTGATATACCTGTCCCCACTGAATTACATGAGCATGAAATACCTGTCTGTGTTTACAGGGGTTTCTAGTGATATACCTGTCCCCACTGAATTACATTTACATAACTACCTGTCTATGTTTACAGGGATTTCTAGTGATATACCTGTCCCCACTGAATTACACGTGCATGAAATACCTGTCTATGTTAAATATTCGTTCTTACTAACTCGTTTGCACTGCTATTCTAAGAAAAAAAGCTGACAACTAGGTGTTCATACTCAACTTTATTCAAAAAAAGAAAAAACTTTTGAAAGCAGGCAGAACAAGAAGACAAGAATTCAGCTTTTGGTCATCTCAGGACATCATCTATACAGGATCTTCTGATGTACTGTCTCCCACACCATCATCAATCATGTCCAGACAAACTTTGATGATGGCTTTTTGACAAAAAAAGAAAAACTGTCAAGCTTTTGACAGTTTAGCAGTGAGACAGGGATACAGTTGCCTAGGTTTTCCATCTTGTTACTATACTATACATTGTGTTAGTCTAGAGTAGGTTAGATACCAGGGTGTTAGTGGATTGATATGGTTACTGATAATGTGATAAAAATAGACAGACAAACAGACCAACTGATAGACCAACATAGACAGACAGACGGATGCATAGATAGATACTGTAAACTCAATCTCCATCTCAACATCAAAAATAAGTATGTTAAAAATCCGGTTTGCGCGAAATAAAACATATTTTAGCTTGGTCATGTGCTTGTCTGAAAATTAGTCTTGGGAAATGAAGTCTGAGTATTTACAGGCAAAAACACCACAGTCATTTGTCTGTTTGGGAATTGCCAAGACACACAATTCCAAGTATAACACTTATTTCTATAATGTATTACATGGTGGTATACATACATTGGTTCTCAGTTGGCCGATGGTCCATCTGGAAGCCTAAATGATGCAGCCTTTTTTGATTTTATACTCCTCTGTGAGGTATTTCCTGTTAATTAATCACACATGAGACATGCATACATGTCTTCAAAAGCAATTTGATGATCAAACCATACTTGCAGCAATCATTTGGACAACTCACAACAATATGCGGCAGATATCACCATGTCTCTGACCCCTGGAGTCACAGCACTGGATTATCTGGGATTTGAAATCGATTACATGGCGATAAAAAATGGAGGTAAAATGTTAAAGACATAAGCAAAAGATTAAAAATATAGTGTTTTACACTTTTAATCATACAGTATAGATATGGAAACAATGTGTTACAAAGGCATTGTTCTTCATAAATTACTTACAGCCAAAGCCCAGTGTAAGCCAAGGTGCAAAGGAACAAGAACCAGATCATAGAGAAAGAGTTGTAAACCAAAATGTTTGTCACCACTCTGAAGCTTTGGGAAGAAAAATGTACTTAAACAGTAGACCTTAAGGCCTTCCTGCTGATCATTGCTCCTCTTCATTAGCAGGGACAAATAGAAGTTGATACCTTGAGAACATAAGAGTAAAAATATTAATGACTAGGGATACATAATCGAAACAGTTCCTTTTTTCAGGACAGTGTATTTTAAAGATAATGTTGTAAAAATCGAAATAACTTTAAACGCTTAACTTTATTGTAAAGGGTTTAAACAATGTTTTCCATGCTTGTTCAAGCACCATAAACAATTAATGAACATGCACCTGTGGAACGGTCGTTAAGACACTAACAGCTTACAGATGGTAGGCAATTAAGGTCACAGTTATAAAAAATCTGCGTGAGTTTTTATCTGCGTGAACATGCCTCAAGCATGCTGCATGGAGGTATGAGGACAGCAAATACCTAAGACAGCACTACAGAGGGACTTCAGGTTATGGTGTGGTGCAGAACGAACGCACGTCGGAGCCCCGCAACAAATATTCATTTAAATTTCAGTCTTTGACCCAACAAATGTTGATAAACTGATTCCAGCCTAAACTCTGAAGCACTATAGCATGTCAAGATGCCACCAAAACTTCACAAAATCCAGTTAAATCGACCATACCGGGTGAAACTGAGGCGGATGCTAAACCTACAGAGGCTAATACCAAAGAGGGAGCGGCAGACATCACTCAGGAATCATCCTCTGCAATTCTTGAGGCTATTCTTGATTTCAATCTCTGAAATCTTATTTGCTGTGCGATTAGATAGATTGCTCCAGGCGATCAATGGAGTGCAGTGCGACCTCAAAGCCCTTACGTCATGGGTAAAAGAAGCCAAAGATCAGATAAACAAACAAGAAGACTATGTCACAGAGCTGCAAACTCAAAACGCAAAATTGAAAACTACAATTTAATCTCTCTCTTCAAAAGTCGATGATCTGCAAAATAGTAGGTCTCCCAGAAAAAAGAGAGGGTAAGGAGATGTGCACCTTTTTGGAGAAATGGCTTCCTGATATCCTTGGCCCGGAAAATTTTCCAGGTCCCCTCTTAATCGAAAGGGCGTACCGAATCAGCAGGGTCATCAAAGATCGCTCCGATGCTCCTCCAGGAGCTGTGATAATGAAATTCTTAAACTACGCTGACAAAGTCCGCACCTTGAAAGCAGCGAGAGCAAAAGGTATAGTGATATTGGACAAAAAAAGCTTATGTTTTTCTCTGATGTCTCAGTTGATCTGCACAAGATGCGAAAATTATTTGATGCAGTAAAGAAAGATCTTCGCGATCTCAATATCTCCGATCTCCATTATGGCATCTTACATCCAGCTACTTTGTGTGTAACATACAATGGAAAGCGCCATATGTTCAACAATCCTTCAGACACGCAGAGGTTTTTGCAGGATCTGAAAGACAGTGCCTAATATGATTCAAATGAAGCTTTTCTTCTTTGGGACCAGTTTCAGGAATTTAAGCAATTCACTGGCTTTGTTACTGATAAGTTATGTTATAGTGTGTTGTTCTTGATGTTGGGTCTACATTTTTTATTATTGCAGGACTTGATCACGGTGATCAGGCAAGCTGTTCCTCTTTGCGAGGAGTTCGGGGGTGGTCCAGCAAAGCTCCATTATCAAGTTCTTTCGAGAAGTCTGTGTGAAGTGTTTAAAAGGGGAAGGGAAATTGAATCATAAGCTTACCAGAAAATGACCCCTGATTTTCTTTTAGAATTACACAAATGTAATATAACAAGCTTTCAATAGAACATGAAAAGAAAAGTCTGATGAGACTTATTAAGAGGGAGGGGAGAAGGCGGGAAAGTTATTAGCTTGGCGTATTAAGCAATTACAAGCTGAAAGAGTCATAAATTCCTTTCAGACAGAGGAGGATGTGATAACATCTGATCAAGTTGAGATAAATAAGGTATTTAGGAACTATTATCAAGCTCTTTATAGTTCTGAATATTCAGAGAGCGCAGCAGAGGCAAAAAAGATTCCTGGATGTTTTGGATTGGGATTCTATGAATCTGGGACATCTCTTGAAGATGATCTAAAGTTTGAGGAGTTGTCTGAGGCCATTATTAGTATAAAAAGAGGTAAGAGTCCAGGGCCAGAAGGCACACCAATAGAAATATATATAAAAAAATAAACTAATTTACCCTCTACTAGAGATGTACCAGGAATCATTGATAAATGGGGCTCTGCCCTCCTCTTTAAACACAGCAGTGATTACACTGTTGTTAAAACCAGGCAAACCACCAAATGAATGCAGTTCATAAAGACCAATTTCTCTTCTAAACAATGATTTAAAGATTCTTTGTAAGGTGCTAGCAAAGAGATTAGAAGTACATTTGCCCCAACTTGAGCATATGGCCCAAAACGGCTTCCTATGTGGAGACAGGGTCTGCATAATATCCATAGAGTACTTAATATACTGTATGAAAAATCCAATACTTATGATAATGCACTCTTTTCATTAAACGCTGAAAAAGCGTTTGACAGGATTGAGTGGCAATACTTGTTCCAAACTATGGAAAGGATGGGATTTGGGGAGAAATGTATTAAATGGGTACAGATCCTATATGCCAATCCATCAGCCGAGATACTGACAAACAGTATGATATCAGCACCTTTCAAACTATAGAGGAACACGTCAGGGCTTCCCCTTTGCTCTTTACCATAGCGATGGAGCCATTGGCTATGGCAATTTGTAATCACACACATATCTCAGGTATTGCAATTGGTTCCTCAGAACACCATATTTCATTATATGCAGATGATATAATTATATTCTCTTCCAATCTAAGACAATCTATCCCAGCATTGCTTAATTAGATTGAAACGTTCAGAGAATTTTCAGGGTATAAAATCAATAATTCTGAATCCACATTGCTGTTCCTTCATAAAGCAGAAAGGCTTCTCCCACCAGTTCAAACCCCCTTTAAAGTTTCACAAGAGGGGTTTACCTATTTTGGGATTAAAATGACACCTAATGTTAATGAAATTATATCCGCTAATTATACACCTATATCAGATTCTATAATTGATTTGCTGAACAGATGGACAAAAGTCCCTTTTTCATTAATTGGTCGTGTTAATATAATAAAAATGTCAATCCTACCCAAATTATTATATCTCTTCCAATTCATCCCCCTCCCTCCACATGCTTCTTTTTTTACCTTGATGAAAAAAGCTTTTACAAACTTAATTTGGAACAATAAGCACCCTCGACTTAGGCTTTCCCTACTCTACCTACCTTATGATAGAGGGGGGCTAAACCTGCCAAACCTAAAATGGTACTACTGGGCGGCTCAAATTAGAGCAGCAATGTTTTATTTCGAGAAAGATTATCCACCGACCTGGGTATCGATAGAGGCTCACTCTATTTCAATTCCTTTGAATTTATATCTGTATTCAGCAGATTCTAAAAAGTTAATTAAATACACTACAAAGCCATATACCAGGAATACTATAGTGGTTTGGTTTGATGCCCTTGCACATTTAGGTAAATTAGCACAACTTTCGCATTTCTCTCCAATTTTTGATAATGATAATTTTTGCTCCGGTAGAGTGAATCCCGGTTTTAAAATCTGGTCAAGTCAAGGTATTAGTAAAGTGTCTGATCTTTATAGAGAGCAATACTATAGTGAGAATAATAAGTCTTTTGAGGAAATTAGAACAAAGTTTGGAATACCCCAAAAACATTTTTTCAAATATTTACAATTATGAAGTTTCATTCAATCAAGACAAGGCCACAATTACGCTGAGCCCCCTCTCTATACCTTAGCAAAGGTTGCACTTAACTATTTGAAAGGTAGGCGTCAAATATATATATTATATAAACAGTTTGTGGCCAATAAGCACTCATTTGAGACTACTTCAGTATAAATGGCTGAGTAGACAATATATCACTCCAGTGAAGATACATCACTTTAACCCCAATATTCCGGATGTTATAAATGTAAACAAGACAAGGGAACTCTATTCCATTGTATGTGGGAATGCACCAATGTTAACTGTTTAGATTTCATGCAATAATAGCAGATTCATTAATAGTATAGTAACTGTATATTGCCTAAAGCAAGTCTTTGTCCATCTTTAATTCCATCTTTGAGTCTTCTGTCCTCCCTTCCTGGGACATCAACAATTTTAATGTTAAACCCCGTCAGAGCACCGCATATCATGAAATATCATATTCGCTACAGGACATGGTTATTATTTAAATCCTGGAAATCACAATTTCAAAATTCCTTTATATTTCCAGGGTTTCCATGACCGTGGGTACGCTGCTGACTGGTTTTGTTTAACATGTTCTTTAAAACCTCCCAACTAAAGGTTTATACATGAATGCTTGAAATTTTTCAGCGTTTTTTACTGTATTCTTTACAAAATTAACTTTTTTTATTATATATAATTTTATAGAAATTGAGGATTTGCACCAGATAGTTTAAGAAAAGCAGTCAACAAGGTTTAAGAAGCATACTAGGTTGAGCCTCATGACATTGCTTGTGAACAAACGGTGTGTGCAGAGCTGGAATCTAGACTAAAGGTATGAAGTTTTTATTTGTTTATTGATTTGTTGATTATTTTTGGTCACTAGTTCTGTACTCCAATTTTTTTTCATTGTTTTAATGACTGCAAAATGTATTTAAAATGTAAAAACATATAGTAATAATATAAAAAATAGGTGTGCTTAAACTTTTGTCTATAAGTAAATGTATATTGTGCCACTCATACAACATACATTAAGCGCATGAAAATGTGTGCTTTAGGAACATACCAACTCACATGTTTTTGGCATCTTTTTGTAGTTTATTTCCATGCTGGCAAGCATATATCACTCTTTTAACAGAGAGAGGAATGCGTTCCGAATAGTCTTCCACTTTCCAGAGAAATCTGAGTGTCAATTTTTTTTTGTTTTTGGACTATCATCCTACCTGTCACCAGGAAATAAATAAAAGAAAAAAAGATCCCATTTAATAATTGTTTAAAACTCATTGCATATTCCCTTTCTTTAACTTGCTCATATTTCATACAAATGGGGTTCAACTATGATCAAACTGTAAATAAAGCATTATTTAATTAAAGTAGCTGCCTCATGTGCAATGTGCATGTGTATACAACTCAACATTAATGTTCTTTATAGGCACATGAAAAAAAATTTAAAATAAATAAACATTCGGTTAATATAGAAACTGATAAATTACCAAACATTTGGCTTTACAGAAGGTGTTTCAGCAATTCGTCTGAAGAAACTATGCCTGTGATGTACTCCTCTGAAGATGTACATATTTGAAAAGATGATGGAAACCAGTCTGGTGGAAAACAGCAACCAGAGTACATTCATTTAAAGTGGTTAATTACTTTAGTCTACATTTTTCTTATTTTTTTTTTATTGTTAATTCACTTAGTTCATAGACTGTTGATTTAGATGCATTCATATGCACATAGTCAGGTATTTCATGCTCATGTAATTCAGTGGGGACAGGTATATCACTAGAAACCCCTGTAAGCACAGACAGGTAATTTATAAACTGACATAGAACGTTTAGCTAATGCACATCCATCACAAACGGTAAAACAGATGATTTATCGTTACTCGTTCCTTACGTTAAAATGCTACCGCTTCTTTTACAAAATCATGTGCCTCTGTATCAAAATAATAAATAAAATAAAAAAAGACCGATTTCCTTGTTTTGCCCTTGATACTCCAAAATCCCGCGGGAAGGCACTATTATGCGCATGTGCGCTGACCTGAAATGTTTATTTATTTATTATTATTATGTCATGGCCACACCCTGAGATACGCCATGTTTGCGCCGCTGTACTGAAACGCATGAATGCCTTATCGGTGTGGTAGGGCAGAGGAATAGAAAGCGAGACTTGTTATATAAGGAAATGTTGTGCCTATAAACACTGTCGCATTCTTAATATCAACATTTTGAATAATGTCCTACTTGCACTATATCCGTTCCAACTTTCAAACCAATCCTACGCCCTTGAGTTGAAGCTCCAAAAAGCACATAAAAGCAGCATAAAAGTAATCCATACGACTCCAGTGGTTAAATCTATATCTTCAGAAGCAATATAATAGGTGTGTGTGAGGAAAACGGTCCAATTTTACGGCCAGGAGATGGTGATTTGGTAAAAGTGAAAGTGGAGATTTATAGTAAACAAAGACTTAAATATTGATCTGTTTTTCACCCACACATATAATATCGCTTCTGAAGATATGGACTAAATGACTGGAGTCATATGGATTAATTTTATGCTGCCTTTGTGTTTCTTGGAGCTTCAAAGTTCTGGCCATTCACTTGCATTGTATGGACCTACAGAGCTGAAATATTCTTCTAAAAATCTTTGTTTGTTTCTGCAGAAGAAAGAAAGCCATACACATCTGGGATGGCATGAGGGTGAGTAATGATGAGATTTTTATTTTTGGGTGAAGTACCCAATATGGGCCTGTTCAGACTGAACGCATAATTGCAGGGGGGTGGGGGAGAATCACAAGGCAAAAACATCTTAGGTGTGAACAGCCCCTCGCTCAAGCCTGCAGGCTATATCGACGTTTAAGTCGATGATAGTATGGCAAAAATGTTATTTTATTCTAACAATTTGAACAGTGAAATTGTGAAGTATTTGAATTGTGTTTTTTAAATAGTTTTTGCACACATAGTTATGTCATGTTGAACCAGATTGCACCTGTGCCTTTCAACATCTCACAAAACTGCACAGCAGCTCTTCTTCATCTGTTTGACAATGTTTATTTAATATAATATCAAACCCTACATACAGTGTACTTTTCTGAGAGAGGGAGAGAAATACAATCATTTAGCAGAAAAGGTGCTCAAAAACCTGATTTTGCTCCATGTAAGCTTTTCTGTCTCGCAAAAGAAATACATTTCCTCACATCAACAAATATATAGAGCTATTCCACAAGCACACCTTTTTGAATGACAGAGGGTAAAAGTACAATTATTGTGAATAAATAAGTCTCATATCACCAAATTAGATTTTAAATGTGATAAAAAGGTACCTTTCATATTTAGTGACTAGGTTTCAAAATTATTGATTAGAAGAAAATGCCACTATCTTTAAATACATAATTGAGAGATAAGGACACATGTGAAGTTTAATAGGCAATACAAGCAAAGCCAAATGAGAAGGTGGCCATTTGGTTTTCATTCAGATTTCACATTTATATCTTACAACACAAAACTCAGTTCAAACCTTCACTAATGTGTTTCCAATCCTCCAAGGAGTACAAGATTTCAGCTATTGTAGCTACAGTGACTTCCACCAGTGTTTAAGCAGACATATATCACATCACATTCAGCAGAACATTTGGATAAACCAGTACACATCAGTCACCCTATGAAGTTCAAGTAGATAAAGGAGAAAAAAGATATGTATACCTCAACAATTATCCCCAGATGCTTAATTCAAAGATCAAAATGAATCAAAGCTCCAAGACCCATGTTATACTTCTGGTTTGAGAACAGATCACAGGAACCAGTCAAGCACATACGTATGACACACACAGGATAACATAATAAACACATTTAATATCACCAACCCTGACCACACATATAAAGCGAAGACACACTAATCTCTATAATTGAGAATGGACTGTTATGAGCGGTGGGAATGCCTTAAGCCTCCTTGCGTTTTATGATCAGAGGACCAACGTTGTCTCCAGTTTCCTGATTGTGTTTCGCATGTGCGCCATCACAGAATGGAAACTGTAAGAAAGAAAACAGAGACGTTCACAGTGCCTAATGCTGTATTCTACAGAAAAACATGATACTGAGAAACAAATTTAAGGCGCCCCAAAAAAGCATTTGGACTCTTAAGCCACACATAAAGAAATGCATGAATGCCATTGCGTACCAAAATATCAGACCAGATGGCATTTACTTAAAAGAAAGATCAAGCAAAAGATTTCACATAAAATAATTTTTAAATGTTTTAAATGATGAAGCATTTAATATACAGTTCAAAAATGTATTCGAATAATTGGTTTAAAAGACTATTCTCAGTTCCAAGCGCAGTTGATTGCATTTGTGGCTTAATGTTGAGCACCACAAATTAATTTTAACATCCATCATTTTCTTTAGAAAAGGTCAAATCTGGGTTACAGTGAGGCACTTACAATGGAAGTGAATGGAGGCACAAGACGTAAACAATATGCATGTTGGCATGATTTTAGTGTGATTAAATCGCTTACTAACCGTACTAACCTGTGCAAAGTTATAGTCAGTTTTACAACTTGGTTGCCATGAAGATGTAATGCCCTAAAATTACTGTAAAAATTACAATTTAAACAACTTTTCAGCTTAAAGAACACATGAGTTTTAACACAATAATTTATTTAAGTGCTTTTGTAAAATTATGAGCTTCACATATCTGCCTTTAAACCTTCCAAAAATTGGCCCCATTCACTTCCATTGTAAGTGGCTCACTGTAACCCTGATTTTTGCTGGACAGATGAGTCAAAATTAATGCCACAAATGCTGTCGATTGAGCTTAACTCGTATTGAACCCAGAGTAGTCCTTTAATTACATTATTTGTACATAATAAACCTTTCTCCTGATTTCAAGAAGGTTAGTTACAGATTGTAGCCAGATTTCCAACCCAAATTTCTTTCTGCACATTACTATAGATTTAACTTGATTTGGACACAAACCAAAATGAGCAGCTAATGAACAAACACCCACATTTCTTATAGAAAGGATTCTGTATTTTGAGTTTTGATATTTTAGGGTTAAACAAATGCTGGATGCATGTTGTCTTAATGATCACTGTTATAGTGACACATTGCAAGACGCATAGAATTAGTTTCTGAGATGTGTTTCTCTCACCTTTTTGGATCTCCAGCATCTACAGTATACGGCTTTGTCACCCAGGTCCTCGATGTCAAATGCATGCACCACTTTGGGGTTGTCTTTCTGAAGATCAAGGTTCACCTTTGGCTTCACACATTTGTCTTTGTTGCAAAATGTTTTGTAGATGAGAACACCCACTGCAGCAGCTCCAAATGACACAGAGACTGCAGTGACGAGCTCAGCTGGAGGGGGACAGAACAGATCATAAAAACCAAACATTCTACATTATATTATGTATATATATATATGTATATATATATATATATGTATATATATATATATATATATATATGTATGTATCTATGTATGTATGCATGTATGTATGTATTTACATACATCACACACACACACACACACATATATATACAGTTCTAGTAAAAATTAAGAGACCACTGCAAAATTATCAGTTTCTCTGGATTTACTATTTATAGGTATGCGTTTGAGTAAAAATTTTTGTTTTATTCTATAAAGTGCTGACAACATTTCTCCCAAATTCCAACTAAACATATTGTCATTTAGAGCATTTATTTGCAGAAAATGACAACTGGTCAAAATAACAAACAAGTTGCTGTGTTTTCAGACCTCAATTAATGCAAGGAAAACAAGTACATGTATATTTTTACACAACACAATACTAATGTTTTACCTTAGGAAAAGTTCAGAAATATATCTCCCATATTTTCAGTCACAGCTTTCATGCATTTTGGCACGCTCTACCAGTCTTTCACATTGCTGTTGGGTGACTTTATGCCAGTACTTTATAGAATAAAACAAAAATTGTCATTTTACTCAAACACATACCTATAAATAGTAAATCCAGAGAAACTGATCATTTTTCAGCGGTCTCTTAATTTTTTCTACAGCTGTATTTGTGTGTGTGTGTGTGTGTGTGTATAATATATATAATTAATATAACATTCTATATTTAAAATATTTTTTACAAAGCTTAAACTTTAAATGTCATATTTTACATATTGACATTTGTAATAAAGAACTACATCATACCATAATATAAAGTGGCTGATTAATGTTTTTACCATACAGAGATTCTACATGTCTTTTTTTTTCTCTCCATTAATATCACAATGCCAAATTGCATTTTGAACAATAAAATGTCAAAATAAATAAATCATATATATATATTAGTAATAACTAAGCAACCTGGTGTGAAATAGTAATATATCAGTTTATTTAATTCTTTATGTATTGGACTAATAGTGAACACCCATAGACCCACACGTATATTGAACAACCTGCTCTAATATGTTTGTGACTCACATCTGAGATATTTCTGTTTATTATATTAGTTTCTATTAAAACTCCTGCAGAACCATGCCCATATACATAACACCTACAGCATGACCAAACAGCATGACTCTACAAAACACACCGCACATAAACGTAACACATAAATCTTTAAAAATAGCTTTACCTTTACTGAAGGAGTGTGAGGCGCTCATGTTTGATTGTTTTAGTTGTTAGCCTATTGTTATTTGCTCATAATTTAGAGATCTACAAGCGTCTTCAAGGCCAAGCAGAGAGTCCAAAGTGTTTAACGAAGCGCTATATTTGCGCATTGAACGCGAACAAAGTGGGGTACTTCACAAAATTGACTTTTATTTTGACTTCATGGATGTCCTTGGTTTGTGCATGTGAACGGTTATATTATTGCCAGTCAAAACGAGTCTTTTCGTGTTTTTTCAGACCATAAATACGTGAGACTAAAACAATTTTAATTATTAAAAAAATTATAATCACACCATTATCTAAAGAATAAACCCTTTAGAATCCTCTTTGAAGCTGACATTCATAATTTAGCGCAGGTCTTTTTAACTTTTATTTTGAAATTGAGTTACAGGAAGTCGGACCTGCTTCCGGCGGCATCACGTTGACGAGCACACGTGTGTGTGCACTGTACAGAAAAATGGATCTCTCAAAATGGTGTAATTTATCCTCTAGTCCAAGTTTAAAACACCTGACAGAGGCAGGGTTTGGTGTCCCTAAAGAAAAACAGCATGTGCCGGTACAGGAGCTGGTGAAAGCGCACATTGAGTCCTTTGATCAGGCAGTTACTGATGGGTTATGTCGAGTTGTTGAGGTGAGCAGCAGAGATGCATTAGATTTTACAGCACACATGTATTCCGATAGGACATATATACAGGGTTGGGAGGGTTACTTTTGAAAAATTTTTCCACTACAGATTACAGAATACATGTAAAATATAATTTGTAACGTATTCCGTTAGATTACTCAACGTCTAATTTATTCTAAATACTTAAGATTACTTCTTCAGCACTGGTATAAATATATATATATTTATACACACATATACACATGCATTTTATATTTATATTAAATTCAGATGCTGGCTAATAACAGCAGTAAATACATTTTCAGTAAAATGTCTTTGTGTTTAGGCTATTCCTCCATTGGAGTTCTTGTTCAAGGGAGACCGAATCAGTCTGTCTTTTTTGGAAGCCACCATTCACAAGCCAGCAGTTGCAAAGGGAGGAATCAGCAAAGACCTGCGGATCTTCCCAGCTGAGTGCAGAGGCAGGCGCTGTACATACAGAGGGAAGCTGGTGGTAAGGCTGGCATGAATGTGAGGGAATAAGGCTTTAGAAATGAGTACATCTGGTTTGTTGTGACTTCATTGGTATTTGAAGGCATATTTTTTTTTCCTGGCAATTTAATAAACACAGGAGAGCAAGGTGGCCATTATAAACATTATACAATTTAAAGTTGCTGTAAGCTAGGCTGACCAGATGTCCCCATTTTCCAGGGACAGCCCACCAAAAACCGGGGTTTTTTCATAGTGAAATATTACATGGCAAGAAAGCCCAAGCAGTAAAGCCTACCATATGCTATTTTACATTTACATTTACATTTATGCATTTGGCAGACACTTTTATCCAAAGCGACTAACAGGGCACTTATTACAGGGACAATCCCCCCAGAGCAACTTGGAGTTAAGTGCCTTGCTCAAGGAGCCAACAGTGGCATCTTGGTGGTGCTGGGGCTTGAACCCCCGACCTTCTGGTCAGTAACCCTGAGCATCTACCACTGAGCCACCACTGCCACTGATTTTGACCAACAGGGGGGGCTCCTCGCTAAAGCATTTTCAATTAATTAACCTTTCTTCACTGATTACTTGGTCGGGCCATTTTTGCCATTAAGAACTGGACCATGCAATTGAAGAGAATTATCATCATTGTTATAAGCTTTAAAGTAAGGCACATACTAGCTATTTATGTTATAAAGTTACATTGTTATGAATTTTACAAAAGGTTTTGAATTCGGCATGAGATTGTATTGAAAGCTTGGCCTTCATAATGTGGGAATTCCCACAGAGACCGCACAAAATATAACATTCTAAAATTAATCCTCTCAGATGAATGACTAAAATAAAAATTTTTATCTTTGTGTTGGACTGTAAACCAATCAGTGTGATAATGTCATATTGTGATCAATGTAATATTCACACACTAAAGGAAGCACCTAGGGCTGCACCTAACGATACTTTTTTTTTATCGATTAGTCGATTAATCTGACTAATTTGCCAATTTTTCTAAAGATTTTTTTTATAATTATTATCTTGCTTAATATAACAATTAATTAACCCAAAATAAATATATAAAACTCGTCTCATTAATATTTCAGAATTTTGTATAAATTATCTTCTCTTAAACACAAACAAATGTACAAGAAACAAAGTGTGCACTGGAGGGCATTATTCTGCAACAAAAATAGCCCTGTTTTAACTGGTAATCTCCATTTTACAGTCCAACATTAATTTTTTTTTGGGAGTGAATTTAAGTAAGAACTTGTTCAAATCGAGTAAAAAGAAAGTGCAATCTACATTTAGCAATCCAAAAGCAAAATATATTAAAGGGGTCATGACATGGTTTTTTTTATTGTATTATTATGTTCCCTTAGGTGCAATTATAGTATTAATATATTTTTTTTTAAGAAAAACTTTTAAAATCTAGTGATTTATGACCTTTTCCCACCCTGTTTCTCATCCTCTGATTCAAACAGTCTGTTTTGGAGGCGTTTTCCATTTAAGACTTCAGTGTTAACGCCCACTGTTATGATTGGCTAACGTCAGTGCCTATGTATCAATTATTGACGCCCCAGCCAGAACAATATGCAAGTAAACTAAGTAAAAACACTGTGATTATTCATAATGAATGAAATTGCGCTTTAAAAAGTAGTTTAAAGTTTAAAATAGATTACTTACAGTTTAGCGTCGTCGTTGTTCCCAGAATAGTCGGCACGGACTTATCTTTGAGCAACAGTTTTCTGGCAAAGCCAGCATCATATTGAGATTTGTTCTCAAAACAGTCATCCTTAAAATGTACAGAACAAACGCTTAAGTTAACACTGCCGTGACTGGGACGTCCGCAAAAAATAAACTGCATCCATTTTTCCCTGACGTCTGGATCTTTCGGCAGCTTATTCAGAGGTTTTGTTTGACCACAGCCAGGAACAGCACATCTGTGTGGCATCGTAATTTTCCTGTGCACAAGTAGTCTCTGTCAGAGCTCGCTGTCCATCGACTGAACACTTGCGAGGCGCACGGCGATACTGAAATGAGCGTAGATGTCTTGGCGCTTAAATCGTAGTTATCTTGTGCTGGAGGCGGTCATATGCAAACGCTGTTACGTCACTTCTAACCGACACGTCACTTCTAACCATGAATCCAGAACGAGCTGTATTTTGAGCTTGATTAAATAAATGATTCGTTTAGAATGGGGAGGACGTCTTAAAATATTAAACTTGCAGGACGTTTTAATGATACAAAGACCTCTTATATACCAAAAGATCAAGGCAAATTTGGTTTCTCATGTCATGACCCCTTTAAACAAAATGTAAAATTGAAATCACTTTCAGGAGGAATATCAAAACATTGTGCAACCTCGAGTTTAGCAGTCCAACATAAATTGCACTAATTTTACTGTAAAATGATTTTGAGTAATAGTAGTAATTTACTACTTTAATAGTAGTAAATGTACACAAAATTGTTTAAATAAAACACTTTTGTCTGTTTAAATTAAACGATATATTACTGTTATCAGCTGATGCCAATAATCTCAGAATAGCCAAGTTGTTAGATGGTATTTTTAAGTAACAGGTTTCAATGTTTTGTCTTTTTACAGGTGGATGTGAGTTGGTCTTTGAATGGAGTTCCTAAAGGAATCATCAAACAGTCTTTGGGTCAGGTCCCCATCATGGTTAAATCTAAGCTGTGCAATCTTCATGATCTAACACCCAAAGAACTCATTGAGCATCATGAGGAAGCTGAGGTGTAAATCAAACATTTTTGTTCTTTCCAAAACTAAAGCATGCAAAACAATGCTAAACTGATGTTTAAAGTCAAACACTTTTTTTTTTATCCATTTTGCTTATGCAATCCAATATATTTTAGAGAGAACCTGTATATTTAAAACAATTTCCTTAATTTTTTCCACTTGGATTAATTGTATCAGAAGAAATGGATGTGACGTATCAGAATGGAGGCATGGGGTTGGAGGGGAGGGGTTGATTAGAGAGATTGGTGACATCGGAGTTCCAGGGGTTATTATATTTCTATAAAAGACTATGGAGACAACCCTTCTTTTTATTTGGAAAAACATGCACTTGTGAATCGCACACAATAAGACCAGGACCAAGACATGCATTGCAAATAAAGTGCATTTTGATTTCATGTTGATTTCAGTTGGATGAAATTACACTTTTGTCTCAGTGTTATGTTCTCATCTAAAGTCAATGTCACTCTCACAGGAAATGGGTGGTTATTTTATTGTAAATGGTATAGAGAAGGCGATTCGTCTGCTGATCATGCCAAGGAGGAACTATCCCATCGCCTTGATAAGACCAAAATTTAAGAGCAGAGGACAAGGCTACACTCAGTATGGTGAGTAATGCCTGTGTCCCATAAAATATTACATACTATTCCTATCTGGAATTCTCAATAATTTGATAGATCGAATAATTGATAGTGTTATTAACAGTCTCACTTTGTGTTCAGCTATTTCAATGCACTGTGTAAGAGATGAGCACACAGCCATTAATATGAATCTTCATTACCTGGACAATGGAACAGTCATGCTGAATTTCATTTACCGGAAAGAGCTGTTCTTTCTTCCCTTGGGCTTTGCACTAAAGGTAAAATGATTCAAGTATACCAGTTGGCTGTGTATTATCTGTGTATATTTTTATGGAGAAAATTTCAGTATCACTTATGTCATCTGCCTTTTATTCGCAAGGCTCTAGTGGACATTTCAGATTATCAGATCTACCAGGAGTTAATCAAAGGCAGGGAGGAGAACTCTTTCTATAAAAGTTGTGTGTCAGAAATGTTGCGTCAGGTCATGGACGAGGGCTGCACAACTAAAGGGAAAGTGCTCAGTTATCTGGGCGAACGTTTCCGGGTCAAACTCAACCTCCCAGAATGGTTCACTCATGAGCAGTGTGCTCATTTCCTTTTAGAGTAAGTCCCAAGTGTTGTTTATCACATTTCAATTTTGACTCATTAATATAGTGTGTGTGTGTTCATCTTTTGTGTTAATTTTTGGACTGAAACATTTTTATTCCATGAATTTTTGCCAATTACATTTTTTAAAAAGAACAAGAGGCAACATACAGAAATCTTTTTGTTTTAGGCATGTTTTATGTACTGGTTTTTAATAAATGATTTATATGTGCAAATTTTATAACACAAGAAACTGTAATATTTCATTTAATTAAAACGTTTTAATGTATAACACATTATAAACAAAGATTTCCTTGAACATTTTTTTAAGAAAAAAAAAATATTCTCATCATTTACTCATTTTTATGTTATCACCGATGTGTATGCCTTTTTCTTCAACAGAACACAGACAAAGATTTTTGGCAGAATATCTAAGCTCTGTAGGTCCATATAATGCAGGTGAATGGTTTCCAAAACATTGAAGGTCCAAAAAGTGCATAAAAGTAATCCATAAGACTAGTGGTTTAATCCATGTCTTCTGAAGCGATCAAATTGTTATTTGTTGAGAACAGACTAAAATATAACACTTTTCACTATAAACCTTTACATAAGCAGTCTCCTTGCGATCATGATTTCAAGCTAATTAGTGCCATGTAGCGATTTGTGTATTTGTCAAGAACTTGGAAGTGTAATCAAGATTCAAATCAGTGCCTAGAGACTTCAATGGCAAGATGTACAGCTACATTTTGGTCTGTTCTCACCCAAAACCAATTAGATGGCTTCAGAAGACATGGATTAAACCACTGGAGTTGTATGGATTACTTTTATGGTGCCTCTGTTTTTTGGAGCTTCGTGTTGTCGAAGCTCCCTAGAGAGCTGATATTTCTTTTAAAAAAATCTTTGTTTGTGTTCTGCAGAAGAAAGAATGTCATTGTATACATCTGGGATGGCATGAGGGTGAGTAAATGACGAGAGAATTTTCATTTTTGGGTGTACTATTCCTTTAAATGTTGATGCAAACAAAATAATTCTTTATTTTCTACTTTTTGCAGTGAATGTCTGTGTATACACCTGAAGTCAGATGTGGAGAAGTTTTACATGTTGTGTCTAATGACACGAAAGCTCTTCAGCTTTGCTAAGCAGGAGTGTATGGAGGAGAACCCTGACAGTCTGATGTGTCAGGAGGTGCTCACACCAGGACAGCTCTACCTTATGTTCATGAAAGTAAGCTCACTATTATCGTGTTCACCTGTCTGTCTAGCCATAGAGTAAATATTAGCGAATGTGTTTCTAAATCTGTCGGGAATGCTTCTCAGGAGAAAATGGCTGGTTGGTTGGTGTCTGTGAAACTGGCTTTGGCCAAGAGAAGTCAAAGAGTGGGAGGCGTTACTTCAGATAGCCTCGTAAAGATCTTCAATGCAGGCACAGATCTCACCAAAGCCTTTGAGTATCTGTTAGCCACAGGAAACCTGCAGTCAAAGACAGGTACAAAACTGTATGCTTGTGTGCATTAAAGGAATTGTTCACTTACATTTTTAATTCTGTCATTATTTAATACAGCCTGTAAATAACATTGTTCCAAATCTGTATGCTGTTCGTTCTTTTTTTTCTCTGTGGAACACAAAAGTAGAAATTATTGGAGTCTTTATCGATTTAATATCCACACAGTAACAGTTCATTGCGACAACGGCTGTCAAGCTCCAAAAAGTCCATCATTAATATCTCATAAATGTAGTCCATATGATTCTGAAGCCATAGATAGTTTCGGACCGTTCCATTTATCAGAACCAAGATCTGTAATTTTAACCCGTCCCTCCTGCAGGTCTGGGCATGCTGCAGGACACAGGCCTGTGTGTCGTGGCAGACAAGCTGAATTTCATCCGTTACCTGTCTCATTTCCGCTGCGTACACAGAGGAGCTGCCTTTGCTAAGATGAGGACCACATCAGTGCGGAGGCTGTTGCCAGAGTCTTGGGGTTTTGTGTGTCCTGTACACACTCCTGACGGAGAGCCGTGTGGCCTTATGAATCACATGACAGCTCACTGTGAGATTGTGGCCCCAGTATATCCCACAACCACACTGCCGGCCCTGCTCTGCTCTCTGGGTAACATCTGGTTCCAAATTCCTTTTAATATTTAAATGTTTAAAAATTTCCCTTTTACAATTTATAGAGAACAGACTATAAATATCCCTTACTAGTACTTGGGCAGTTCCATGGTACAGTGTGGTATTGGATGCTTATACTAGAGTTGGTGTACTCGAGTTTGGACTTGAGTCCAATTTTAACGGACTTGGACTTAGTCGTGGACTCGGATGTATTTTGACTTCGACTTGACTCTGACTCGAGACTTTAGGACTCTGGATTTTTTCAGAGTCCATGGCGTTTGTGGTGCAAAAACAAAAAAAATTATGTAACATAGGGTGACCATACATACTCTTTTTTCCTGGACATGTCCTCTTTTACAGACCTGAAAAAAGCATCCGGCCGGTATTTCAAAATTGCCTCTAAATGTCCGGGATTTGGCTTTGTCTTCATATTGATGTGCTCTCTAGAGTTAGTACTATCATACATTCTGTGTATTTGATACTGCACATCAGTTGTCATGTGTATTTGTACTTAAGTGTGATTATTCTGGCTGAGAGGGGCAGCGTGCACTCTTTCAAAGTATTTTCTCTCTCTCGCCCGCTCTCATGCTGTATGTGTGTGCGCAAAAATTATCGCCACACATGCTGTGCCACTCTCATCCAGACATATGAGTAATGCAAGTACACTTTTAAAAGTGCGTTCCCCAACTCTGCAAATTACTAAATAGACCAAATGTTTTATCAGACTCGCGTTACTACGCGAAGCCATTTCTAACTGCAAATGTTGACTATATCTTGACAATATCAAATGTGCTTCGTATCAGGGATATTTAAACTATTATGACGGATGAAACAGACCATGATGGAAATTGTACAACTCAGTCCATCACATATTTGTAGCGCAGCCTCTGTGTGTATTACCTGTAAAGCTGACACTTGTGTTTCAATACTAAATAAGAAAATACAATGAAGAACACAAGTGAGAGGAGAAGTCTCTATTCACCTATTATACATACTAAATATAATGTGATAAGAACAACATGGCAGCTCAAGGAGAGTTTGTCATTTGATCGGCTTGGTCAGCATAACTGTGGAATTTGATCTGAAGTTAAGAGAAGTAGGCAACACGGTAGAATAAAATACATTTCTAATGGTATCTGATCTTTTTTGTTTAATTTTATGGGCATTATTAAATGTTTTAATATTATCATTAATGAAATGTATAAACTCATTAAATGTATTTAATTAATTGTATTTCAAAAAATTTGAAATAATAACAACTCTGGTTGTAATGACTAATGCAGCTTTCAGTTTCTTTAGTCTATGTTTAAAGCGGAAAAATCAACAAATAATTGAAAATGTCAACAGAACACAATAAGAAGTGTGTTGAAGGACAGTTTGTCTTCATACACCTAAAGCATATGCTTTCATTCTTTGTTCAGCAGGATGCTAATCATAAAATGTGACTATGAAATGCAACAGAAGTGTTTTTGTTGCATTTATATTGACAAATTGTTTTTCTTAGGTTAAAATAAGCTTAAAATATTGATGTTGAGTTTACGGTTACAATTTAATTCAGATTTATTCGGACTCGACTCTGACTCGACCCGTTATGGAATCTGTCTTGAGTTAGTCTCAACCCTTTTTGGACATGGACTCGACACAGACTCGATTGTTTAAATACTCAGACTTGAGTCGGACTCGACTAAGGTGGACTCGAACCCAACACTAGCTAATACCATGGTGCTGAATAACTACCATATTCACATACTATGGTACCATGTCCAAAACAAATAGTAGTACCAATGTACTATGTTAGTGATTGTACTACAAAAACTATTCATCAATTATGTTTTCTTATAATTGTATACTGTGTAAATGGGATTCTTTTAGCCCATTTTATAGTCTGCCAGGAGAAGATATACAATAGTAAAGTCCCCAAGCCATCATTCGATTTGAGATCCCTAATAATAGAAATGGTATTGCTGAATGACAGTAAATCAGATAGGGAGATTCAAATGTATCTATTTTTGAGTATGTACCGGTAAAAGAGTTTCTCTATCACCAGGTGTGACTGCGGCAGACGGGACCCCCGGTCAGCCGTTTTCTGATTGTTATCCCGTCATACTGGATGGGGCTATGATTGGCTGGGTGGAAAGAGAGGTGGCGCCATCTATCGTCGAGTCTCTCCGTAGGTTTAAGGTGAGAAATAATTTTGGTCTCAATCTATTATCAAGCTTAAGGCAATTTGTATCATAGATTTTATAGTATTTATAACTTGAGCATATTTATATCTGCACTCATTTTGTGTTTTTCTATAGGTGTTGAAAGAGAAAAAGGTGCCGCCATGGACTGAGATTGTTCTGGTTCCTCAGACGGGTAAAGCCAGCATGTACCCCGGCCTCTATCTGTTTACCACACCATGTCGCATGGTGCGGCCTGTCCGGAACCTCGCACTAGGGAAACAGGAGCTTATTGGCACCTTTGAACAGGTGAGAAGAAGAAAGAAATGTAGAGAATGTGTTGAAAAGACAAGTCATTTTTATTTGTATAGCACCTTTCACAACACACGTCGTTTCAAAACAACTTTACAGAGGATCAGGCATTAACAGAAGATAAAACTGTAATATCTATAATGTCTTTGAGTCATCATGTGTAATTAGATAAAATACGATTGTGAATTGTGATTAAAAATAAGTAATTAAATAATAATTGTATTCATAAACCCAGTGAGCAAGCCGATGGTGACTGGCAAGGAACACAAAACTCCATAAGATGTTGGTTAATGGGAGAAGTATAACCTTGGTAGAAACCAGGCTCACTGTGAGGGCCAGTTCCCCTCTGGCAAACATCATGAATATAATGCCAATATTACTTATTTATAGTGCAAGTCATGGTTTAAAATTATTGAACTAAGTGTTAAGGGTCAGTGTTTAAACAAAGATGCTATATGAACTGTAAGATTAATAGCTAATTTCTTTGAAGTCTGTAAGGTATGGCGGAGGATCAGTGGCCTTAACAGATTCACGAACAAACAAGAACTTACTGTTAAAAACTCCCCTAATTACTGAAATAGCGCCAACCAGCCTCCACAAGCACAATAAATGTATTGACAAAGAGACAATGAACTATTGACAGAGAACCGCATGTGACATCCGCATGCTCACCACGTGCTTATCGTGTGGACAGGAAGGGGGAAACTTTGAACGTAACAATGTGTGTGTGTGTGTGTTTCTCAGTTAAACACAGAACTGCATATTGCTAATGAAATACGTGTAATCCCTGTATGTTGTGTATTTCTGAGGTATATCAAACTCGTTAGAACTGTTTCAGTTGTGTGTTTTAAACTCTGAGGCCTCATATTTAATAGCCTCAGTGTATATTCCCTTTTAAGTGTACTAAACACACGTTTCTTGGTATCAAATTAAACCTTACGATTTGTCCGAGCTGAATTCGAATATAAGATCTCTGTAGAATGATATTACGCGATGTTTTACTATCTTTTGAGTCATTCAGCCCAAAATCTCTTACTGTCATAAACATGCAAATGAGCCTTGACAAAGGAACTCTCTCATGCCCAGAGTAAGGGAGACTTTTACGACCTCCAAAGGAATGTTCAGAGAAGTGCTGACCCTCACTTCATTCTCTTACGGAGAAAGAGAAATGAACCCTGTTAATCCTATATATATATATTCTATATATCCATGTGATAAATATTGACATGTATCTAATGTGCCATCTCACATTTTCCCTTAAATGTGCTTGATCTATGTTTTCTTGCAAACTAATGGGTTAATGTTTCAGACTTTGCATACCATGGTTACCCGAAATCATATGTGTGGCATATTTGGTCTCTATAACTTGGTATTTCGAAGATTGAAATGACTGTGTACATGATATGTCGATAACAACAACATATTAGTATTACAAGTATATTTCCTAGTTTTCTTTCTTGCACATGCAATGAGAAATGTGAGAACAAAGAGCAATAAACCAAATTCCGCCTGGAACCCAAACCCTTCTCATTGGTCGAGCCAATGAGAGGTGGGACATGTTTTCTAAGGGTATAAAACTACTGCGCCCACTTCCTTCGTCCTCTTATCTCTTCGCTCTCTTAGCCCTCTCTTAGCTCTCTCGCTCTTGCTTCCTGCCTCTCCTGTTTTCTGGTCCTCTGAGCCTTGTGCTCTCTCACTCTCTTGCTGAATGATGCTGAACTAGCAGGCCCCAAGGACTCCCAAGCGTGCGCCAGGCTACGGCCTTGTCTCTGACTCCCACTGGTTCTCTCTCTCATCAAGACAACATCATCAAAGATCAACTCAAGCCATCAACAAATTGCATCAGGACAGTTTAATTCAAATGGGACATGCAAGTATCAAACTTAGTCTCATTATTTGATACATTAAGTATCCTTAACCCCTTTCTAAAAAGAGCTGTCAGAACTAATATGATGGTTTGCTCAGGCTGTTGATCTGCTGAATTTCAAACAATACTATAACTTCTTGCCTTCCTGTATTCTGCTTCAACCCTCTTTCCCTTGGTAAACTGTATGCATGTATGTATATGTATGTTAGAGTAGTTTAAATGTTTAGTCTAGTTAATAAAGTCTTGTTCATGTCACATGTAAAGTTGTCTGTGTCTCAAGCTCATATCTAAAGTCACTAATCATAGATTTTGACTACTTGCTCTTAATACGTAGTAAGAAAGACATTTCCCATGCCCCGGAAATGTACCTTTCTATTAATTAATTAATTAATTAATTAATAACCAATATTGAGTGTTCACGGGATGAACCGAGCATTTGGTTGTAATGTTAATGTAGCTACATCAAGTTAACCCGATTAACTGATCCAAATATTCATGATTGATTATAACAAGTTATGATTGATTATTAATATTTCATAGAGCTGATTCGCTACAAGTCCTTCCTGGATTAACTGCAGAAGTTCACATAGATGCAATTGTCCTTGTTAATTGGCTGATGAAGGGTTTTGTTGGCAATTAATTGATAGTCTATGTATTCCATTATAAGAGTGTAGTCCATCATTAGACTGAGGTGATGCAGGCAGAGATCAGTTTGGTGCATTGCAGTTCAACCTGGCCAGTAATTTTGGTGAGGTCTATCCTAAATCCAAGTTTCAGGCAATGGCATATGAAGTATCCCATGTCTTATGGTTGGAGTTGACATCAGTTAATCCTCTGAATTCCATTGTAATAAACTGGAGTGATGTTTGGCTGGCACCGGCTGCCACGTAGCAGTGGAGTCCAACATGAAGCAGGAATGGAGCTGGATCCAGCCAGTTCTGGTGACCTCAGGATAGGAGTCCAGATGTTGAGACAGGGAAAAAAATGTAATAATATCAGCATAGATGTCATTCAATGTAGTGCAGATTTATAGATCACAATCAATGTTTCTGGTTCCGCCAGACCTAACTAAAGCAGCCTAATTGTGAGTTGAAGTATAAATTCGGTGTATGGTTGGCTAAATAGATGAGTCTTTAGTCTAGACTTAAACTGAGGGAGTGTGTCGGCATCTCGAGAAGTGTTAGGGAGACTATTCCATAGTTTACGAGCCAAATATGAAAAGGATCTACCTCCTTTTGTGGATTTTGATATTCTAGAAACTATTAACAGGCCAGAATTTTGTGATCATGATGAACATGATGGAATATAGCTTGTCAGAAGGTCACTTAAGTACTGTGGAGCTAGACCATTCAAAGCTTTAACAGAATTTAAATATTAATACGAAATTTAACATGTAGCCAATGTAGCAACAATAAAATGGGGCTAATATGTTCATATTTCTCTGGCTGCTGCATTTTGAACCAATTGAAGTTTATTTATTGAACTTGCTGGACATCCTCCCAGTAATGCATCACAATAATCTAGTCTTGAGGTCATGAACGGATTAATTCGTTTTTCAGCATCTGCAACAGAAAGCATATGTCGTAATTTAGCAAAAAATTTTAGGTGGAAGAATGCTGTTCTACAAACATTGGCAATTTCATTTTCAAAGGACAGATTGTATCAAATATAACACAAGTTGCTGTTGAAGACAATGTAACAGTACATCCATCGAGAGCTATTTTTAGAGGTTGGTCCAATAATTAGTACCGCTGTTTTGTCGGAATTGAGTAGAAGGAAATTTCTGGCCATCCAATCTTTGATATCATTGATACACTCTGCTAATTTGGAGAATCTCATCAGGTTTTGAAGAAATATAAAGTTGGGTATCGTCGGCATAACATTGGAAACTTATTCCACGAATCCAGATAATATCTGCCAGGGGAAGCATATACAAGGAGAAAAGCAGAGGCCCTAAAGCTGCTCCCTGTGGCACTCCATACTTCACTTTTGTTTGTTTTGACAATTCTTTATTTACATAGTTTTAGCAGTCTGCTAAATAGTACCTAAACCATGCTAATGCAACTTCCAAATGCCAACATAAATACTGAAGTACCACTAGTAATCAAAAGTATTTGTTCATGTATTGTTTTTGTGCTGACATGACAAAGCCAGAATACTGTTATTGTTATAAGACCCAGATTTCTAGGCCAGCTTTTTTTTTTTTTTTTTCAATTGTTTGCAATGGTAGCGCCGTGTTTTTAAAAAAAGCCAGCAGCGTGACTAGGCGGAGTGTCTATTTGGCTTCTCCCATTTGACTGTCTTAATCCATCACTCTCTCTTTTTGTTTTTTCTTTCTTTCTGGAAAGTCATTCAAACTGATTTTTTATTTTGTCCTTGGAGCAAATGGCTAAGTTAAAATAATATATGCTGTGGTCTCCCATTCACGGCTGTCAAAGTTTACCCTGCAAACGTTAACTTCTGTGTTTCAAAACCCTGATTGTGAAAAGGACCAATGGAGAGTTTTGCTGGTACTCTTGTCTGTACCAGATACAATTCCCAGACTACTGCAATATTAATATGAAAACTAATGCTTCAGCCTTCCCTTTTTCAAGAGCAGTTACTCTTCCTTGTGCTGACATTTTTACTTTCAGTACTTGTTGATAACACAAACTATCTGCAAATTTATGTCCTTGCAACACATTACTTCCACGGATATTCTGTATCATAGCAACCAAAACATCTCAGCAAAAAAAAAAAGTTCCTGGCATTTTCACAGCCTAAAACTACATCAACCGAATGTAGAACTCGGCACAGTCTTTCAGCCTTTTTTTTGGTTGGTTATCTTTTCTAGATTTCTGTAAAATCTTTTATATTCTTTTCTGGTCTGACTGACAGTTTTCAAACAACAATAAAATATCCCCAAAAATCCCATAGATTTCATTTGAAAAGATGGACTTTTCAAGGCATTGTCAAACCAACATTCAAAATGAGTCTTTATGGACTTTTATATTCTAGTTTATCACTGGTTTCCTGCCACTTTCATCATTGACCATGACAAACCTTTTAACTCTAAACTTAGGTATTGATTAGAGGTAGACAGATATTTCGGTAAAACCGATTAATCATTGCCGATAGGTGATTTATTTGTAACAATCGGTTATCTTGCAGACATGCAGCTAAATAAAGTCTCCACTATAGAACTCAGTTACTGGTGAGTGAAATTTGAACATTTATTAGCTAGTGGCTTATCACAGACCTTTTTAGTACCATAGCAAGACTTTTGGTCTCAAATGTGAGTTATAGATTAGTTGCGCATATATATAAAAAAAAAATGGGATTTAAGAATTGATATTTAGATCGTTCAAATGAAGATTGTAATGCATCTAAAAATCGCTATATTGACAACATCCTATTCTAAATGCGTGTGTTTTATGCTCAGGTGTATCTGAATGTGGGAATCTTTGAGAAGGAGATAGAGGACGGCGTGACCACACATCAAGAGCTGTTTCCTCACAGCATGTTGAGTGTGGTGGCAGAATTCATCCCTTTCTCTGATCATAACCAGAGTCCCAGAAACATGTATCAGTGCCAGATGAGTAAGACAAATTAATGTGTCCATATGACCTCTTTCTGTTGTAACATTTGCACAAACATCAGTGTCGTAAAGCTTTAAAAGATAATTTAATTTACTTCATTTAATTCAGATTCAAACCCACTTTGAATGACAGCCTCATTCACTTTTATTGCACTTTTTGTCCATACAATGACAGTGAATGGTGACTGAGGCTGTCATTCTACCTAACATCATTGTGTTCCATGAAAGAAGAAAAGTCATACAGGTTTCTATAGTTATAAGAAGTTGTACTCTTATGATCTGAAGGTAAACAGACCATGGGCTTCCCACTGCACTCATACCAGGACCGATCTGACAATAAACTGTACCGTCTGCAGATGCCCCAGAGCCCTCTGGTCAGACCTGTGATGTACGACCACTATAACATGGACAATTACCCCATTGGCACCAACGCGATAGTGGCTGTCATTTCTTACACCGGCTATGATATGGAGGATGCTATGGTAAGCCTAAATAAAATGTAAATTTTGTTGCTTTGAGACCAGCAACATGCTTTTGTACTCCTAAAAATGGACAAAAGAAACTTTTAGCACATGCAGTATGTATATTTTGTCAATCGATTCCAATTTTAATTGTGTTTGGGATTGCACTGAATTAGCACATTAAATCGACATACGTAATATATATGTTATTTTTTTTTCCTGTGTAGACATTATCAAACCATTTTATGGGGACTTTAAATCACTAAATGTTCTTCAGCATTTCTAAAAATGTTCTGTAACTTTCTCCAGATTCTGAATAAATCGTCATGGGAGCGTGGCTTTGCCCATGGTACTGTGTATAAGACAGAGCTCGTAGACCTGTCTGAGAAGGTTAAAGGTGAGGACAGCGTTGTGTTTGGGGTCAAGCCAGGTGACCCAAAAGCAATGGACAAACTGGATCCTGATGGACTGCCATTTATAGGCTCTGTGCTGAAGTATGGAGACCCTTTCTACAGCCACATCAATCTCAATACGGGCCAGAGTCATGTGACCTTCTACAAGTAAGGAATTACTTTACTGTCATTTGCTGGGTTTCCATCCAACTAATTTTATGCAAATAAAAATGTGTGCTTAAGAAAACCTGAATGGAATGGCTTAATGTGCGCATAAACTCTTCAATTTGTTTGCTGAAATTTGTTCACAAGTTTACTTGATAGGCAGAAGTGGATTTTCAATAGTTTGGTATAAGTCCAAATGCACATTACTGTGATGGAAATGGTTTATTTGCAAAATCATTTGTGCAAGTGCTTCGCTCCTTCTCACAACAGAGCAATACTTCGAACATAGTCCCTGACATTCAGTAGTATTATCCCAGAGCTGGTCGTCAAAGTGGCTCTACACAACCGGCCAGAGGCTGGTGGCATATGGGCATAGCAGCCATTTCAGCCCCTATTATATAAGATTACACTCATTCTGTTCTACTGCGTCACCTGGCAGCATTTAATAAAACAAAGTACAATTGCTCCAATACTGCAAATGCAACTCTCCCTGAAGCAAGGAGGTCATTCAGGCCAGCTCCTTCAAGATAATGAGCATTACATAGTGGATGGAAATGTGCAATGATTTGCATTTTCTTTAAATCGAAAACATTTGGATGGAAATGTTGGATGGGGTAGTTCAGCTTTTTAGATTATAATTTAGTTGATTTCTGCACATTTTATTTCTTTACAGGTACCAAGAGAGTTGTGTGGTGGACAACATCAAGGTGTGTAGCAATGACACTGGAACCGGCCGCTTCAAACGTGTGTGCATCACAACCCGCGTTCCTAGGAACCCCACTATCGGTGACAAGTTTGCCAGCAGACACGGTCAGAAGGGAATCCTGAGTCGCCTGTGGCCCGCCGAGGACATGCCCTTCACTGAGAGCGGCATGACCCCTGACATCCTCTTCAACCCTCACGGTTTCCCCTCTAGAATGACCATCGGAATGCTGATTGAGAGCATGGCTGGCAAATCAGCAGCCCTTCACGGGCTGTGCCACGACGCCACACCCTTCACCTTCTCCGAGGAGAGCTCTGCACTGGAGCACTTCGGTGAGATGTTGAAAGCTGCGGGATACAATTACTATGGCACGGAGCGGCTTTACTCCGGCCTCAGCGGCTTGGAGCTCGAAGCGGACATCTTCATTGGGGTGGTTTACTACCAGCGCTTGCGTCACATGGTCTCTGACAAGTTCCAGGTGCGAACTACAGGAGCAAGAGATAAAGTTACCAATCAGCCATTGGGAGGGAGGAACGTGCAAGGAGGAATCCGGTTTGGAGAGATGGAACGTGACGCTTTGCTGGCTCACGGGACATCGTTCTTGCTTCACGATCGGCTGTTCAACTGCTCGGATCGTTCCGTGGCTCAGGTTTGCATGGACTGTGGTAGCCTGCTGTCTCCACTTCTGGAAAAGCCGCCGCCTCATTGGTCAGCTACACGGCATCGGAAGACTATCTGCTTGCTTTGCAACAAGAGCGACTCTATTGAGACTGTGTCTGTTCCATATGTGTTCCGATATTTTGTAGCAGAGCTTGCAGCCATGAACATTAAAATCAAACTAGATGTCAAGTAAAATTATTTGACTGCATTCAGTTGCTTTGCCTGCATGGTAAATAAAGTTCCTCAATGTATAATATTTTTTCACATGATTGTTCACATGTCTCACTCTTCTGAAATGTCTGGATTCAAGTAATTGTTATAAATGGCTACTTTTATTCATTTAACAGATGCATATATCCAAAACAACATTTTTGTATTATTAGCTGCCATTTTCTCTGTGGATAATTTTACTATGTGGGCTGTTTTAAACTAATGTATGTCATACAGTAGAGGAGACGGAGGGCAGTTGTAATACTCTAAATGTCCTGATGAGGTATTCTGTATATCCACAATAATGTTTTTAATCCGCCTGAAAAGATTGTGCAATTGCATAAATTTGTAAAAAAAAAATAATTACATTTAAGGTATAAAAAATATATTTTTCTTCTGCTGTCTGAATTTGTTAGGCCTTTTGAATATACATTTTTATATCGTCTTATCTAGGTTGGTTTAAAGTCAACACACATTTCGACACAAGACTTTATCTTGGCTGTTATGTTGGGGCAATTGTTAAACTAGCATGAAATGAAAATTATCATGACATCAATTATGACAGCTAAAAGAAATGTTAAATTATAGAGTATCATATTCAGTAATATTAAGTATTAAAGCAATTCTATTATTACTTTGATTTGTGCTCTAATTTGAAATATGTTTGGTTAATTTTAAATATTTTTGGTTAATTGTCTTAAATAACATTCTGACTTTTTCGGTACTGTTACTTTTGGAATAACAATGTGTTTCTTAAACCAAACGATGGCAGGTAGCTTTGTATCGGACTGTGATTCTGTGAAAAAAGAAAGAAAAATTACTATTGCCACAGTTTTCCCTGACTAGAATAATACGATCACAGCACCAGCTTATGGTAGACCAGAAAGGAAAGAAATTAACCATGTGAAGAGTGTTCATGGATAATGATATAATAGTTGTTGAACAATTGCATGAGAAAAATAACTTAATTATCCAGCTTTTTAGAAATATATTTCATTTTAAATATTTAATTCACCATAATATTTGTGTTTATATATATATATTCAGATAATTAAAATGCATTACATTCTTGTGGAAGAAGAGTTAATCGTTGATGACAATACAAAAAACTGCTTTAGAATAGAATGAATAGAATAGAATTGCTTTACATGGGAAATCCAAAATCAGCCAAGTCCTCAAAAACCTAAAATTGTGAACCTCCACAAGTCTGGTTCATCCTTGGGAGCAATTTACAAATGCCTGAATGTACCACGTTCATCTGTAAAAACAATAGTACGCAAGTATAAACACAGTGGGACCACGCAGCCATCATACTGCTCAGGAAGGGGACACATTCAGTCTCCTAGAGATTAATGTAGTTTGGTGCAAAAGTGCAAATCAATCCCAGAACAGTAAAGGACCTTGTGAAGATGCTAGAGGAAACCGACAAGTATCTATATCCACAGTAAAAAAAAAGCCACTGCTCCAAAACCACCATAAAAAAAGCCAGACTACAGCCTCTAAGTGCACATGGGGACAAAGATCTTACTTTCTGGAGAAATGTCCTCTGGTATAATGAAGCAAAACCGGCCATAATGACCATTGTTATGTTTGGTGGAAAAAGGGTGAGGCTCGCAAGCCAAAGAACACCATCCCAACTGCGATGCATGGGGGTGATTTGCTACAGGAGGGACTGGTGCACTTCAAAAAATAGATGGCATCATGAGGAAGGAAAATTATGTGGATATATTGAAGCAACATCTCAAGACTCGGGAAGTTAAGGCTCGGTCGCAAATGGTCTTCCAAATGGACAATGACCCCAAGCATACCTCCAAAGTTGTGGTATTGGAGTGGCCATCACAAAGCCATGACCTCAATCCGATAGAAAATTTGTGGGCAGAACTGAAAAAGCATGTGCGAGCAAGGAGGCCTAAAATCCAGACTCAGTTACAGCAGTTCTGTCTGGAGGAATGGGCCAAAATTCCAGCAATTTATTGTGAGAAGCTCGTGGAAGACTACCCAAAACATTTGACTACACTAACAAAGTCTATGTACACTTCTGACCCACTGGGAATGCAATGAAAGAAATGAAAGCTGAAATAAATCATTCACTCTACTATTATCCTGACATTTCACATTCTTAAAATAGTGATCCTGACTGACCTAAGAAATTAAATGTCAGGACATTAAAACGAGTTTAAATGTATTTGGCTAAGGTGTATGTAAACCTCTGACTTCAACTGTATATATCAGGGCTGTGAATTGATAAAAAACATTTGAACTAACAAATTGCACAGTTTTATGTAACTAATCAAGATAGATCATGGTTCATCATACTTTAAAATATACATTAAATAGAAGTTGTCTCAAAGAACTTTCAAGAAATTGGTTATTTATCTTTTATTTTAACCATTTACATACAATTAGGCAAATAATTATAAATGCATCTGCTTACATGCTATAAAATTGGACATGTAATTAAAGGTTTGGCAAAAATCTTTAGATTAAAGACTTTTTTTAAATAATTTATCAGCAAGATGAATGTTCATTTCCAATGCATAATTAGACACTGAATACAGATACAAACCAAATTGAATGCTTAATGCATTACATTTCCAAGCCCTACTACAGCCGTGACCAAAAGTATTGGCAGTGACATAAATATTGTGTTTTGCATAGTTTGATGCTTCAGTATTTGTAGATTATTTTTTCACATGTGTCTATGGTATACTGGAAAACAATGAGAAGCATTTCATACATTTTAAAGGCTTTTATTAGCAAAAACATTCAATATATGCAAAGAGTCAATATTTACAGTGTTGGCCCTTGTTCTTCATAACCTCTGCAATTCACTCTGGCATGCTGGATATCAGCTTCTGGGCCAAATCCTGACTGATGGCGATCCATTCTTGCCTTATTAGTGCTCATAGTTGATCCCAATTTGTGGGCTTCTGCTTGTCCACTCACCTTTTGAGGATTGACAGCAGGTTCTCTATGGGATTAAGATCCGGGGATTTGCCTGGCCACGGAACCAAAATTTCAATGTAATGATCTCTGAGCCACTTCTTTGTCACTCTTGCCTTATGACATGGTGCTCCATCATGTGGAAAATGCATGTGTCCTCACCAATCTGCTCCTGGACCATTGGGAGAAGTTGCTCTTGCAGGACGTTTTGATACCATTCTTTATTCATGGACGTGTTTTTGGGCAGAACTGTGAGAGAGCCCACTCCCTTGGATGAAAAGTAACCCAGATGTAGAATTCAGCACCTCACACACCTAAAGGAAATCAAAACATAAAATGGATATAAAGACATAATGAAATGGCTTCATGAGCAGTTTTATTTCCTGTGAGGACATATTTCTTGTTCAAAATAGGCTGTGATCCATGATTTACTATTGCTTTTGTCTATATAAGCAGTCTTGGAATGCCACTTGTTCAATCAAATAAGATGTCCAGATCTATCTGTGGCATTATTGCATAGACTTGGCCTCATAGCTCATAGCTAGACATGGACTAAAAGGTAGAAAACTCCCATTTTTATTTCATGGGATTTAAATCAAATCCTTATTCATTAGTTAAACCCTGTCCCAAAGACTTCTAGCAATCCCCATGTGGCATTTCCATGAATATAATATTAATAATGTTATTCAAATAATAATAATACTTTTTAATCTATTAGATGGTACAACCATGTTACTAGTGCTGCACGATTTGGACAAAAAGTCATATTACGATTATTTTGAAAAATATTGCAATTGCGATTTGAGCTGCGATTATGATGGTAATGTTTTCCACATGTTCAACTGCAAAAAGGCTGCTGGGATTTTCACATTTGAGTCTTCTTAAAAAGAACCAAACAGAGACTTTTTTCAGTTCAACCACAAACAAATAAAAATATAAACCGTGAAACAAGTCTTCTTCATATTCAAATGTTACCATCCACTGTGTACCTGTTTTTGTCAATTTTGTGATAGGATCTCAGCCCACTAATCAACATCATTAGTTTTTGAAACATAGTCAACTTGAATATTAGGGATTCTCCAATCAGGATTTTAACATCTGATTACAGATTTCTTTTCATCTCATCGATGCTGATCATTTAACTTTTTATCAGCAGCTCTGTCAAAACTGGTTTTATATATAAGCTTTCTGGTCAATGTCACTGTTAACTGAATTTCCCTGTCAGTAATACCATAGTTGTTGCCTAGTATTTGCTGTCAAAAATAATGTTGATTGATTGAATAATTCAGTATACACAAAATATAAATGTTACTCTTTATTCTAGGCCTTAAAAACTAGTAGGCTTATACAAACTATTCTTTACTGTATATAAGATAGTCCTAAAGAATGAGGCTTAATGTCAAACTGAAGTTGAACTGATAACCCATTGGTGTATTTCAATTTAAAGTGAAAATTGTGGTTAGTTTGTCACCATTGAATTTAATTATTTTTAGTAATTATTTTATTATATTTAATTTAGCAATACATTATATTATAGTAACTAAATATTTGATATAAATGTATTATACCTGTATGTATGTTCCTTCCTTTTCATTTTGTTGGATGTTGGTAATGTTAGTTCCGCTTTCACTTGTTTCCGTGGGGAGTGTAATAAGGGCGACACGCGCTCTCGTGAGGTAAACAAATGACAGGAGACTGGAGAGATGCTTCTGGACCCTACAAGTGTTACTGTTAATGCTTTTTGCTCAATAATCATTTAATAAAGAGGTTTGAATTATACCCCATCTTGTATTCTCTGATATTATTATGATACCTGTGCCTTGCGGAGACTGAGATGCTGCTACCGCAGACAATAATAAAAAATGCTTCACGCAGGACGCGCCAGTTTAGTGTAAATAAAGCGTTTAGCGCACGTAAGCAAACGGAACTCTGAGCACTTCTGTTACGCATGAAAGGGAGTTGTGGAGCACAGAACTGCTCTGAAAATACTGTAACAATGCTCTAACTTAATATAGACTGGACAGAGCAGCGCAAATAAACTTTGAATGGAGCAGACTATTTATTTATTTATTTAATTAAATCACAGCCCTTTTCCATTTAATAATCGCACAAGGTCATATCGCGGTTTCGATTTATTTCGATTAATTGTGCAGCCCTAGGAGTGATATTCCTTTAGAATATCTTTTTATGGCAATTTCGGCAGGATTTACTGAAGCTGATGTGATACTGATTTTTCAGTATCAGTTTTAGACTTGTTATGGTTCTTTATTATTATTATTTTGATTCTTGCCATGAGCTGCATTCTACAACAACAGTTGAAGCATTTTCATATTAACGCTTGAGATAAAGGTTTTTCTAGCATTACTAAAATGGCACTAAACATTGTAATCAGGTGGAAAATCCGAGGCAGCTGAATGCAGGAATACGTGCAGCTATGAATGAGGTTTCCTGGAAACCTTCACTCTGATGGTTGGCTTTCTACAAACATGGTTCTTATCAGATTACATGTGCTGGTCTTTCAGAAACTCCTGTGTGTGCACTCCTGGCTGAGGTTCCATCTGATGTATGCGTGAGATGTGTGAGATCATGCAGACATGTTGGACCCACATTTTAACCATGTGACAAGTTAGTTGTACAATATAGGTTACATCAAGACAGGGCATTAGATTACTAAACAAGGCACAGCACCTAATATACAGTATATACATATATATATAAAATCCTAAACACTTGTCTTAATCGCACAAATAATTCAGGGGGTGTCTGTTTTAGATTAGATTAGATTAGAATTCAATTTATTTGCCATTTGCACAGGTAAAGGGCAGTACAGGTACATTGGAATTCTTGTGCGTATCTCACAGTCATAACATAACTTAAAAAGAAAAGAAACACTATGCATGCATATTAAATTAATAATTAAACAAATAGAATAACATTTACATTTTGAGGTGTTAAGTGATCATGCATGAGCTGGGGGGTGTGGTATCTCCCTCCAACCTTAATGTCAGTGGCTGGAAAAAAAACTATTGTAAAACTGTACCTTTTGAGTGGTGATACTCTCTGGCCTGTGGGGTCTCAGGTTGTATCCTGAGTTCTTCCACCCGAACAGAAAATGAGCTGGGTGATGTTGATCACTGAGGATGATCTGCGCTTTTCTTCTTTAGCGTTATGTGTAGAGTGTGTCCATGGAGGGGCGGTCAGATGATTCTCTCTGCAGTTTTGATGACTCGTTGAAGAGATTTCTCTCCTCCTAAAGTCCATAATAATTTCTTTGGTTTCATCTATATTGGATTGGAGTGGTGGTGGTGTAGTGGGCTAAGGCACATAACTGTTAATCAGAAGGTTGCTGGTTCAATCCCCACAGCCACCACCATTGTGTCCTTGAGCAAGGCACTTAACTCCAGGTTTTTCCAGGGGGATTGTCCCTTGAGGTTGTTGTTCTGTCCAGTGCTGGTCCTACCCCATTTGGCACCCTTGACAAGACCCTCCAGGAACCCCCCTCCCCCCACTAAAATTATTAGAGAGCTATGTATTACTTTTTACAAAAAAAAAAGTACAAATTAACACATAATACATCCTAATGTGTGTAAACCCAAACAAGCAAAACATTAATTATAACAATGGTGGGAAGAAGTATGCATGTTATGGCTTCTTAAGTTGACAATGATTGATATCCCCCAAAATAACAATAGCAGCATCCAAATAAGTATTCTCATGTCCACTGATCATGTCATGCAGTTCTTTGAGTGTGTTGTCCTTGCTGGCAGAGGGATGGATGAACACAATACTCAGTATAATGCACTGTAGTTCTTTGGGTAAATAAAATGGCCTACACTTTAAAGTAAATTATTCCACATCCTCGGTACAGGACTGGGATATTACCCTAGTGTCTGTATACCAGGACTGTTTAACAAGAAATGCTGCTCCTCCCCTGCGTGTATTGCTGAACTCTGCAGCATTGTTCTGAAGACTGAGTAGCCTGCCGGTTATGGACTCATCAGGGGTCCTCTATCTGAGCCATGTTTCACAAAAGCACAGTACGGAACAGGCCTGAATATACCTTTGTGTAGCCATCCAACTGAAAATGTCGTCCATTTTATTTTCCAAAGACTGTACATTAACCTTCCTCTGTTAGCCAGGCGACGGAGTCTCTGCTTGGCACCTCCCCACCAACCTTGCTTCTATGTTGGCCTCCGATTGCCGTGTGGGCCCCCTGCTGCGGCCTGGCTCTGCATCACTCCGTCATGGTGATGTAAATCTGGGAGGGATTCAAGCACATTGAGGTTAAAATAAGTATTTTAGTGCCGGTAAATACATTTCCATATTAAATAGTCAACAGCATTCAGAAATTTCAGAGCTTCAGAAGAGATCTCAACAATGTTTCAAGTTGCAGTGGTGTCAAGATACCAAAGTCTGCAGATATTCCAATATGAATTCATTATGAATTTTCCATCTATTTCTTCCAGGGCCAAATTATCTGGGCTATGCTATCCACAATTTTATCTTGAGGTGTGGCAAAGCAACCTCTGCTTTATTTCCTCTAGGAGTTTGCAAATTCGCTTAATTTATAGGGTTTCTATTTAAGCCCACGAAACAAACTTGTTTTACTCAGGGATGAATTCTGATGTCTGTCTGGATGAATTTAGTAACAATTATTTTTTTAAGCAATTGAGAAGTTGACCACACGAGGGCCTCCAGCCACTGCTACATGACAATCTTAGCCACACCACTATTTTTATCTCACTTTCCAGTAAAAAAAAGATCTGTCTATGCATCCTTAAAACAAGGTAAATTTGCTTAAAAAGCAAAATTACATTTAGATTTGTTTTCAGAGAACTCTAACAAAATGTTGTGAGGTTTAAGCCTAATATATATACTGATGAACCAAAACATTATGACCACTCTCAGGTGAAGAGAACAACGTTGATCAACTCCTAACAAAGCCACATGCCAAGGTGTAGTTAGATTAGATAGTAAGCAAACAATCAGTTCTCATAGTGTGTTGAATGCCTGAGAAATGGGCAGGACTAAAGACCTGAGCGACTCTGACAAGGGCCAAATTGTTATTGCCAGATGACTGGGTCAGAGCATCTCTGAAACAGCAAGGTGTGTGGGGTGCTCCCGGTCAGCAATGATGAGTGCCTACCAACAGTGGTCCAAGGAGGGACAAATCATAAATTGGCGACAGGGTGTTGGGTGCCCAAGGCTCATTGATGCACGAGGGCAATGAAGGCTTTCCCGTCTGAACTGACAGAAGGTCTACTGTGGCACAAGTCACAGAAAACTGTAATGCTGGTTACTGGAGGAATGTGTCACAACATACAGTGCATTGCATCCTGCTACGTATGCAGGGCTCGAGATGAGGGGGGATGCAAGGGATGCCATCCCACTTGCAATAAATACCAAAAATCATCCCCCTTGTAAAACCACAATCCTCCCTTACCATCCCCTTTAGATCAATTGTTTCATGTATTACTTAGAATTAATCATGCAAATAAAATATTTAATTTATTTAATTTAAGAATCATTACCCGGTCAGAATTTGACGTGTGGGATTGCCAGATGTCTATAGGCGAAATCCCACAATTAGATCCTCACACTTAAACAGGTTTGAAATATTCTGCCAGGGTGATGCTTTAGTCATGCAATCTGGCCACTTTGAGCGCGCAAGCTCTCACCACAGCAAAAAGACGCTGGATTTCTGAAAACATCAGCAAACAGGTATGTCGTTTATGTGTTGATTTGTCCATCCTGGTGTTCACGTGAAAGTTACGCCACTGAGGGTAATACAAATTTTCTAAAGTTTTGTGCACTTTCAAAAATGTCCAAGAGAACAGTTCAAGAACATTTTTAGTCTTTCATTAAAAAGAGACATAATGTAAGATATTGCTATGACGAGTGTTCGGTTACAACATTCAAACAATTTTCAGGGTTTCACCCAGAAATGATTTTGGGTATAGAACAACTTTTTTACACCACCGTTTATCCTTCATAGAAACAGCCCCTACTTCCTTTACTAGTTCAGCTATTGGAGTAGAAAAAATGCATGTCTGTGACAGTGGGCAAACGATCTAGAGATAAAACCTTTTTCATGCTCTTAACATGGATTCTTTTCACAAAATTCATCATAAAATACAATAACGGAGAATATGTGCATATGATGGCAATGTGTAAGAGTCAATGAAGTGACACTCATTTTTTTCCTGATCTGTTAAATTAAAAATACATTTAAAAAAATTCGATTCACATAAAGCATTTACTTGAATATACCTCTTCTATGATGAGCATATTTTCAATTTCTGAATTTAAAGTCATATTTATATTTTTTCTGGGGCTTAAAATAAATGTCATGTGGTGTCCAGAGACTGTAAAATAATTCCTGAAAAAAGAAATCTAGTGCAGAATAATCTTTTGATCTTTCTTAAAAATTAAACAGTGAAACAATTGTGTTCTAAAATATCATTCATATTTAAAAATGTTTTTGTGCACCAAATCAAAGTCATTGGGTGAAGACAACATGGTAGCCATTTTTTTGTTTTTGTTGACCATAAAAACCATTAAACAGAGCAGACACATTTAGACCCTCAAGACTGAGCGTGAGGTTAAAAAAAAAAAAAAAGTAAAAAAAAAAAAAAAAAATCTGATATTCATTTTGACATTTTTATGAAAAGGCACATTTTGTTCAAGTCATGTGGTGTAACCCTGAGAAAACGTCTTGATATTCTTGACTAAGAAATGCATAATACATTAAAAAATATAAATCATTTAACCTAGAAAACTGTTTGAAAACTTTTTTGGAAATTAATGAAGTTGTTTTTACTCTGCCACAACACAACAGTAGCCCAGTAGCGGGATATTTATTGAAGAAGACTTTAGGTAAGACAACAGTTGAAGGAGGGATTGTTAACTTAGCTGATAATGACAGAGTTCGTGTTTTCAAGGAGATTGCGGGAGGAGCGCCACCCCAGGAAGTCAAAGGATGAAGATGAGCCCTTGGGATATCGTAGACTTGGAATTCAAGGACACGAATGAAGCTTTATGTAAGTATATACATATAAGATGAGCTGGTAAGTCTGAGTGTTCCTTGCAGAGACTAGACATCGATGGAGTGGCGGGGTGAGTATTTATGCAGGAAATGTGATTGAGTGTTGGATTGGGATCAGGTGTGAGCGATTAGTGTTTCAGGCAGAGAGAATGGAGTGAGAGAGGGAGTCTGGTGTGTATGTGACCGAAACCCCCCAAAGGGCAACTCTTGGTGCCCAAAGATGGATGAGGAGGGCAGGAAGGAACAGATGACAGGGAAAGATCCAGGAGGCGATTATGAGGCCAAGGAGGAATTGGCAGATGATCCGGTGGCCAGGGAGGAGTCTGCGGATGAGCAGGAGGCCATGGAGGTGACTGCATGGTAGGGACTGGGTCAGGAGGCCTTGGAGGCAGCCACAGGGCAGGGACTGGGTCAGGAGGCCTGGGAGGCGGCCACAGGGCAGGGACTGGGTCAGGAGGCTTGGGAGGTGATTTGGTCACAGGAGGTAAAGACTTATGAGGCGGAGCCATAGGCAGATCCGGAAGCAGAGCGACAGGAGTAGGGATGGGAGGTTTAAGAGGTGGAGACCATGGTGGAGCAGGCTGAACTGTAGGAGGTGGAGTTCTTGGGGTTGAGGGTGGAGTCAAGGAAGGCGGTGCCACAGAAGGCTCGAGGGGCGGTGCCATTAAAAGGCGGAGCCGTGAGGGGCGAGGCCATGGAACGCTGAGCCTTATGAGGCTTGAGAGGTGGAGCCATGGGAGGCTTGGAGCTGAGAGCCGCAGGAGGCTGGGAGAGAGCTGGTAGTGACCGAGAATTGACCTCTGTGGATGTAAGTGCTAACATCAACTGGGGAGCAGGAGTCCTCTTCCTTCTTCTCCTCTTCTTCCTCCTCCTCCTCCTCCTCCTCCTCTTCCGGACAGCTGGGAGCGATGTTGTGGGAATGGTCAAAGCTACAGGTGCTGGCTCTGGGATGGTCGAGGCTACAGGCACTGGCTCTGGCTCTATAACCATGGCAGGCATGGGTGCCGGTAGCGGCACGGGGTTCCCGCCATAACCCATAATGAGAATGTGGCCTCCGTGTTTTCCCTGACAGGGTCAGCAGCAACGATGACCATCGGAGCATGGAGAGGGTTACCCCCCCCAAATTTACTTAGGGGGAATGTTGGGAGAGAAGTCACCTTGTGGGTGGCGGTGATGGGAATGACCTCCTCTGTTCAGCTTGTCGGTAATGGATCGCTAGCGTGGCTCGCACAGATTCCAGAGGAGAAAGGTTTCCCACCTCTGGAACAGCTGTACACTGGTGGAAGGTCAGTCCCATATGAAAAATGTATCTAAGGTAAGAGTCAGATAATGTGGTTTTTGCAGCGAGTTGACAAAACTTGGTTGCATATTCCTGAAGAGGAAGATCTTGTCTAAACAACTCCATAAATGTGCCCGTCAGCTCCATGTTCCTGATTGGTTCTCCCAGTCTGAGCCCTTGGGATATTGTAGACGAGGAATTTGAGGACACAAATGAAGTTTCATGAGTGTTCCTTGCAGAGAATAGCCATCAATGGAGTGGTGGGGTGAGTATTTATGCAAGGAATGTGATTGTGCGCTGTATTGGGATCAGGTGTGAGCGATTAGTGTTTCAGGGAGAGAGAGCGGTGTGGAGTGAGAGAGGGAGTCTGGTGTGGATGTGATATACTCTCATATATTCAAGGTGCAAAGAAAGTATTATTATACTTTTTACTTGATGGTTACACCACATCACACATTTAGTTTTTGTAGAAAATGCTTTTAAGTTTTTCAGAAATGTATGAAACCAAATTTGACACAATGATACAATTTCTGAGAATATGCTGTTTTTAACTGAATTTTTACAAGATTTCTAATTTTAACACCTTGGACAACCTTGTCAATGACACATAAGTATTAGGAAAAAACACTATCTGTGTTTGTGTGCACCGTTTACCTGGGGAAGTGTTGGCACCAGGATCCATTGTGGGAAGACGACAAGCTGGTGGAGGAAGTGTGATGTCTGGGCAATGTTTGGCTGGGAAACATTTATGTGGATGTCAATTTGACATGCCACCTATCTAAAAATCATTTCAGGCCAGGTACACCCCTTCAAGATAATGGCAGTGGCCTCTATCAGCTGGATAATGCAGTCTGCGCTATTTTGGTGGCATGCAGAGCACATTAGGCAGGTGGTCATAATGTTTTGGCTCATCACTGTATACTATATATATATATATATGTATGTATGTATGTGTGTGTGTGTGTGTGTGTGTGTGTGTGTGTGTGTGTGTGTGTGTGTGTGTGTGTGTGTGTGTATGTATAATTAACTAAATTCAATGGTGAAAACAAGTTTATTGTTTCTTAAACATGAGTATCACTACATTTTCTTAGATTTCTTTGAAAACATGACTCACAACCTTATGTAATTTTGATTCTCAAGTAAAAATATAATATTTTAAGGATATTTAGATATTTGAACTGAAGACAATTATAAAAAATTATACTGAGTAAGAAAATTATTTTGTGCGGTGCAGCGTAACATTCTTTTTCCAGCATGGCTGAAAGCTTTTGATTTATTTTATTTAAGAACATATCTTTCCACTACACTGAAACAAAAATGAATGACAGTATGGTATCATAGAGACAGGAAGCAGCACCAATTGTGTAACCACCCTGAAACTGTGCATTCCCTTAAAGTGATACACTTACTTAAAAGCATGCCCATACCAAGTTACAAAGTTCTACTTCCCCTTATATGTTTATTGATTACATATTTTAGCTAAATTAACTATTAAATTTACTATTGTAAGATCCATTTAACATATTTTAACACAATTCTTCCCCCAAATTTCCCAATTTTCAATGCTGATTTCCCAAAAACAGCCCTGAAATCGTGACAAGCCACATATACTGTGTGGTGTTTTAAATCTGGGTTGCAAAATGCAAATTTTGAAGCCCTTAACTAATGCCTTGTCCACAGTAGGCCTAATACGTTTATGTTTTATGTTTACATCATAGTTTTGCAAAGAATACAGTAATGACCTGCATAATAAATAGCTAAACTAATGCATTATCAAATGAAAATGTATTAGTATTAAAGTGAAATTCACAAATGTTCATAATACAAGCAATCAAGAATAGAGAAGAACATGATACAGGCTAAGGTGAAACTCTTGTAACATAAATTATCTAGGAATGTTATACATTTGTAAAATGTTAGATATGTTTTTGTATCACATTAGTTGTATTAATTTTGCATCATCACATAATTATACATGTAAAGTCATGGAATGTTCAGGAGGAGAAGCAGGTTGTGGCTCAGCACAATTTACCAGCTTCATTAGATCAAACTCACCTCATATGACCATGCTGTGATCTGAATTTCTCAGTATTTTTCCTTTTCGCAGTATCAACATACACACATGCACACACACACGCACACGCATACACACACACACACACACACACATGCACAAACACACACACATGCACACACATGCACACACACACACACACACATACCTTCAGGGCTCTTCACTCACTATGATGAACACCGAAAGTTTTCACATTCAGTTTTTGTGATTTGATCTTACTAAAAAGTTGAGATATAGCCTTTTTTTTATATATGTATGTATGTATGTATGTATGTATGTATGTATTTATTGACTGATTGATTGAAAAACTAATGGTCATCATTTGAAAGCACATTCAGTGCTCAGTTCTGAGGAACAACCCGATCTCATAAAAAGTCGTGAGAGTGTGTTGGTTAGGAAAAGTTGTTTTGTTAATTTCTTTAATTATGTTTTTGTTTGTATTATTATTCCAACACATAATCTCTCAAAACATCCCTAGGAATGTAATTCTGGTACTCATTTTGGTGCTAAATCAAAACACCTGTCTGAGTTATGACAAAAGATCTGTGCATGCAAGTCTGTTATCAGTTTATCACTTATGTGCAACATTGCATGTATAGAGGAAGACATTGCAAGCTGTTAGCGTATCCAGAGGAAGTGTCATGTATTGTTACTTCAAGAATTATAATGACACTTCTCACTTGCTCAGTAGTATCTCTCATTATGTAACCTTGCGTGCACTTACACCTGGCCAAGCGCCAAACATTGACACGCAAAAATGTGTCACTGCATTCTGCTCTCATTCTAGGCACGATCAGAAATTGGAGCATTTCTCACGCATGTGGATTCTGCTCATAGCACGGATACCAGCCTCTGTTTAAACAATTCCTGTTCATGTAACATCCCATAGAGAACATGTTCTGTAAACAGAGGTTTCAGGGAGTGGAAGTGTGAGAGAGTTGGAAAGTCTGATGATACCAAAACAAACATTACAGCAATTATAGCTATCACAGATTGAGCAGTGCATGCTCAAATCTCGGTTTTCTAATCGAGACTTGATAGACTTGTAATGCACGCACATGTTAATTTCACGCAAGACATTTTTATTTTTTTTTATGTCCCAGCATTAGCCTTCTGATTGAACATAATAATTATACTAGTTATTCTAACAGTAACTGTTATATAATTTTTATGGTAATTACATTTTATTTATTTTTATGGTGAATTTTGTTTTTTACCAGTAAAAAAATTATCATAAAAAAAAAAAAATATCTGTATTGGAATTATTTTTTATTCTACACTGTGGATATATGCAATTTCATTTTGGCTGTAGTCATAGTTAAATTTTTTGCAAGAATGTCATTTTTCTTGTCAAAACTGAGTTGCAGATATCTGGAATTGAATTGCAGGTGGCAACAAATATATATGCACTAGAAACAATAAATATCATTGATCTCGATAATGGAGTTACAACTCAAGTTTTACTTGCAAAACTTTGACTTTTACATGTTTGACTATTACGTTTTAATTGCATTTTGTCTAGTGAAAACTGAATTATGTTGACCTAAATCAAACAAAGTAAAAATTGCACTGTAGATATCTTCAATGTGAATAATTACTTGTCAAGACTGAGTTAGAAATATCTTGAACTGAATTGCTGATAGCAACTTATGTATTAGCAACAATACATTTAATTGAAATTTCAATAATGGAGTTATAACTTATAGTCAGACACTTGCAAAAATTGTATTTTCTAAATAGTAAACCAGTACACTGAACAAAATTATTTGACTAAATATAGCAGAAAATATTAAGTACTTTCTACATTGAATAATTAAAGCATGAATTTGAAAATATTAAGTACATTCTACAAATTCTATTAAAAATAATGTTCTTGCTAATAAGTAAATATCATTTATGATTGTTAATTATCTTTAATCATGCGCAATTATGTATCAATCCTAAAGCAGAAAACGTATTTTTTGCTAATTTGAGTGAATTTTACAGGTCAATGAAATAAGTGAATTTTACTTAACTTCCCAGCTTGCACCGGGCTTGAATAATTAATGAGCTTGCGTGATTTCACTGTTTGCAATCTTATTTACATTGTTTTATTGTTGATTTTGATGTTACATTTGGTAACTTCTTGTTTTGTGAAGTCTGGAGTTAATTTTCTACTAAAAAATGACCTGTTCATGATCCAAAAAATGTTTCTGTTCATTGTTACCGTCATCGTGTTTTGTGCACCAACTGTTAAGTTCTGTGTGTGCCACTAAAGATTTTGCGTTTATCATTATTGAAGCAAGGTAATGCTGTCTAATAGACTGTATTGCATGCATTAAGTGTTCATGTGAGTCATGCTGTGTTGGATGTAATTGGATTACAAAGTATGTAACTGCTGTAATTGAATTACTTTTGGGCATTAAAAAGTAGTGTAAAGCATTTCAATTTAAATTCTTGTGGTCAGATTACAGTTCCTGACTTTCACTGAAAGTAATTACTTTTAAGTACAGTACTTGGGTTACAAGTATTTAGAAAATTTGAATGCATATTTTCATCTGTATGTCTGTTTGCAGATATACATACATTACAGACAGTAATTTGACAATGAACAAAGAGAAAATAGACATTATTTAGAGTTTATAAAGTAACTTAAAGTAAAGTAATTAGTAATGTGACTACTTTTCAATGAAGTAATCAGTAATTAATCTGATTATTTTTTAGAGAAGTAGTTAGTAATTTATAGTGGATTACTTTTTTTGTAACTTACCCAACACTGGTGTCATGTGGTGCAACACTAAATTTGTTAAAAAATAATTGAAATGTTTGTACACTTTTAAAAGTATGGCTTAATTCAGTGCTACATTGCTTGAGTAAAGTTAACTTGAGAATTTATATTTAAGTCACCAAGAATTGTGTGTAGCTTTTACTTGGAAATTGTCTGTTAAACTTACTAGTAATTTCAGCATGGACATTTTTTCCTAGATTTCTTTAAGTAAACCCCACTAATTTATTTTTTTTTTTCAGTTTAAGATTTACAATTATTGTGTGTGTGTGTATATATATATATATATATATATATATATATATATATATATATATATATATATATATATATATATACAGTTTAGTTTTGAATAGTCAATATAACACTTGTGAGAAATGCATGTTTTTTGTAGTAAAAACTAAAACAAATCAACTCATAACCACTATGCATAACTGTAGTGAGTCAGAATGCACAACACATCAAACCTTGAGGCGACTGGGCTACAACAGCAGAAGGCCACGACTTACACTTTATTAGGACCATTTACTGAAAATTCATGAAAAACATTTTGTAAACAGATATTGTTTAATACACATTGAAAAAGCTGCCGGTAGATTTTGGAACTGCCACAAAGGAGAACAACATTTTGCTAAAATGGGCACGTAATCAGGCAGAGACAATCATATAAAAAAGGCCAAAAATAATGAAATATTTAGCCTGGCCAATATATCAGCTTGATAAAAATATCGATGTAAGCGTTTTTTTAAAATACTAATATTTGTATTTATTTATGTATTGTGAAAATGAATGCGCATCAGAAGCATTGAAATGAAATAATGTGAAATTGTTTCTTTTTTTTCTTTTACAATGTGTTGTGTATTGGAGTTTATAGGCTAATACGTTTTTGTGGTATTTGATATAAAATTAAACCATAGAAGTTGTTAAATGACTGATCATATTCTTTAATTGCTATTAATAAATGGAAAACAAAAGGAGTCTGATCATTTGCAATTCAGGCCTATTGTTAATAATGGCAAAACCCTTCCATTTAATAGATGTATCGTCTTGGTACCAATATTGCCAATATTGGCTTTCATAATGCTTGGGATCATATCAAAAAGAAAATAAGTGTTATTGCCTATCCCTAGCGACCTGCATGTACACACAAAAACAACTGCAAGCAGTCAGAATCAAACATATGACTATATTCAGCAGGGAAATATTGCCTCAGTACACAGCACAGTGTCTGTTTGTGAGGAGCAAGTGAAAACTTGTGTTGCTGACAATTTAACCATTAAATTGTGTCGTTGAAATGTTGTAATCCTCTTTGTAATAAACTTCATATGATGATACTATGAGTGATATCATCACAGCTAGAGCCAGAACCATCAAAATAGAGCCAAAATCCAGTTTCCCGTTTTCACAATGTCAACATTTGCAGGATCGAGCGTTTAAATTTGTTGAGTTCACTCCGGCATTTAAATGCAGTTGTCCCCTTCAAAATGTTTTTTTTTTGTTCTTAAGATTTGTTTTATTGCCTAATATTTAAATTGTGTTATTATAGTAACAGAACATGCCAAATATAGTCTCTTACTCAACTATTTGCATGCAATAACCTTTATATTTTTACAAGGAAATGTTTTGTTTCACACAAACATGGTATATTTCCTAGGAAATTCACTGGGAATGCATTTCATTGGTTTAAAAATATTTTGTCAGAAGAAAAATATTACTTTTGAATAGTTGTCAGTGGGGAAAATATACTCCACATAATGTACAGTAGTTATGGCATCTGCCAGTTGAGGCTAGCCTGCCAAAATAACCCCTTTTTAGTACACCATTAAGAGACATTGACTTGAACAAAAGGTTTTTATCTCAAAACGTACTAATCAAAACTTAAAATACATGACAAAACTGCATTACTTCTCATCACAGGGCTGTTGTAAGAAATGAACAGACAAGATTTATGCTCTGGGCTGATTCAGTAGGAACAAGTGTGTGGTGTTTTCAGTCAGCTGGCCCTCTGCCAGTTGGGAGCCCCTATCTCATGTCCCCTCCCCTCCTTTTCTTAACGGAGAGCTCTGTTCCAGATGAGCTGCCTTGACCAACCACTGAACCCCAGCTGCGGTCAGAAGATCAGTGTGTGATCACTGATGTATAAGCTCTATTATTAGTGGTGCTCACTAAGGCACCCATTACCATCACCATTAATCATACTCATGGTTTAAAGTATTACACTTTGGTGCTTATCCAAGCATCGGAATTGGACCTTGGAGCAGTGGAAGAAGGTCACCTTGTGCGATGAATCCTGTTTTCTTTTACATCCCGTGGACAGCCGTGTACATGTGCGCCATTTACCTGATGAAAATCCGGTGGAGGGAGTGTGATGCTCTAGGAAATGTTCTGCTGGAAAACCCTGGGTCCGGCCATTCATGTGGACATCAATTTGACACGTGCCACCTACATAAACATTGTTGCAGACCAGGTACACCCCTTCATTGCAATGGTATTAACTGATCGGAGTGGCCTCATTCAGCAGAATAATGCACCCTGCCACACTGCACACATTGTTTGGGAATGGTTTGAGGAACATGATGAATAGATGACTCCAAATTCCTCAGATCTCAATCCGATTGAACATCTGTGGGATGCTGGACCAATAAGTCAGATCCACAGCGGCTCCACCTCGCAATTTAAAGTCATGTCAAGTAATTTTTATTTGTATAGTGCTTTTCACAACACACATAATTTCAAAGCAGCTTTACAGAACAATTCTGTGGCAGGGCAGAGGGCAGGGCCGGGTCGTGATTCTACACACCCGGTCCCTTATCAGGCTAATTAGGCCCCCGAGAGGGATAAAGGCCAACTGCGGAGGATTATGCGGGAGAGAGAGATAGTTTACGGACATGTCCATCATGTGTGTGTGTTTGTCTTTTAAGTTTCTCATTAAAATATTATTTATATCGTCAAGCCGGTTCTCGCCTCCTCCATTCCATTGACTTCTTTACAAATACACTTTAACAGAAAAAGCTGTAATATAGTAATGTCTTCGAGTCATAATAGTGCAGTTTAATAAAAAAAACATGATTGGAAATTGCGCCTTAAAATAAATAATAAAAACATTTTTATATTTACATTTAGACCCCCAGTGAGCAAGCTTAAGGCGACTGTAGCAAGGAACACAAAACTCCATAAGATGTTGGTTAATGGAGAAAAACAACCTTGGGGAAACCAGGCTCACTGTGGGGGCCAGTTCCCCTCTGGCTAAGATTTAAAAATTAGTCAAAATTTTAAATTAGCAAACTAAATAAGTGTTAGGGGCCAATGTTTAATCAAGAAGCTTTTGTATCAACTATAAGAGTAATGACTTAAGTCTTAGAATTTACATTCTTAATTAACTGCAGAAGTTCAAACAGATGCATTTTCTTTTCTTATTTGGCTGATGACGGCTGCAATTAATTTATTATCTATGTATTCCATTTTAAGAGTGTAGTCCATCCTTTGCCCAAGGTGATGCAGGCAGAGGTCAGTAAGGTGCACTGCAGTGCGACTGTAAGCTTGTGGCAGATTCATTTCTGGTGGAGTCCATCTTAAGTACAAGTTTCAGGCAGTGTCCAGTGAAGTATCCCATGTCTGACGGTTGGTGCTGTCATCAGTTCATTCTCTGTGAAGTCCATCGTAATAGACTAAATTGATATCTGGCTGGCACAGACTGCAGTTAGTCATCGTGACTCAGTAACACGTAGTAGTGGGAGTTGGACATCAGGCAGGACCAGAGCTGGATCTAGCAGGCTCTGGTAACCTCAGGATATGTATCCCAAGGTTAAGACAACGAAACGGATACAATAATATTAGCGTAGATGCCATTCACTTTAAAACAGGTGAGACTATGAGAAGTGTTTCCGGTTCCGGCAGACCTAACTAATGCAGACATAACTATGAGTTCATAGATCAATTAGGTGTATGCCTAGCTGAAAAAATTAGTCTTTAGTCTAGACTTAAACTGAGAGAGAGTCCCGAACCATCTTCGCAAGACTATTCCATAGTTTAGGAGCCAAATAGGACAAGGATCTACCTACTTTTGAGATTTTGATATTCTAGGTATTATTAACAGGCCAGAATTTTGCGAACTTAGTGAACGTGATGGAATAGAGCATGATAGGCATTGTTAGAAGTATTTTAAAATAAATAAGAAATTTAACAGGTAGCCAATGTAGTGATGCTAAGATTGAAGTTTATTTATGGAACCTGCAAGACATCCTCCCAGTAATGCATTAAAATAATCTAAACTTAAGGTTCATGAGTGCGTTAATGCATTAATTCATTTTTGCATTTGATACAGAGAGCATGTGTCGTAACTTAGCGATATTTCTGAGATGGATGAATGCTGTCCTACAATCAATGGAAATGTGGTTTTCAAAGGACAGACGTCAATAAAATATAGCACCTGCATTCCTTCGACTTGAAGGATTTGCTGCTAATGTCTTGGTGCCAGATACCACAAGTCTTGGAGAGTCCATGCCTCGGCGGGATGGCTGTGTTTTAGTGGCACACGGAGCACCAACCCCATATTAGGTCATAATGTTTTGGCTCATGAGTGTATATTGAAGGAGAGACCTGAGCCATACCTAGGGACCAGAATTTCAGGAGACTTAAGGGTGGGCTCCTTTGACTTGGGCCAGTAAGCAACCACCTAGCAACCAACCACCCAGAACATCATAGAAACTGCATAGCAACACCCTGACAACCACCTACAACACCAAAGCATCATTGTGGCACACTCACAATTACATAGGAAAATTAAAAAATTGAATTGTAATAGTCATCGCTCCTGCTACATGAATAAAGCAGGTCACTTTTTACCTGCACAACTGCAAAGAAGTAAGTGTAGCCCACAGTCAGAGACTGAGAATGCAGACTACAAATTCCTGTAAACATTATGATCAGTGATTGTATATCACTCAACACTAATGTCACTCCAGCCAAAGATTGGCTGTTTTCGTCTTCCTGAGGCTGTTTGGCTACCTGAGTCAAGTTTTCCAATAGAGTCATGGACAGAGTGTGATACGTAAACATAATAAACCAGATGGGTTTATGGACAATAACTATACACTCATACATGCCCAGTAACATTGCACCAAAAAACATCTACATGATCCTGCTGAAAAGACCATGAACTTCCATGCTGGTCCAAGTGTTGGTTTCTTGAACAAAGAGTCCTGCCAAACTCACGCCATTGGTTGAGCAAAAATGTTGCTATATTGGACTGGTAATTTTAACATATAGAAAAATTACACACACCATCTTTAACTTTTTTTTTTATCTGTATAAACCAAAATATATATTTATAAAGCTTGTTTAAGCCAACTGCAGCAGACATTGAGGAAAAGATAGAGGCACCAGGCAGATATAATTAGAGTTTGTATGGTCTCTCTGTTTCATTATGAGCTTTTAGATGGACATTGATAAGGTTTCTTATGACAGATGTCTTCCTAACACTAGGTCTCATTCAGTGAACTCAAGCTTGGGTGATAGAAACATGAACCTGATGTGAGGGAAACTCCTGCTGCTGTCATGACTGTCTAGGAACAATGATGCTCTTTCTTGGTGTTTATCACATCAATGGCTCATTTTCCAAGATACCTACACAGAGAGGAATATTGTACTTAAAATAGAATGAGAAACTGTTTGTTTGATCAAATATAAGGTGTTTATTTGTCAAATGCTGACGTCCGAATGATACGCACGTGGAAAGTTTTATCTTGATGGCCTTTCCGTAAAACACAGTGATGTCAATGCAAATCATATTCCCCAGAGGAATGATCTGCTTAATATATATATACTGCAGTTGTTTGTCTATTGTCCATTACGATGATCAACATTCCATGCTAGCTAAATGTTTACACAAGAACTGATTTTTTCCTTCATATAAAAGGTGTCTTTCAGTTACACACTCTTAAAAATAAATGGTCCCATGAAGAAAATTTAGAGAATGTTTTTCCACTACAAAGAGCCTTTTGTGAAATGGGAAGGTTCCATAGATGTTAGACTATAAAAGTTTTTTTATAATGGTTCTTTTAAGAATGGTTCTTCTATGGCATTGCTGTGAAAAATGCTTTTTGAAAACATTATTTTTAAGAGTGTCAAAAAATATCATAAATATAGATGCAAGCAGCCACTAACAGGGTTCAAGCGGCATATGAACATTGAGTGCATGTGTTACAAGATAAGCATTATTCAGACAGACAATAAACACCTAAAATATAGAGAAAGTAATGAAATGTTCAGCAACATTAGGAAAATTTACCATAGCGATATAGTGCTTTCTAGGGCAGACTGGGACTAAAAAGAGGCCCTGGACTTTCTGGCCCAGAGCGGCCCACCATACCCAGCCCACAACACACCACACCGGCTCATTGATTCAGATTGATTTCAGATTTTGTGTTGACAAAAAAAAACTAAAAAATTATTTTGACTGCTAGTCATGACAACGGGCTCCACCAGTGCAAAAATTTAACTTGCTAAACATATAAAACCACTTTAAATGTGGGATTTTTTAGAGAGCACTAAAAACAAGCACTTTATAGCTCAGACAATTAACATGTCCTAAAACTTTTTTCCCAACATGTAAGTAAAAAAAGTACAAGGGAAAGTGTGTATTTTAGGTGCTGTGACTAAAGATCTTAATCACCTTTCAACTTTTTTCTAGTAGTGCAAATAAAAATAAGTGTCTTAGTTAATATGAGGTTGTGGAAACAACAAGTATAAAAATAATATATTATATATGTATATATAGCAATACAAGATCATAAAATGTTGTTTCAAATTGTTAGATGAAAAAAGTGTTACACAGCAGGACACTGATCATTTAATGTCAATTACTCAAATAACTATGTGTAAATGTGTGTTTTTTTTTTAAAGAATCAATGAAAACAAATTTGGAAAGAACATGTACATATATAAATATAAACAAATATAAATATAGGTAAAAAAAAATTATATAAATAACCAGCTGTGAATATATATCTATTCCTATTTGAGTGCAGATCTTTGCTGATATTTTGCAGAGTAATTGCTCATATTTTCACTCTATGTGAGTTTGTTGCAACTTTATACCTGCATTGTTTAAATTCCTTCCCCAGATTATCCTTGAGAAAAAATTAATAGCCCAATTCTTTGACAGGCGCTGTTTCTGTTGTCCTTTAAACAAAGTAAGACTCAAATAGCCACAAAGTAATATTGTTCATGACTTATTTTCTGCATTTTTATCAGGCGTGAGCATTATTCAGCAAGCCACACTTCTGCTCCCTGTAATGCTTTGCGGCATGATTAAACAAAGATTACTGTCATGTCCTGCCAGAGATAGGAGGCAGGGGCAAGGAGCATACCCCCGTGTGGGACGGGGCTCAACTGGTGGTGGTGGGGTGGTGGAGGTTGCCTGTGTTAGCACACTGAAACAGCAATGTGATAGATTGTGTGCAGACTTATCAAGCAATGGCTTATATGTGATTGGCTAGGAATTACCCAGCTAATGATGTGATGATGTACAGCTGCTCGTCTTCCTGCGCTTCCATTTATTGGTTACAATATGTAAAAGTACCTCCTACTGAAAAATGTACATAGTTGCTTACCTGACTGTCCAAGAGAATTGGCAATTTCTCTCCAACTCTTCTCTTTCTCCACCCGGTTGTGGTACAGTTCAGAGGAAACAACAAATCTCCACAAAACTGTCGGCGAGTGAAAATCCTGCTTAAAATCGTGAAGTGTAAACTCATAATAGCAAGTTATCTTAACAATAAAAGTTATATTAAGTTTTTTCAAGTTATCTTGACAAAGACAGACAGAAAATAATGCATGACCTTGAGATAATTTACAACCTAACAACCCAAACAAAAAATAAAACATAAGTGAGTCTACCAAAATGACAAGGCAACACCTTTTAAAGTAAATTATGCTTATTTTATAGAGAGCTCTTAGAATATGACACCATTGTTTGGGCTACTTTTATACTGCTTTTTGCCATTTTTTTGAATAAATTATTATAATACATATGAACAACTATGAATAATAATGAGATCAGGCTGGGAAAGTAGGCAGTAAATGGAAATGTTTTAACCTTTTCATGAGTAGGGTCTAAATTCCCCTTCAGTGCCCTCTGGAGTGAGTTATTTTGCACGTGACACTGCACAGCCAGTTCGTACAGTATAAAAATCATTATGTCTATGGAGAGTCCTCATAAGGATAGCCACACCAACATGTGTGTGTGTGTGTGTGTGACAAGCACTAGTAAACAGACTTGGCTGCGTGCATCAGATAATCTGTTATCATGGTGCTTTTGTGATAGTTTGGCAGTATGTTTCAGAAAACAAATGTATTATATGCAGTGGCGGAACTAGAGTTTTATATTTGGGGTGGCCAGGGGGTGGCCACTGCTACTTTCAGGGGTCCACACACACACACACACACATGCGCACACACATGCGCACACACACACAATGTTGGTTTTCCATGTTTTATAGGGAATTTCCATAATGATTTTTATACTGTACAAACTGTATTTTCTATCCCATAAACCTATCCATCACTTAAATATATAAATGTAAAAAAATTTGGTATTTATGATTTACAAGCTGTTTTTCTGGTATTGATAGTAATAACACACACACACACACACACACACACACACACACACACACACACACTCACACAGTACTCACATAGAGGAAAGTATTGGGACAATCTGTTTGTGTCTACAAGTGTTGAACATCCTAAATATTTTCAGAAAATAAAGCTTAAGTACCAAGGAGACAAGATACAGTACCATGTGTCTGTTACATTAAATGCTGAGTTTAGTTACAAAAAACCTACATAAAAGAATTTCACACAGTACTTACAGAGAGGAAAGAATTTATAAGTGTTTATAAGTGTTGAACATCTCCTGGCAGCTCTGGCTCACTGTCTTTCTCAGAACAAGCAGTCTCTGTGTCATCCCTTGATACATCTTATAATAACACAAGAACAATTTGTGTATAATCACAATATAAATGCCACAGCCATCAACAACAAGAACACACATGAACCAACATTTTAAATGTCCAAACCTGTATGACTGACTTTCTTCTGCTGAACTTAAAATATTATATTTTGAAACAGTTTTGGTTCCCATCAACTTCCATAGTATAGAAAAAAAATAAAAAATACAATGGAAGTCGACGGGAACCCAAAACTATTTGGTTACCAACATGCTTCAAAAAATCTTCTTTTGTGTTCTGCAGAAGAAGGTCATACAGGTTTGGAATTGCATGAGAGTGAGTAAATGATTATTATATAATTTTTGGGTGAACTATCCTTTTAATCTGACAAAATCATCTCAACATAAATTCCTGAACTTGGCATGTGACTGACTGCCTGTGTCTGGTAGATGCTCTGACCTGCTGGTGGTCCTGAAGTCTGACCACACTGACTCTCACTAGCCTCAGCTAGGGAGCTGCTCTGGGGTCCAGTGGTGATGCAAGTGCTGGGGTCTGTTTGTACCTGATCTGCCTGTTTGTGCTTCTTTAAAAAGAACTCTCCCTTTAAAAATATATATCTCCCTTTCTTTTCCTGTTTAATTACCAACATTTTTATCTTAATTACAAATCCTCATTTTCATAACTGTACATTAAGTTACCAGTTTGATCATTGCTAGCCCTCCTCTGAACTGAAGTAACTGAACTAGCTAATCGATTTCAAACTGTTAAATGTTTACTCGCTGAAGCTGTATCCTACTTCCCCACATTAGCTAAACATTTGTATACTGTAACTTACATACTGCACAATATATGCATGTATTATTAGCGCAGATGTAATCGTAAGGATTGTTACGCTAAATTACAAAATGATCTCTCTAATCTGATTAACCTGTAGCCAATTGGAGCCTTATTAACTCACAAAGCGTCAAGCAAACAAACATGATGCTAAACCTTAAATTACTTCAAATATGACGTTTTCTTATTCTTCTGTAATATTCTTGCAACTATATTCTCTCGTCCTCGGCTCGTCGTCTGTTTGAAAACTGCGCTCGCTACCGGCGAACGTAAAAAAACCCTCTTCTTATGACAAGATGTTAAATTAGTCAATCAGCATCAGCAAACGCCAGTAGCGAATAAAAAGTTGGAGTGGCACCCGGAGTGGCCAATCACCCCGGACACCCCTCTGGCTCCGCCTCTGATTATATGCCTGAAAAGACTGTTTGAGTTGATGTTTGTGTGAATGAAAACCACATCTGCACCTAATAATAAGCAGACGTGGCTGCATGCATGGGAAGGTCACGTTTAGATATGATGGCTGTACATACACAAGCTGTGAACTTTTATTGTGGTACTTTGGTGACAATCAGGCTGTTTGTTACATACAATAAAAATATTATGTGCTTGAAAAGACTCTGTTTGTTTGATGAATGATAACCACTACTAATGTAAATGTGGCAGCGGGGGCGTGGTCAAGCGCCCGTCCGGGAGAGAAAAGCGGTAAGGGCGCTTACACCTGAGCTAAATTATGTCTAACACCTGTCTCTAATTTCAGTGAGCACGGGGAGAGCGGCATAAAAAGCAGCCAGAGGGGCTCCATGGGGAGAGAGAGAGACAGAGATATGTGTGAAGCTGAAGGCTCAGTGCTGTATTGTATATATCTTTGAAGCTGTCTGTATTACATTGTGAGAACATTAAAAGTGACTGACCTGAACTGCCTTGTGAGAAGTTCTCTCACAGTAAACAAATGGCAGCACGCATTGCGTTTGATGTATTGACTGCGTATAAGAGCTGTAAACTTTTTATCATGGTACTTTGGTGATGAGTTGGATGAATGTATATAAAATAAACGTATTCTGTGGTTTAAAAGACTGTATGAGTAATGGTTTGAGCGAATCTAAATTATAGACGCTTGACCTGCACAGCCGGTTTGAATCTGGCAGCTTGTAACGTAACTGGCTGTTGCAGAGACACATATGTGTGACGCTAGTCTGTGGGGCCCAGTTATTAAAAAGAAGAGATGTTATTTGTAAATATTATATTGATCATGGCAGCAGTAACTATCAAAAGGTGTTCAAATGGTGCAGAAGCAGCATTATACACACTTTTGTCATATTTGCACCGTTACCTGATTTGCACAATTTGCTAATTGGGAAGTAACACAATGCAAATTGTGTGCACAATTAAATAAGACTATCAGCAGTCAATGTAAAATTACTTTAGTGAACTTGTGTGTAAATCAAAATCAAAATGACACAAGATATTTCAAATCCTCAGCAAATATATTCCTCTTCTTTTTCTAGAAGCTCAGCTTTTTTTCTTTGCTTTTTGGGGTGAAATAACCAAATACAAAGAAGTTTTGAAATCTCTTGATAACAGACACAGACAAAACGGCACCACGATGGTCTCTAGCAGCTATTGGAATGGGTTGCCTTTTTCCCCCATCCAAAGCAAAATCACACTGCCTGCCACATACAAGACCATACAAACTTCATCCAGAAGATCTGATCAAAATAAACAAAAAAATCTGATTGAATATCTCTCATGGGTGCTCATGTTTGTGTTGTAAGAAGAACATTACCTGTCAATGAAATTAGAGAGGGTGTCTGGACAGACAAGTGCCATGATGCAACTCTACAAAGATCCCCAAAAAGTTAAGATGAGATTTCAGTTGAAATGTGAAAAAAGGAGAACATTCCTGAAATGTCAGTACATAATAAGAAAAGTCCATTATCTGATTATCTGATGGCCTGTTTTGAATTCACAAATCATTTAAGTTCATCTGTACAGTGTTGTGGTGGTTTGCTTCATATAGATCTCACCAGATATATTTAGTAGAACAAGCTCTACATGTGCAATCTATTTTAGACCTCAATTGCAAGGGAGGTAAAGTAAGCCTACTGGTACAGTTGGGTGAGGAAGGAAATAACAGTTCTCTGATATATTTGTCATTACAAAAATAGTTTCCTTCTGGCTTGAGCTTTTTTGGAACTACTGCATGATATCAAACCCTAAAAATAACTAAATGGACACCATATATTGTCCAGATTGTCCTATGGCTTTGGCAGTAATATAATCAAGGTTTATACTAACTTGTCTTATGAACTAGCTTAGGCCAGCAACACATGAGCTAGTATCATCTAACAGCTGTGTTCAAAGTATGTTTGTTCTTGTTTTGGTATCGAAAATGTTCTTATAAATGATCTTGCAATGTTGCCATCAGTTAGCAGCACACAAACAAAGACAAAAATCCATCACTAGGCCCAAATAAAAGTGTTGAATTGATCATTCTGCTGTAAATTAGAGCGATTTACCAGAGTGAAACTGGCAATGCAGAATACAGCATTTATAATAAAAGGAAGGCCAGTGTGTAGTCATAGGATAATTGAAAACATGTATAGAAATAAGAGTGCAAAATTAATGTAAAGAAGACTGAGAAAGATGAATAATGCTACACCCTTTTGTGGATAACTTGAAGATAATTCACTGAATGTAATTAAATATTAAACACTTCAGCATGTTAATGCATGTGAGAGTGTCTCATTATCATGTCAGCAAGTAACAGGCAAGTGTCTGTACTGTGCTTTAGTATCTGTTGCATTTTTTTAACATGGCCTTATTTTTACACATCTGTATTTATGCAAATCTCAAGACTTAAAGGAATATTTTGGGTTCCGTACATGTTAAGCTCAATCGACAGCAATTTGGGCAAAATATTGATTATTACAAAAATACATTTTGACTAGTCCCTTCTTTTCTTTAAAAAAAAAAAAAAAAAATCAATAATCTGGGTTGCAGTGAGATTATAATGGATGTGAATGGGGCCAATCCGTAAACATTAAAATACTCACTGTTTCAAAAGTATAGCCACAAGACGTAAATAATATGCATGTCATCATGATTTAAGTGTGATAAAATCACTTTTTAAAAAAAAATATATATCCATGATGATGTAATGCCAACAAACCCTAAAAGAACTGTAAAATTATGAATTAAAAAACTTTACAACTCAATTAATACACAGGTTTTAACAGAGGAATTAATGTAAGTGCTTTTATAAAATTATAAACTTCACATATCTGCCTTTAAATGCTCCAAAAACTGGTCCCATTCACTTCAAATGTAAGTGCCACATTGTCACTTGATTTTTGCTTTTTTTATTTTAAAGAAAAGGAGGGACAAAATAAATGTTTGTGGTAATCATCATTATGCCACAAATGCTGCTGATTGAGCTTAACTTGTATTAAAGGCAGAATATTCCTTTCATGGGGAGTCACAAGTGTAAATTAAAAATTAGTATAAAAAAAAAAAATGAAAAAAAAAAATAAATAAATCTGGGCTGAATAAATAGAAACCACAACAAAAACCGGATCAACTGGACATTTAAAGGGGTCATGAAATGCTCTTTTTTTTATATTCAATTGATAATATTAGTTGTTTTCTTTGTTGTTTTTTTGCATTACAACAATAATTTAGTAATATATGATAATCTTCTATCCTGTTTTTGTCCCACTGTCTAAAACACTCAGTTTTGGCCTAAGTGCCTCCTTAAAACTTCAACGTAAATGCCCACTGGCTAACTTCGTGCAGCCCCTTGAACAGAGTAATTTTTGAAACTCAATCGGAAGAGAATGAACCAGCTCAACAACATTTTAAATCTAAATGTTAAGGTTTAAACGTAACGAATATACACTGAATCTGGATATATTAAACTGTTCTCAAGCACAACTGTTAACATTCAAACCCTGTCTACACCGGATGCGAGAGTCAAGTCAAAAGCAATAGAACCCATTATAATCAATGATGCTGTCTACCAATGAACCATCCATTGCATCATACCTTCATGTTTTCATATACCAATAACTAAAAATAGTGCAGATGGGCGAAAGAACGTGTCCATGTTACATTTGTGCTCAGCTGAATGACAGGAATCATCTCCTCTTCAGAGTTGTAACTTGACACTGCATCGTTTAAAAATGGCCCGAGATGTGTACCAAGCTGTCAAAGACGTCTGTCTGTGCATGTTTAAGTAGAAAAACATTTAAATCTAGACAGACACATGAAGGTGTCCTATGTAAGTCAACTTAGGATGAATCTCCCATGACAGGCTCCATCTCTCTCCACTTCAACTGTGTGACTGTGTACATGTCAAGGGTGCATTGAAGGAAAAATACGCGTTGCATATGCAGATGTATTTGGTTCTTGTGATGTCACAAGTTCCACAAATTCCAAACAAGCAGTTTTTGAAGCTTGGTTTAAATAAATGCACTTTTTTTTCTATTAAAGAGGATGTTTTTAGTTCTGAAACTTACAGTATGTTTTTATAGTACAATGACCTCAAAATTGTATTTCAAAATGTCAATGTCAGTATCAAAAGATCAAGGAAATGTTATTCCTCATGCCATGACTCCTTTAAGTGAGTGTTTTGGAAACCTGTTTGGAAAATGCAATTTCGTTTGGTTACGCTACTGGTGCCTGAAACGTCTAGGTTACGTATGTAACCTCCGTTCCCTGATGGAGGGAATGAGACGTTGTGTCAGAGAAGCGACACTAGGGGTCTCTCTTGAGTGCCGATATTCACCTCTGAACTATGAAAAAAGGCCAATGAGAGTTGGCAACCAGTATTTGCATGTCCCGCCCCCGGACATACGGGTATTTAAGTGGCGCAAATACGGGAGTTCATTCAGGATTTTTCTAAGGAGCCGGAAATGGTCCGGCCACAACAGTGGCTCGGCTCAACGACGTGGCAGGGGAGACACAACGTCTCGTTCCCTCCATCAGGGAACGGAGGTTACATACGTAACCTAGACGTTCCCCTTCTGCCGCTCTCTCCACGTTGTGTCAGAGAAGCGACACTAGGGGTCCACTTATAAAAGCGCCACGCGCTGAGCCGTGTACGTGAACTGCTGATACAGGAGCGAGCAGGTATTCTTACGTGCAGGACGACCAACTGTATCAGGCTGCACGTACCCTTCCCCAATGCCCCATTTAAGCCATCAGGATTCCTTATCGTTACCCTGGAGGGGGGAACAAGGTGCTGGCCGCCAACCTGGGAACGGGCCAAGCCTGGCCGGGCCTCTTTTCTCTCTATGTTTCTCGCATAGAGCAACTTAGGCCGGGGCCCTTACACGCATTGAGGGGAGGGGGTCTTAGCCCTTATTCAGGGCGGAGAAGACCCTGCGGAGGCCACGCCTACCCGAGAGGGGAGGCAAGTTTAAGTGGCAAAACCATCAGAGGCTTGACTTAGGGCCTATGTGGAAAAGTCGGTGCGGTGGTGGATCCAGCCTATAGAGGGTGGAACATACAGCACGGCAACCGAGGCAGCCGTGACTGCCTAAGGGAAGTACGGGAGTCCACTCGCCAGAGGGGACAGAACCGTGGCGTTACACACAGAGGGAGTCCGAAGGAGGCCTTACCTGTGGAGCACTTATACCAGTGCAGGGTAGCTTGCGGTACCCGCAGTGGCTTGGGTCGGCGAGTTCCTCCACTGAACTGCGACCCACGAGGGCTAGGGAGGAATCAACCAGTGTCCCAAACCTGAGATCTCCTGGGAATGAAGGCGCACTGTTTCCCCTGGTTAGGGGGAAGGGCGCTAGATGCAAGCGATTCACCCGGTCAGATCGTGGGCGTGCCACCGAGTTCTACGGGCTCGGTACCTGAGAGAACACGGGACGATACTGACTCAACTCGGAGATTGTAGAATCTCGCGAAAGTGTTCGGTGTTGCCCAGCCCGCTACTCTACAAATGTCTGCTAGGGCAGTGCCCCTAGCCAGTGCCCATGAGGACGCAACACTCCTGGTGGAGTGGGCTCGGACCTGCAAAGGGGGGGGCACGGCCTGGGTGTGATAAGCCAGGGAAATGGCGTCGACAACCCAGTGGGCGAGTCTCTGCTTGGAGAGCTGCTCAGAGCGTCTAGTGCTCTGTGTGCAGTCCAGGTAGATACGTAAGGCATGTACTGGACACAGCAGTGAAAGGGCTGGATCTGCCTCCTCCCGGGGCAGCGCTTGCAGGTTCACTACCTGATCCCTGAAGGGTGTGGTAGGAACCTTGGGCACATAGCCCGGTCGCAGTCTTAGGATCACGAACGTGTCTGCTGGACCGAACTCCAGGCAAGCGTCGCTAACAGAGAACGCATGCAGGTCCCCGACCCTCTTGATGGAAGTGAGCGCGATCAGCAGGGCGGTCTTGAGAGAGAGGGCCCTGAGTCCAACTGAGTCAAGCGGCTTTAGGAACCTGACGATTAAGTCGTGCTTACCAAGAGACTTTCGGTCTACCGTGTTGTGGTGGGCCACGATAGCGGCGACATACACCTTGAGGGTGGAGGGGGACAGCCTCCTCTCCAGCCTCCCCTGAAGAAACACGAGCACTGACCTAACTGCGCACTTCTGTGGGTCTTCGGCTCGGGAAGAACACCAGTCTGCGAACAGACGCCACTTTAGGGCATAAAGATGCCTGGTAGAGGGGGCTCTAGCTTGATTGATTATATCTACGACGGCAGATGGTAGACCGGCTAGATCTTCCGCATCCCGTCCAGGGGCCAGACGTGGAGGTTCCAGAGGTCTGGGTGCGGGTGTCAGAGCGTGCCCCGTCCCTGAGAAAGAAGGTCCATCCTCAGGGGAATTCGCCAGGGAGGGGCTGTCGTGAGGAGTGTGAGGTCCAAAACCTCAGGACTGGGGGTGGAGTCTCCACTCTCCGCCGGGCAAGCTTTGTCTTGACAGCGCGTCCGCCATCACATTGAGGTTGCCGGGGATGTGAGTGGCGTGCAGTGACTCCAGTCGCTGCTGACTCCATAGGAGGAGATGATGGGCGTGCTGTGACATGTGGAGGGAGCGTACTCCACCTTGGCAGTTTATGTAGGCTACGACCGTGGTGCTGTCTGTCTTGACTAAGACGTGTTTGTGCCGAATTAACAGAAGAAACTTCTGCAGGGCCAGAAAAACAGCCAGCAGCTCTAGGCAGTTGATGTGCCAGCGCAGCGGGCCTCGGTTCCACCGGCCTGCGGCTGCGCGCCCATTGCACACGGCACCCCAACCCAATTTGGAGGCGTCGGTCGTGTCCAGAACGCGTCGGGACACCTGCTGCAAGGGTACTCCAGTCCTTAGAAAGGAAAGGTCTGTCCAGGGTTTGAAGGTCTGGCGGCAGGCAGAGGTAACTTTTACGTTGTGCGTGCCGCGGTGCCATGCTCATCTCGAGACTCGAGTCCGGAGCCAGTGCTGAAGTGGTCTCATATGCATCAACCCCAGCGGCGTGGCCGCCGCGGAGGATGCCATATGCTCCAGGAGCTGTTGGAAACGTTTTAGCGGGACCACGGCGCCTGGCTTGAAGGAAGCGAGGCATTTCAGCACTGACTGATCACGCTCGTTGGAGAGACGTGCTGTCATTGAGACTGAGTCTAACTCCAGACCGAGAAAAAAGATCCTCTGGACCGGGGAGAGCTTGCTCTTTTTCCAGTTGACCTGAAGCCCCAAACGGCTGAGGTGCCTGAGCACCTGGTCTCTGTGTGCGCATAGTAACTCTCGATAGTGAGCCAGTATGAGCCAGTCGTCGAGGTAATTAAGTATGCGTATGCCGGCTACTCGGAGCGGGGCAAGAGCTGCCTCTGCGACTTTCGTGAAGACACGAGGGGACAGAGACAGGCCGAAGGGGAGGACTTTGTCACTGATACGCCTGACCGTCGAACGTGAACCGTAGGAAGGGTCGATGTCGAGGGCAAATTGAGACGTGGAAGTACGCGTCCTTCAGGTCTACCGCTGCGAACCAATCTAGATGCCGGACGCCAGATAGAATTTGTTTCTGGGTGAGCATTTTGAACGGGAGTTTGGACAAGGTCCGATTGAAAACTCGCAGGTCCAAGATCGGTCGTAAGCCGCCGCCTTTCTTGGGTACAACAAAGTAAGGGCTGTAGAAACCCTTCTTCGTTTCGGTTGGAGGGACAGGCTCTATCGCGTCCTTTAATAGAAGGGAGGCGATTTCTTCGCGCAGGGAATGGGCATGTTGGCCGTGTACTGTGGAAAAATGTACGCCCACGAAGGGGGGAGGAGACCTGGCAAACTGAATTGCGTAACCGAGTCGAATGGTCCTGTGCAGCCAGCGTGACGGGTTGGGCAGTGAAAGCCACGCCTCTAAACTCCGTGCTAGGGGCACCAAAGGGACGGGTTTTTTGGATGTACCCGGCGGGGTTTCGCAGCGGTGCGGAACAGGTAACGTGGCGTCGGGAGGCAACGTGGCGTTCCGAGGCTCTGGTGCTGAGAATAAACTCAAAGCACTTACCTTGCTCCGCGCACCCGGCAGGGGGCGGGTTCGTGACTGAGGAGGAGGTTTTATGCTGGCGTCCTCTGGACTCGTCTGAACCGGCCGGCCGGGGAACAGTCGTGAGGCTGAAGGCGGGGACACCGCGTCCATGGAGCCGGGACTGTTGAGGCCTGAAAGCAGAGTGCCGTGAGAACGGCATTTGCAGGCCATATGCCCCAGAGACAAAGGAAATAGCTCTTTTATTGAGAATTTGGGTACCGCAGCCCCCGTTAAGGGGTGCGGCAAATGAAAAAACAAAGGATTCTCCTCCCGGCCCTCCACCGGGGGACGGAGCGGTCTTACCACCTCCGGAGCTAACTTCTTGGACTCTGGGTGCGTTGTCTCAGGAGCGCCTGGGAGACTTCCGGGTCCTCGAGGGGGTCCGTGAGACAGGGGGCGTGCGCTTCCCGCGGTTTGCTCGATGCTGGGGCTGAGAGCTGGGCCCGGGTTGAGGCGGAGCAGGAGCTTGTCTTCTGGCCGCGGGAGGACGCCCGCGGCGAGCAGACGGGGCATGGGCCGTGGTGGCAGGCTTGCGGTGAGGCATGATGTGAGAGATGGCCTCCGTCTGCTTCTTTACCGTGGAGAACTGCTGGGCAAAGTCCTCGACGGTGTCGCCGAAGAGGCCGAACTGGGAGACAGGGGCGTTGAGGAAGCGAGTCTTGTCGGCTTCACGCATCTCGACCATGTTCAGCCACAGTTGACGTTCCTGGACCACTAGCGTGGCCATCGCCTGCCCGAGCGCTTGCGCTGTGACCTTCGTCGCTCTCAGGGCGAGGTCGGTCGCTGAGCGCAGTTCCTGCAGCGTGTCGGGATCAGGGCCACCCCCGTGCATGTTGCGAAGTGCCTTGGCTTGGTGGACCTGCAGGAGAGCCATGGCATGCAGGGCGGAAGCGGCGCGTCCGGTGGCGCTGTAGGCCTTCGCTGTCAGCGAGGAGGTTGCTCTACAGGTCCGGGAAGGGAGTACGGGGCGACCTCGCCAGGTGGTAGGGGTACCGGGGCATAGATGGATCGCAACCGCCCTATCCACCTGGGGAATCGCCGCGTACCCATGGCGCGCTCCGCCGTCGAGGGTGGCGAGGGCGGACGAGCCTGTGGCCTTGTGACGAGTGGAGAGGGGTGCTCTCCACGAAGACGTCAGCTCGTCATGCACTTCTGGGAAAAACGGAACTGGGGGGGCGAGGCTGTGAGCGGAGCGCAGACCCCAGGAACCAGTCATCCAGCCGTGATGGCTGTGGGGAGGATGGAGGGTTCCAATCCAAGCCCATGCTGTTGGCTGCCCGGGAAAGCATGTCGGACATCTGTGCGTCAGCCTCAGCCTGGGCGTGCAAGCCCGAAGGCGGCAGCCCAGGGGAGTCCTCTGCATCAGATGCCACGCCCTCCGATGTCGCGGCGAGCTCATCGGCTTCCATCGCAAGAGGGTCGGCTGACTGGCTGTGAGGCGAGTCGCCGCCGCCTCGAGCACGGACAGGAATCAACGAGCGTGCTGGGGCGCGGGTGGTCCGAGGGGGCGTACCCGGCGGAGCTGCACCCGCAGCCATCCCCAAATCGCCTCCATCGCCAGCCGCATGGTCCTCAATCCCGTGGGAAGAAGGAGCAATACGGGGGGCGGCTGGAGTGGCTTGCTCACGGTTGTAAGCAAGCCGCGACCGCAACGTTGTCATGGTCATGTTCTCGCAGTGAGAACATGAACCATCCACAAACGCAGCCTCGGTGTGATCGCTACTCAGACACACGAGACAGCGCCTGTGGCCGTCGGAAGCGGAGAGCACTCTACCGCATCCAGAAACAACACAGGGGCGGAAGGGCATCTTTATAAAGATGCGTCCTTAAAAGGACGTTCAAAGCCGCTGTGTTTTGCTCTTTTAGAGGAAATTACTCTTTTAAATAAAATCACTCTTTTAGGGGCCTTTCGCCCAATGTTAGCTGGGATAGGCTCCAGCCCCCCGCGACCCTGTACACAGGATAAGCAGTTGACGATGGATGGATGGATGGACTCTTTTAGGGAAAAAACTCGTGAGAGTTTTTAAATCTGCACGGTCGATGCGCCCAGGGGCAGGAATGCACAGCCGTGCAAACAGGAGAAAGCCGCTGTTGTGCGCCGTGGAATCCAACAGTTATGCAGCAGAGGGATGACAGGAACTGTTGCAGTTGCAGACACGACCATTGGCTCCGAAGAAATTTTCTGAATGAACTCCCGTATTTGCGCCGCTTAAATACCCGTATGTACCCATATGCAAATACTGGTTGCCAACTCTCATTGGCCTTTTTTCATAGTTCAGAGGTGAATATCGGCGCTCAAGAGAGACCCCTAGTGTCGCTTCTCTGACACAACGTGGAGAGAGCGACAGAAGGGGAACATACTTTATGCAAGTATGTAAATGTAGACGCGTCTAGCTACGCATGCTTGATTTCTGTCATAGTTTTGCATTGCATTCTCAGCATTGCCACAAGGGGCGATATTGCGTATATAATTGTGAACTGTCCACTTCTATGGTGAGTTATTTTTTGAAGTCAACTACTGAAAGGCTGGAGCAATAGTTGGAAGAGAATCTTGCTAAAGAATTAAGTTAAAGTCAGTATATAAATAATAACACATTTGATTATATGGCACAAAGTTTTGAAGCTAACACCCCATGGTGTACCGAGGTTTGTTCCTGCCACAGTAAAGAAAGAACACACGTTTAGTGTGTTCAACCAGACAACGCTTTGGTAATTGGCCATTTGACCAAGTGCTCATCTACATTTGCGTGCTTGTGTAAAATATGTTTCTGGCCTTAAGTTTTAAATAGCATGCAAAACATTTCTGTGTGTTCCAAAAGCTCCAAATTTCTCCAAAGAATGAGGGAGCTTAATAAATTTAAGGAAATATATAATTCTGCAGCCATTGTTGTCTCTGCCGGATGTCTAGAGTGATAGCTTTGTGAATAGAGGTTTTGGATCTATGCCAAGGAAAACAGTCAGTGTTGTTTGATATGAATTAACAAACTAGAAAATGTCATTTTAAAATGCCGATACAGCAAAGACGCACAGTTTAACTGATAAACACTTTTTGTAAATAAATATAGGTAATACGAATTGTTAATTAAATTAGTTAATACTACGTTGATGTCGGCAGTACAACTGAAGACTTTTTTCCTTGTTACTGCCTGTGTAACTGTAAACAGTATGACATGTGATACTGTAGTTATGTTGTTGAACAGGAGGCTGAAGTAATAGAAGTTCACTTTGCAAAGATCACTGCACTCATGGTGAATTATTTTTATTTTTTTTGTGGCTAGCTTAGACTAGGCCAGTTGCAGAATTATACGGGGTCGTCTGAGATCTTTAGTGAAAATGCTTCTATTTTGCTTTTTTCCTCATTTAATACATATTTTCCCCCTTTACAAGTTATGTTATCAGGATAACAGTGACTGAAAGGTTTAATTAGAAATGTACATACATTTCTTAGTATTTGATATGTCCCCTTTTTGCTTTAATACCAGCATGCATTTGAGCCGGAATAGACACCACAAGATTGTGCAAAATGTGAAATTCCATGTTAAACCAAAGAGTGTCTTTTTTGCTTAAATGGAAATTACACAATCTAACCTTTTTTTATAATGAAAACGTGCTTGGTGACCTAAAAATAGAGCAAAAATAGAAATATATCTTCTTTTATTTGTTTACATGTTTTTCAAAATCCTTAAGCTTTAAATTAAAATTAAATTAAAATAAAAAAAAATAAAAAAAAATTTTAATATGGTCTCAAATTTTGGACTCCAATGTATATTATTTAAAACATACTAATATAAATAACAGCAAATATTTCACGGCAGAACTATAAATACATCATATATTTACCATATAGGAATATTGTGTTTATAATGTGCAAAATCATACAAGCAAATTAAATGGCAATCAAAAAACAAAACGAAATAAAAGATGCTATATAGTATACTTCTGCTGTTGTAGCCCATCTGCCTCAAGGTTTGACGTGTTGTGCATTCTGAGATGCTATTCTGCTCACTGCAATTGTACAGAGTGATTATCTGAGTTACCGTAGCCTTTCTGTCAGCCTGAACCAGTCTGACCATTCTCGCTCATCAACAAAGTGTTTCTGTCCTCAGAACTGCCGCCCGCTGGATTTTTGTTTTATTATTGTCTCCATTCTGAGTAAACTCTAGAGACTGTTGTGCATGAAAATCCCAGGAGATCAGCAGTTACAGAAATACTCAAACCAGCCCGTCTGGCACCAACAATCATGCCACAGTAAAAAATCACTGAGATCACATTTTCCCCCATTCTGATGGTTGATGTGAACATTAACTGAAGCTCCTGACCCGTATCTGTATGATTTTATGCATTGCACTGCTGCCACACGCCTGGCTGATTAGATAATCGCATGAATAAGTAGGTGTACAGGTGTTCCTAATAAAGTGCTCAGTGAGTGCATATATACATACATACAGATTATAACTCTGCAACCAGCCAGTCAGTTTGATCTACAATGATTCAGAAACAAAAATGGCACCATGAAAAGAATAAAGATTCCTTCCTCTCCCTCCCTCTCTGGATCTTTCATGAGAAGATAGTTGCTAGTGAGTTGTTAGGGTGGAGTAAACACAAGTGATGGCAGTACAGTGACAATGAGGACACAATTGCAGCCCTAATTCAGCATGCATGTGCACTGACAAAGAGCAATAACAATACAGCAAAGTTTTGTCTGTCTGACTCACACGACATTTGCTTTTACATGCTTGAAATAGGCTATATTAAACATTGCAATTTATGTGAAAGCGTTCAGCTATTTTTTGCACATTTAATTGATTTCATTGTTTGCACAGTCATGGTGCCGAGCACAGAGTAAAATGAGAGATAATTACAGAAAGCAGTAATGTGGGTGTTTGTTGGTGTGGTATGTGTGTGCGTGTTAGTCTCTCTCCCCTCACACCTTGCCAATCCAGTTTGGTATGTTCCATTCACACACTGACACCGATTCTAGTACCTGGTTGCATAAGTTACAGTAGTGCAAACTACAAAGAACAAAATGAGCTCATTTGTAAAAACATCCACAAAGCTTAACTTGACTGACACACAATTACATACCCACATGTACTCCAGTTCTCGCACACATCAAAAAGCCTTTTATCAATGGAGACAAAAGGGTCCTTTCTCATGTCATTCATAAATTCTTTGGTGTAGTGGTCTAAGCACATAACTGGTAATCTGGTAATCAGAAGGATGCTGGTTCGAGCCCCACACCACCACCATTGTGTCCTTGAGCAAGGCAGGGGGATTGTCCATGTAAGTCGCTTTGGATAAAAGCGTCTGCCAAATGCATAAAAAAAATTCACGAGAAGTTTGCTAGTCAGACTGTTGCTGCAGCACATTGTGCAAATGAGCATATTAGAGCAAATTAATTTTTTTTAAATCCAGTTTTCAAATGATAACCACAGCAGATTAAAAAATATAAAAATGTCTGAATGTTATTGCATTGCAAAGCAAGTGGCATCTGCAAACAAATGATGGTAGACCATTTCTCAGAACTATTCTGCCAAGATAATGCTTGTGAAATATTTTGCCTGAAAAGTGAGCATGTGCAATATTTCATGTTTTTTGAAGGAGCAGTTCACCCAAAAATTCAAAGTCTGTCATAATTTACCCACACTCGTTACATTCCAAACCAGTATGAGTTTCTTTATTCTGCACTAACAAATGTTCTCGCATAAGCACACGAAACAACTGCAAACAAGCCTCTCTCATTGTGCTTGTGAATTGTGAATAGTCTACTGAAGATTTGAACTAGAAAATAACTAATTTCGGGCTGTTTCTCATCAAACCGATCATATACATTCAGAAGACTTGGATAAAATAAAATAAAACACAAGCATTTTTAATCAAATGTCTCCTATTGTGTTCCGCAGAAGAAAGAAAGTCATAGGGGATTGGAATGACATGATTCTTTCATAAGTTATGAAAGAATTTTATTTGGGATGAACTATTCCTTTTAAAAGAAATGCCACTTGGTTTGAAATTTTGCTATATAATGCAAAGACATTCACACATTTGTAAGTGTGGCTTAAATTCCAAAATACTTTATGGAGCCACTGACTGAAAAGATGCTTTATCAACATGCTAAAGTCACAACTCCTTTCAGCATGATAATTAACATGCAATTGCATCATAACATTTATTATCCAATAATTTCTAGCTTGGAGAAAGTTCATTAAACACACACACAGGCCAGCAGTGGCAGGGACCAATTTGTGTGTGCACTGCCTTGAACTGTCATGGCACATGAAAGTGCATCAAGACAGATGTAATCCAGACGGACAGGTCCGCCACTCTCCTTTTCAGATTACCTGTGGCAACACCTCTCTTGTCCTGCTTTCTGCAGCAACAAAGCAACCAAACACACCCGTAGCAACTGTTACGAAGGTGACCGAATTTAAACATGCATGTTGATTGAATTCACAGATGTAGGAAACGTCTCTAATGTGCCAAATATGGACCAATTATTTTTGTTAACATTTAGAAATGTATTATTTCAAATTTGTGACATCAGTTCTTTAAAAATCTAGTACTTTACAGTATAATTCATACAGTAGCCCAGAAGACAATTTTATCGCTCAGAGTTTAGGAGACAATATGGAGTTTTCAGTTAGGATACATAGAATTTTCGACATTGTCTCAGATATTTCTCCTAAAATTCCACAGAAACAAATGACACGATTACTGACAAGCATTAAGAGCACAGAGCTATAAAATAAAGGTGAATAGCAAAGCTCAGATTATGTTATAGTCCAGATAATTTAGCCTTAAAATGAGAAATGTTCATATTGAAATGAATGGCTGTTGATTGCAGACTTTCATATTTTGGTAAATATGAGTGTAACAGTTCGGGAATGGAGGATGAGGGAACCTGAGTGACAAAAAACAAAACTTAAATCAAACAGAACATCAAACTGAAAACACAGCAACATAAACACACACACACACACACACACACACACACACACACACACAGACAGTGGCCGCGTGTGTGTCTCTCTCTCTCTCCCTAGCTTCCCCGGCTCTTCCCTTATTTTCCTCCTGCTGATTAGGAAACTCTGCGCTGCATGTGTATCCTCATGGTCCGGCCATGCCCTCCTCCTCATCACAATGAATTTTGGTCAGTTTGAGACGTTGAGACATGCTTGCGAATGCAGACAATTATTTGGCTGCACAGCGGGAGTAACTGCTTATTATTGCAGCCTACCATCAGAATTAAAACTCTATAATGTATCTTCACTCATATACCATATACTTTTAAAAGAATTCCCTCTTTGATGACTTCAGATAATCAATCCGTCTCTCGACGTCCCCGAATCTTGTAACCAACTCAGAGAATTTTGTTTCATCACAGTAATCGATCGACGTATTACAGCAAGACCCTCTAAGTCAGTAACAACTTTCATCAACATCACAGACATGCTCGCCAGTTGCCGTTGCAACAATCTGTTTTACAGTGTACACAGTGTACAGTGTACTTACAATGTATGTGAATTGGGGCCAATGTAAAAATACTAACTTTTTCAAAAGTATAGCCATAAGACGCGTGTAAACATGATTTTTGAGTGACAAAATCGCGTACTAATATTTTCTGTGTAAAGTTATAGACAATTTTACAAATCCATTGGGTGATGTAATATCAGGAAACCCTAAAACCCTAACATGATTGTAAAAATTACAATTTAAACAACTTTACCACTCAAATAATGCACACGTTTTAACAGAATATTTAATGTAAGTGCTTTTATAAAATCATAAGCTTCACTTGTCTGTGTTTAAACCCTTAAAATATTGGCCCCATTCACTTTCATAAGACCGATGAACTACAGAGAGCAAAATGCTATCGCTAGCATCCGAAGGCAGAGACGTTATCTGCGGCTGGAAAGCACAGTAATGAGTATGTATATCGCTACAAAGAGGTCTGCGCATTCCTGAAGGAGGCTGGTGATTTTATCATACATAACAGAATCACTTACTGTTCCTTTCAGATGCTCGGATGAAGACAAGCACTCTAGTTTCACTCTCTGATCAATTTGTTGAAATTTTACCTACTTCCGATTAAACGGTGTTAATCCTGACCTCCCACAATCTGAAACCGGCAATATATGGCTCTTTTCACACATACCATCCATCCAGCCATCCATCTTCTATAGCCGCTTGTCCTATGAAGGGTTGTGGAGGTGCTGGAGCCTATCCCAGTTGTCTCGGGCCGAAGGCAGGGAAACACCCTGGACAGATGGCCAGTCCATTGTTTATATTTGCAATTCCGATCGGTGGAGCTACAAATGCAGAAATTACACACTTCCGGTTTTGGCTAAAGTCTCCATTTACTTTTCATTTACTTTTAATGTTGTATAGGTCATAAACTTCAGGGGAAACAAATTAGATATCTACTTTGTAATTTTCTTTTCTGTGGGGGATTGAGGCCTTCTAAAAGTGTAAAAACAATGTCCAAATGTTTATGTACAGAGAATTTGATATGAGATGAATTGGGGTTTCTCTTGGTGGGGCCACAGAGGGGCAGCTGTATTCCCCTTCTGCTCCATTGAGAAAAGTTCAGTTCAACAAACAACAGAAGGACTGAGCTGCACAAACAGATGACCAATCAAATTAGAGATATATCAGAATTATTAGAGCATTGTTCTTGGTGGCCTTTTGAATGAAAATCCCAAACAAAATGATTGTAAAGAGTTTTAGTCCTGTAGCTCTATCCTATACTCTGTCTTAAAAATAGGGGAACATAACATTATTTAACTGTATTAGATATTCTAGGCTCATTCTCAGAAAATGTGTCATATGTGTTCCCATAATTGACTTTAATATAATTATTAGAGCTATAATTAACAGGAAAAATCATAGATGATTAACTTAGTCACATTACATGATGGATTTAAAGCAACAGATCTCTCATCAGTTACTCACTCTTATTACCATTTCTGCGGAACTCAAACAAAGATATTTTGATAGAGATATGATCCATACAGTGCAAGTCAATGGGGTCCAATACTTCCAAACTCCAAAAAGAACATAAAGGCTGCATAAAAGTAATCCGTAGACCCATGTAGTTTAATCCATCTGTTCTGTAGTGATACGTTTTTTTGAAAAATCCATTTGGTTGACCACTAATATTGGATGGATGCATTCCGCTGTAGTGGCATCAAGTGTCTATGCTGGTTGCATGGAAGATGTATTGCTTTCCTCAAGTAGGATAAATCATAAAATGCCTTAATGAATACTTTGGAGGTGCTGCACCCCAGATTGATGCAATAGTTACTAGTTACCATGGCAACATAATGTTTTAATGAAAACATTTTATACATGGCAACTTTTAGAACTTCTCCCTGATAGGCACCTCATGACAAACATTTTGCGCACGAGCAAAAACTACTTGTTGCTATCAGACATCAAGGACACCAGACAACTGGTGGTCCTTCACATCCTGTACTACATGTGTGGGTTAGATAAAGGTCACTGTACTTCAGAGCATTTCTGCGAATCATCTGTGACATCTGTCCTGAATCAACAATAGAGTTCCAATTGACTGATTTCAGCATAAATGCTTGTGACATTCTTGCCAAATTATGGCAACAGCAAGAGAGCGTCTTGCTTGAGCAGTCTGAATCATGCTGTTAGCGGAGATTCATGTTTCCCTAACAGCAAAGTGGGAAAGGAGACAGATTTTACAGCCAGTGAAGCTGAACGCTCATAAGTGCCTGGGTGTGCAGGTACTGTATATACCATTCAGCTGCGGTGAATCTCATCAACACAATACAAAATGCATAGGAAGGCCTGCTGACTTCATTGACATTTTTCAATGCTGATTTCATTTATCTTAAGTCTCCAAAAGCCTAAATTTCACATTAGAACATATACAGTAGGGTCCAAAAGACAAATACAATTTGTCATTTGTCCATATTTGCTTTTGTCTGTTTTGATGACTCTGTCCTCCCCCAAAATTCTGCAAACTTTATCTGGAGCCAGATTTCCCACTGCTGCACGACTCTCCATTTATCATCCCGGTAAAGAGGGATGTGGGTGGAGAGGAAGTGGCTTGTTTTCACTGGGACCTCTGGAAGTTTGGGATGGAGTGGACTCATGCCAACTGGTCGTAATATTGTGTTTGTGTAAGTGTACGTGCAATTTTAGCACTCACCTTGAATTGTTCTTATTATGGCATAGTGATTTATATCCGAGGATCACGCTCATGATACCACCACATGATTGTTCAATAACCTTTCCTACCAAACCTGGGGATAAAAATACAATATCAAAAACAAAACCATTAACGACAACAGTAACCACAATGGCAGACATTGTTTTACACACAAAGGTTAATGTATTTATTGGCCTGTAAAACAGGGGTGTTACCCTGATGCAAATTTCTAAATCTTACCACCATATCTAATTATCTAAATGAATGACACCTTCATGACAACAAACAATCCCAAAGGAAATGATACACATTCCTCCCTGAAACAATACTATGCGGGCAGGCAGCACCTCAAATATTACTTGCTGCAGGGAATGTTCAGTATGTAGCCGTCTCTTGACAAGAGGGGATTTTTTTCTCCTCCTTGCTCCATACAATGTCACGCAAGTTCCTTGAAAAAGAAACAAGACAGAAATAACAAGGGAAGAAATGCAAGAAAAACAGAATTCATAACAGTGCAACATGATGTCACACCTTTGCCCTCTTTGCACGCAACGGACGATCATTTCTGCATTATGCTCTGATGCTTTTGTAAGATCTGTTGACTCATTTGATCAAAATCCAAAAATGTTATGTATTTAGATATACATATGTGTGCATGTATTTTTATTTGTATATGAAATTATGTGTTGCAAATATAAAAACAAAAAAAAAAAAAAAAATATATATATATATATATATATATATATATATATATATATATATATATATATATATATATATACTATATATTTTTTATTTATATACTGTGTGTTAGTGTTAGTGTGTGTGTGTGTGTGTGTGTGTGTGTGTGTGTGTGTGTGTGTGAGAGCGTGTATTTATCACTTTGTGGGGACCAAATGTCCCCATAAGGATAGTAAAACCCGACATTTTTGACGTTGTGGGGACATTTTGTCGGTCCCCATGAGGAAAACAGCTTATAAATCATACTAAATTATGTTTTTTGAAAATGTAAAAATGCAGAATGTTTTCTGTGAGGGTTAGGTTTAGGGGTAGGGTTAGGTTTAGGGGATAGAATATAAAGTTTGTACAGTATAAAAACCATTATGTCTATGGAAAGTCCCCATAAAACATGGAAACACTATGTGTGTGTGTGTGTGTGTGTGTGTGTGTGTGTGTGTGAGAGTGTGTATTTTTCACTTTGTGGGGACCAAATGTCCCCATAAGGATAGTAAAACCCGACATTTTTGACGTTGTGGGGACATTTTGTCGGTCCCCATGAGGAAAACAGCTTATAAATCATACTAAATGATGTTTTTTGAAAATGTTAAA